>NC_137618.1:15519405-15614405 GCF_963280865.1 Gymnoscopelus braueri | reverse complement strand
CCACCAGACCAAGGGAGATAACAGGCTTCAGGGCTTCTCTGTTACGCGTCTGCGTGCCTCACAGACACCCACAGACTGCAATGACAGAAAAGGAAAAAAAGACAGACACGGATACAAAACAGAAACAAGTGTGCACAATTACTTGGTGTACAACAGTTCATCGAACTAATCAAGTTATTCGATTATGAAAAATAACCAATAATCGATAATAAAATACAAATAATACAATAGTTAGTATATAGTAATAGTTCACCCCCAAAATTATTTTTTTCTATCGATTAGTCACCCCATGGAGACTTGAATTCATGGATATTTTTTAGTTTTTGTCGCATTCCTAAGCCAATGATTTGATGACCAGCAGCGGTTCCGGTAGGAGACACAAAGAGTCTCCTACCGGAACCGCTGCCTATCAGTCCGCTGGTCATCAAATTATTGTCTTAGGAATGCGACAAAAACAAAAAATATCCATTGATTCAAGTCTCCATGGGGTGACTAATCAATAGAAAAAAGTCATTTTGGGGGTGAACTATCCCTTTAATAATTGATCCCTATTTTGGGCATGTCATTATTATAGGTGAAAAGTAAAAATAAAATAAAATAATAATAGAGAAAATAGCCGATCTGCAGGTTAATAATAATAATAAAAGCTAAAGAAACGGTCTTCTCGATTATTCGATTAATTGAAAAAGTAATCGATAGAATGATCGCTAAGAAAATAATTGATAGTTACAGCCCTACAATGATCTGAAAAGTCATCCAGTTCTTTTGTTAATACGGAGCGCATGCTGGCGTGTAAACAAACAGGAGAAGAGGAGCAGGAGGGGTGTGTCACCAGACCTCTCCTCTTGGCTTGGCTGAGGTCCTGCATTCTGCTGGGAGAGGGGGGGCAGCTCACTTGTTGACAGGGAGGAAGAACACACCCCACTGGCCCACCAACACACACACACGCACACGCACACGCACACGCACACACACACACACACACACACACACACACACACACACACACACGTTTGTATACTATACTTGTGAGGACATCAATATTTTAGAATAATGAATGCGATTTGTTACATTTTGTGACATTTCTAACCCTAAAGCCGAAAATAGCCGATATACAAGCTCACAACGCGTCACAGCATGATGCATTGTGAGCTTTTAGATCTGCTCTTTTCGTTGTGCAACTACATGTAAACCAGACATAACTCTAACCCTAACCCCAAAGCCTAAGGTCTCAACCTAACCCAAACCTGACATTTTTCCTAATTGTAAGCTTAACACTGATTTTTTTTTTTTACACAAAACAACCATTTCTCTTGTAAGGAAAATTATAAGAGAAGAGAGATTACCGGGAAGATTTTCCTCACAATGCCTATTCCTCAACTTCTACTATACTTGTGGGGACATTTGGCCTTCACAAGTATAGTAATACAACTACACACACACACACACACACACACACACACACACACACACACACACACACACACACAGTAATACAAGTACACACACACACACACACACGCGCGCGCACACACCCTCGCCCTGTCCTAACCCCCTTGACTCCCATCTGTTGAAAACAATACACAGCCGGTCCCCGTTTCTCAGCAGCTCACATGTGTGTGCACGTTTCTGTGTGTGCTGTACAACACAGAGAGGAGGTGTGCGCGCGTTTCTGTGTGTGTGTGTGTGTGTGTGTGTGTGTGTGTGTGTGTGTGTGTGTGTGTGTGTGTGTGTGTGCGTGCGTGCGTGCGTGTGTGTGCTGTACAACACACAGAGGAGGGGTCCGTTAGCTCATTGCCAGATCAAACTGACCCGTGGAAACAACTGTAAAAACACCTTTTCAACCAAGCAAACAGAAAGTGTTGCAATGCTGCTCCGACACATCACCTCCAGCATGCTACAAAGAAACAGCAGCATCATCTAGAGCAGTGGTTCTCAACCATTTTCATATCAAGGTCCATTATTTATTCTGCATTTTATCGTTGGATACGATTTTGTCCACAATTCCAATGCTGTATTGATGTTGGTACCAATAGGAGAGACAACAGTTCTTTAATTAAGTAGTGCAGATTTTTTACAATAATCTAACTCTTGAGAGCGTAAAATGAAACCAAATGGGTTGGTTTCATTTTACGCTCTCAAGAGTTAAAGATCTGTAAGGGGACCAAGGGTCCATTTGGCTACCAACTTTACATCATTTAGCTGGGGACCACCTGGAACCCCCTTAAGGACCACTGGTGGTCCCCCGGACCACTGGTTGGGAACCACTGATCTAGAGCAGTGGTTCTCAAAGTGGACACTCTCTGGGTTCCTTTAAGTCTGTAACTCTGAGAGTATACAAATGGAACCAAATGAACGGGTCCATTTGTATACTGTCAGTTAAGGGGAGACCTTGACATTTTTAAGTTTGAGAACCATTGATCTTCTAGAGAATGGGTCTGTAGCAGAAAACAAGCCCTAAAAGTACCAAACCACTTTCAATCTGGCGTCCCTATTTTGGGCACGTCATATGACTAAGAATGTGTCGCTTTTTGCCATGTCACTCCATTGTAAAGCAACGTATAAAATAGTGTTTATCCGTAATTTCTCTTAAAGTAGTCCATACCCATTGCCGTCTATCCGGTCTATGGGACTGTGGCCACGTCTACAGATCCCATAGCCTGCGGGGACAGTGACTAGTAAAGATCACATACACATAGTCCATGGCTAACATGTTAATAAACAGCTAAAAGTTTGGAAAATGTAAGAATCGGCATCCTCACTCCGTGCATATGCTAATGGTCAATGTTCATGTCCAATTTCAGATTAGATTGATTGCATGGTCAACCCACTGAGGAGAAAAATGGATTAAGGACAGACTGACAAGAGTTTTGTTCATTTAGTGGGACGGGACAGTGTGGGTAGAGAGAGGAAACGGAGGACAGACACAGGAGAGAAATGTGAGACATAACAGGAGGAACTCACAAGGACCGTGTGGTTAGTGCCACCAGGAACCCCATAAAATGCATTATGAGCCGACGAAGGACTCCTCTCACTCCATTAGCCGATTCTCCAGTGACCTATGTGTCCCTGAACGAAAACTACACTTGTTAAGGACTGAGAAGACCTCGCAGCTCTTTGGCATTGAGACACAACACTTTGGGAAATCGTTGCCGTCAGGCAGAAACCTCTTATCGGCATATTTTTACTTGTGTTTTTTCCCCAAATTAACGCACCACTCGATCGTACTACAGCGTCACACAAAAGCGTCAAAAGTATAAGATCTGAAAGTTTTGAGTTTGCAGATCTGCTACTTTTGCTATTTTTGAATTTGAATCCAGTTTTGGACATAATGATGTTTCCACCTGACAGAGACAGAAATGTTACAATGTCTTTTCAATGAGTCGGTCGATTTGCTCCTAGAGCCGTATGCCTGATATACTGTATATCAGTTTTTTTCTCCAAAAGGTGTGCCGAGGCCCACTGTGAGACAAGTCTGGGTGTGGCCAACTATACAAAAAGTTATGAAGTACTGTATTTTTACATTCACCAGTACTGTGTGTGACTGTGTGCGCTCATTTCCCAATACAGAGGCAAATTCTATACCCTAAAAACTATATTTTAAGCACTTTCAACCTGCCATCCCTATTTTGGACATGACATTAATAGGCAAAAATTGATTTTTCTAAAATAAATGTTCAAATTAAGAAAAAAATGCGAGAATAGTACATCTACAAGCTCACAAAAGTGAGGATAAGCTTAACCACTTAGGCTCCGTTGAATCTATCAGCTATTTTTGTAAAATGATAAATCTAGATAAATCTTCTCTTGGGGGGGGGTCCCTGGAACAAAATGTTTTCAAATGGGGGGTCCGCAGCCTAATACATATCAATTTGGGGTCCTTGACATGAAAATGTTTGAGAAACCACTGCACCATACACAACTATACTCAAATCTCCTTGAGGCATTGGGGAAGCCCAGACTCTTCAACAAATACAGAGTCAAAAAGAACCCCCCCACACACACACACACACACACACACACACACACACACACACACACACACACGCACACGCACACGCACACGCACACGCACACGCACACACACACACACACACACACGTTTTAATCAAGTCGCATACCTGGCATAGTCGAGGCCAAGTGCGACTAATATGGATCACATTTCTGTCTGCTTTGAAAACCTGAAGAAACCTACTGTCAGCAGGTGTACTTTGTGTTCAGAGGACATGACCTGCTGTAATTCGCCAATTCACTGTGCAGATGATTCACCACAGGCCTTTGACGTGCGCGCCAGTCAAAAGGAAGCGACCGAGGGGGGGGGAACAATGGAGGCGCAATCTGTCAGAGTCACTAAACCTCTGTCTGACCTCCCGAGATCGCTTCTCGGCTTCTTTAAGTCCAGTGGTTCTCAAGGTGGGGTCCGGGGGGGCCCTTGGGGGTCCTTGGGAGGGTTCCAGGGGGTCGCAAAACAACAATCACTTTTTCCATTATGATTATTTCAGGTTACATCTCGTGTCCTAGGAGTCGCCATAAAGTAACTATAAAAAGAAAGAAAAAAAAACAGCCAAAATAAATGACTCAATCATTTTAACCACTTTATCCTTTTATATGTTGGCTCTTCAAAATAGCAGATCTACAAGCTCACAACGCGCCACTTTGTGCCATGCTGCGAGTTTTTGAAAAATATCTAAAATGTTAATTTTTAAATAAAATGTTAAATTAAAATGTTTTATTTTCTGGGGATAACTAACTGGCACAAAACATTTTCAGATAGGGGGTCCGTCGCCAAATACATATTAATTTGGGGTTCCTTGACAAAGTTTGATAACCACCGCTTTAGTGAATCAAAGAACCAATGCATGCCGGGCGGTGTCGTGATTACGGGAGTTTTAAGATATACACGTGTTTCTCAATGTCGAGTCCAGGGACCACCAGAGGTCCAAATGGACCCTTACAAGTCTGTGAATCTGAGAGGGATCTTACAGTATACTGTAGAGCGAAGGTGTCCCAGAGATTTAAAAAATACAAAACTGTATCAAACAAGGGTCAAACGAGGGTCAGTGGCATAATGCATTATCAAACTGGGGGTCCTTCAAATTAAAAAGGCTGAGAATCACTGTTGTAGTCACACATTTTTTTTCTCTCTCAGTAGCTCTCTAAAGTTGAGGGGAAAAAATTGTGGAGGAATAAAAGGAAGGAAAGGAATGTCCTATTCCCCCCCCCCCAAAAAAAAGAAAAAGAAAAGAAAAGAAAATTACCTCAAGCTCAAGAGTCTTGTATCGTGTCTGGAGCGATACATCTTATTTAATTTCACAAGGGGATCTCTGGTGTCTAACTCCAAAAGTATACTGGATACTTACAGTAAGATATCAAAGACAAGTAATGAGTAAAGTAAATTAAAAAGCCGTCCCGAAATATGACACCGAATTAAGATTAAGTTAGATAACTCAGAAGGGGTGTGTGTGTGTGTGTGTGTGTGTGTGTGTGTGTGTGTGTGTGTGTGTGTGTGTGTGTGTGTGTGTGTGTGTGTGTGTGTGTGTGTGTGTGTGTGTGTATTACTATACTTGTGAGGGCCAAATGTAAAGTAGAATTTAAGAAGAAGAGGACTAGCTACTTTGTAGATTTTGATAATTATAACAAAACATACATTAACCACTTCAGCCCTATATGCATTTCGGCCATTTGAAAATAGCCGATCTACAAGCTCACAATGCGTTGCGATGCGACGCATTGTGAGCTGGTAGATCTGCTATTTTCAAAGGAATTTTATACATTTGAAAACTTGTGAAATGGGACATTCTGCATAATGAGTGCTTTCTACTTTAGGTACTTTAGTTAAGTACATTTTGATACCAACACTTTTGCACTTTTACTCAAGTACCTTTTGAATTCCGGACTTTAACTTGGGTATTTCTACATTGTAGTATTGACACTTTTACTTAAGTAAAAAATGAGAGTATTTCTTCCACCACTGGTATTAAGCAACAGCGGGGACATTAGCTCGGTGACAGGGAAAGTGCTTTAGTCCCCTACAATGAGAAAGCAGCGCATGGTGTGGCTATCAAAGTGTCAGTGCAGGAAGATATACGACGCAGGGAGCACATGTTGCTAAGGACCTGCACTCCGTCTGTGGCCCTGCAGCCCGCCACCAGCTGAAAACACCCTCCGCTTTAATTAAGACCGAGCTCTGTGTGCATGTGTGCGCGCGTGGACGCTGCTGAGTAATGTCCAGTGTGTGTGTGTGTGTGTGTGTGTGTGTGTGTGTGTGTGTGTGTGTGTGTGTGTGTGTGTGTGTGTGTGTGTGTGTAACTGTATTACTACGGTTGTGAGGACCTAATGTCCCCACCCAGCATAGTAGCATTTGAGAAATAGACGTCGTCAGGACCATTTTCCTCGTCCTCACAACAGAAATGGTTGTTTTATGGTTAAAAATAATTAGGCATACGGTTAGGAAAAGATTCAGGTCGGGGTTAGCATTTACAGGCTAGATGTAGGGGTATTATTGGTTGGGAGTTATGGTTTAATTATCATTACTTGTGTGCCAGTGTCGTGCACCAAAAATAGCCGAGCTATTTTAGGCTTTAGTATCAGGGTAAAGAAATGCCAAAACGTTGTAAAAATCACTGTCCAAAAATGTCGATGTCCTCACAAGTATAGTAATACAAACTTGATGGGTGTGCATGACTGCGTGCACATGCGTGTGCGTGCGTGCGTGCGTGTGTACTGGAAGACGGAGAGCACTGGCTGCATTTGCAGGATTAATGTCTCTCTTCAGCTGCACAGACCTACTATCTGGCAAAGTGCCTCAGTGAATGTCTGGCAATGTCATGGTGTGTGTGTGTGTGTGTGTGTGTGTGTGTGTGTGTGTGTGTGTGTGTGTGTGTGTGTGTGTGTGTGTGTGTGTGTGTGTGTGTGTGTGTGTGTGTGTGTGTGTCTGCCTGCCTCTGCCTGCCTGCCAAAGAGAGTGTGTATGCCCTGAATCACCAAATAATGTTACGTGCGTACGTGCGTGCATGCCTGTGTGTGTGTGTGTGTCCTGATGTCCTTATCTCCCCAGTGCGTCTCATCCTCTGTGATCCACACGTCAACCCCGTCCCTCCCGTTGGCAAAGCGTCACACACACACAATCAGTTTGGCTCCCATTGTCGTTTGCTCCCACAGCCCTGCTGGCAACGGTACATGGAACTGTTGGGAAGTGTGGAGGCTGGGTTCAGCTAGCCCTGAAATTCACTGTTACAATGGTCTGCTTGATCAAAAAAAGTCATCACAGGATGTGATGTCGTAAGATGTAAACGTGTCGGGTTCCACAGAAACGATTCTTATTTTCTGTGCTTTTGTATTTTGGCAGAAATTGCTGCAAATGTTGACTAAAGTCTGATTTATTCTTAGTTGCGTGCCAGTGTTGCGTGTGAAAACAGCAGATCTACAAGCTCACAATGCACCGCGATGCGACTATTTTCGGTGCAAGCGACCACGGCACTCAACCAAGTATAAGTCAGACATTACAGTGGCGTGATGATGGATCTCACGCTCGAAAACGGGCGTGAGAAAATAACCGAAAATGCACGTTTGACCGTCTACGAGCGGCATTGTTCGAGACTCAAACTGCCCATAAATGTATCTTCACCTACAAAAGCTGCCTCACAATAAGCACAGTGGCTCTCGTTAAACCCCCCCCCCCCCCCCCACAATAAACAAAGTGCATTTATTTGTGCGTACAATGCTACCACACCCTGCAATTTTAAATAGCTCATATCACTGGCCATTTTTGTCCCACAGCAAAGCAGAACCTCCAGACAGCACAACTTGCATCGAGGCTGCATGCAACATGCAGAGTGCACGACGTCAGCGCCGTCTGGAGTCCAATAAGAGTTCAAATATCACTCAAGAGAAGGCCCGGGTCTTCTTCACATGGGGGTTAGTCACTGCATGAGCTTACCTTCTCTTTATTTCTCCTGGGTTTCCGAAACGGGAGGACGCAGTAGAAGACAAATTTGACCCAGTTGAACACCGTGGCGAGACACCAGCCCAGGCCACCCATTCTATCCTGCACGCCAACCTCACCTGCGTATGTTCCCCACCACTAGCCCCCTCTCTCTCGCTCTCTCTCTCTCTCCTCCAGGTTATCCCAGGACAATGCTAGGGAGAAATTAAGAGGCCATCGTTGTGTCATCTAATCCCAGAGCGGGTGCATCTTCCTCGGTGCTCCTTCGACCCACTAGACGTTCCCTTAGTGCGGGGTTAAGGTCATCCCCACGAGCATCCTCCTCCCTTCCCTCCTCGCACCTGCCCCTCGTCCTCCTCGCCTAGCAACCTGCCCCTCGTCCTCCTCGCCTAGCAACCTGCCCCTCGCGCTCGCCTAGCAACCCTGCAGCATCCAGCGGATGCAGACCTCTTCCCTTGTGTCTTTGGGTCTTTTGCTCTGTCTGTCTCTGGATGCTGTCGGTCCCTCCATTACGAGGAGGAGGAGGAGGTAGAGGAGAGGAGTGGGCGGGGCAGAGATGGAGGCACTTACAGTGATGGGAAAAGAAGGAGGGGGTGTAATTTAATGTAAAAATGGTGGGTGCACGGGGGCTAATTCAGAGTCCTGGAAGTATAGAAATAAAGAACAGAGACGCTATGCTGAACTGAGTGACAGTGTAGTATGCCAAGTTAACCGTAAGGATCTGTAAATGCAGGTTATGGAAAAAGGGTACCAAATAAACAATCTACCATATTCACAGACTGAGCGAGTATGTGAGGAAATCGGTGAACAAGGGACATGTGTGTGGGATATAATGAGAGTGATGTCTTGTGTATTGGTGCATGCATGGGTACACAATGTAAACAGGAAGAGGCCAATGCATTCAGAGGAGGGTCTTTGTAGTAGTCAGGGGATCCCAGTTGATGGAATATAACATTTTACTTGAGTAAAAAAGTACAAAAGTATTGGCATCGCGATGCAATGCGTGCCGTTGTGAGCTTGTAGATCGGCTATATTTGAATAGATGAAGTATCAAATGCGACTTAAGCGGTTAATGCATGACGTTTTGTATTAATAGTCTAAATCTGCAAAGTCACTAGTTACCAAAGCTGTCAAATAATTGTAGTGGAGGAAAAAGTACAACATTTGCCTCTATGGATGAATCTCACATTTGCTGAACCTCCAGACAGATCAATCAAGAGCATCGACCCTGCTCCAGAATTGCCACATGTTTAGCATGCACAGGCAATACCCTTCTTTTCTTAACTGCTGGGCAGAAACCGTGTATCTTTTAATGTTTATTTTATGTTATAATATCGTAGGAGATTGTCACGCAGTAGTAGCGAATATAGCTAATGTACAAGCTCACAAAGTGTTGCTGTAGATCGTCTATTTTCCCCCTCTATTTTTTATAATATATTTTGAAAATAAATTGAAAATGTTTGCCTACAATGACATGCCCAAAATAAAAGTGTTGAATGAAAGTAGTTACGTGGAGTTTATAAATATTTAACCCATGAAAAGTATGAATTAGTATTATTAGGAGCTTGTGACTAAATATCTACATAACTACATTGGATCCACATTGGATAACTCTGGTTATTTTTTTCCATTTCCTGGAAAGTAACGTTTTTGGATATATGTACGGTTTCTGCCCAAAAGCGACGTTTTACTTCCTTTGGAGGAAATGAGTGAAGGAAACCTCACTCGGACAGGCTGCATTTTGTGGAAAGTGCGAGAGATAGGCCTAACGTTGTGTTTGGGTGTATTCTCAACGCCTTCCTGTTTTTGTGGCTTCCAGCAGCTTCCATGACACATTCAGTCAACATGTTCTACTGAGGGTCACACCATACTGACGCAATCGTTGTGAAAATGGGGCGGGGCATATCGCTATCACACGAAAATTCTCTCTCTATATATAACACCATACCGTACTAACACCACATTGTACTGTATGTGTCATTGTAGGCCAACATTTTCCAAAATGTTCACAACATGTTGCACCGCATCATGTTGTGAATAAGACAAAAACACAATAAATATGAAATATGGAGATAGGGCTGCAAGACTAAGTCGTCATTGCTCTTTTGAAAACTAATGTCACAAAGGCAAAGCTGCACCACCGTCTATCATGACAGTTGAGAGGCTAAATGAACAACCAGTGGTGGAAAGTAACTAAGTACATTTACTTAAGTACTGTACTTAAGTACAATTTTGAGGTATTTGTACTTTACTTGAGTATTTCCAATTTCCAATACTTTTACTTCTACTCCCCTACATCTCAGAGGCAAATATTGTACTTTTACTCCACTACAATTATTTGACAACTTTAGTTACTAGTTGCTTTTCAGATATAAGTTATGATATTATAAAACATACATTAACCACTTTAGCCCTATTTTATACATAGGCTATTTGAAAATAGCAGATCTACAAGCTCACAACGCGTCGCGATGCGACACGTTGTGAGCTTGTAGATCTGCTATTTTCAAACATTTTAGTACTTTACTTTTGGTACTTTAAGTACATTTTGATACCAATACTTTTGTACTTTTACTCAAGTAAATGTTTAATTCCGGACTTTTACTTGTAACAGAGTACTTCTACGTTGCAGTATTGATACTTTTACTTAAGTAAAACATTTGAGTACTTTTTCCACCACTGTGAACAACCAGTCTTATCTGAAGTTTATCTGAAATACAAATCGCAGAGATGCTACACACACTGTGAGCTTGTAGATTGGCTATTTCCACTATTTAATAACACATTTTAAAGCATAAAACTATTCAGTGTGGCCTATTTGGGCCATAGTACATTATTTATTTAGATTATTGGTATAGCCATGTCAGTCATTTCTTTGTATTTTTAAGTTATTTGTCATACCTGTATCTGCCCTGTGCAATCGTTGTTTACAAAGCCTATAGACAACCATAAATGTCATTTCTATGTATATGTTCCAACGTTCAATGACAAAAACACAATTGGATCAATAATCGCAATATTTTGAATGACAATTAATTTGTCAAATACAATTTCATGATCGTTACAGCCCTAATTGTACTTAGTCAATTATAGGGCCTCCAGACAGTGGAACTCATTACACACATTAGACTAATTAGAAGCTACAAACCTATAAAGAAGAAAAAAATCTCTCGAGCAGAACAATGAAAGAGACCACACCACCTGCCATGATGGTTTGTTTAGGCTTTCAACTAATGACTTTATTTGATAGCCTCTGTACATGCATGTTTAAGTTATCTGACTTTTTTTGATTACTCTGACGCTTGTCAGTGGATGTTTGTGCAATTGTATGTCTGTATGCTTTCGCGTTTGTATACTATTGTGTGGATCCCAGGAAAGTTATCAGCCATGGCAGTGGAAGCTAATGGGGATGTAAAATAATGAAGAATAGCCTACGGCCCTCGCAAAGGTTCTAAATAAAATAAAATAATATAAATATAAATATAAATATAAATATAAATATAAATATAAATATAAATATAAATATAAATATAAATATAAATACAATAAGATTTGGGTGCGATCGTAAAGAACCCACTTTTTCTAGAACAAAATTGGTTCCATATACGTAGGACCTGAAGTGTTGAGTTGGCCATTTATAGCGACCATATAAATACTTCAGTGTTCAGCTGCTAATATAATACACTGTCACTGTCGTGCTGGTTCTCAACATCGGGTCTGGGGACCACCAGGGGGTGCAAATGGACCCATTTACGGGTCTGTGACTCTTGAGAGTTTACAAAACAAATGGACCCATTAACGGGTCCATTTGGTACGCTCATTAGTAGGCCTACACTCTCAGATTTACAGACCTGTAAGAGTTAAATTAACACAGATTTCACAGTGTAGATTGGGGTCCCAAAGATTTTTTTTTTAATGTTGCATTTGTACACTGTCAAGAGGTCCACTTGGTCCCGTGGTGGGCCCCGAACCCAGCGTTGATTTCGTTGACTAAAACTATGACGAAAATGTTCGTCGACTAACTTTTTTCACTGACGAAAACAAAATAAAAACAAAATAAAAACGAAGCTATGACGACTAAAACTAAGACTAAATATATTGACAATTTTGTCAACAAAAAAAATTTTGACTAAAATGTCAGGGAGGGAATAGTGGAGAAGACATCCAGTAGAACTAAAAGGCAAGTCATTTATTGTTTGTTGCGCTCAGGTATTGCGCTCTGAAAATAGCAGATCTACAAGCTCACAACGCGTCGCAGCGCGGCGCGTTGTGAGCTTGTAGATCGGCTATTTTCAGCATGCAACCAAGTATAAAATCTGCCATTATGACGCCATCAAGGCACCGCCAACATACATTTTAGTCGACTAAATCAACTGTAGATTTAGTCGACTAAAATCTTATGATATTTAGTCGACTAAGACTAGACTAACAGTAAAACATTTCAGATGACTAAAATATGACTAAAGCTAAATGGAATTTTATTCAAAAGACTATGACTAAAACTAAATCAAAATTTGCTGTCAAAATCAACACTTCCCGGACCGGAGATTGAGAAACAGTGATGTACAGTATATGTGTATACTACTGTTGTATATGGAGGGTCCACTGATCTCTCTCTCTCTCTCAATTCAATCTGAATGGCCCTCGCCAGTCTGGGTCTGGATAGAAGAGGATTGCACAATGCTTGGCATGGGGACACAGAGGTTCCAGAGAACCTTGGGGGGGGGAGGGGGGGGACAACATCCTGCGCACTTCCTGCATCTCTGTCAGTCCAAAACAATGGAGTTTGGTTTCAAGTTTCACTCAGCCCAAAGACAGGTCCGTTCTAGGAAACCAGACGAGAGGTTAGGGAGTTACGGTCCATTGTTCCTGGGGAGAATGGCAGGGGAAGTGGACGACGGCTGTGCGGCTTCGAAGAGCCCCCTGGGGTGAGGTTAAATTAAATTGAATAAAATATAATATGGGGAAAGATATATTTATAATGTACTTTATGGTTAAGCGCAATTATCTGTGCAGCCCTGCACACAGTTTGGTCTTTAAAATGGCCGATAAAGCAATGACAATTTTCCTGTCAAGACTGATGGGAGCCCTAGTTCCCCTCAAATTAAAGAGCCTTATTTTGTGGCCTCACACTTTTGAGCCACTTGCCTCTTGATTGAAGAATTACTATGTTAGGATAAAATGTGCAGTGCGATATTTCTGGCCACAAAGTGCTCACCCAATACAGCCCTCATATTCGCAAAAATTACGACACATCTGACATTTCGGTGGAGCAATAAACCAAATCTCTGAGGGATATCAAGTCACAACGGAAAGAAATGAGAAAAAAATAAAACAGCGGTAGTGGTGCCAAGAGCAGTGGTTCTTAAAGTGGGGTTTGGGGACCCCCAGTGGTCTTTGAGGGGGTTCCAGGGGGTCCCCAGCAAAATGTGTTAATACAGCGGATCATAATCATTGGCTGTTCAAAAATAGCAGATGTACAAGCTCGCAGCAGCGCGTCACTTCGTGCTGCGCTAAGAGCTTGTACATCGGCTATTTTTTTTTTATATTTGAAAATTATCATAAATGGGGGTCCACGGCCAAATGCACATTAATTTAGGGGTCCTTGACATGAAAAAGTTTGAGAACCACTGGCCTATAGAGAACGTATTAAATTGCCGGAACGAGTTATCCACGGTTTGCTTGTGGAGTTTTTTTCCCCAGACCCATTAAGTGCAGACACAGCCACACAGTGCAGCTCGCTGCTGCAGACCACCGTGATTAAGTGGTCCACTGAGTTCTTACCTTATCCCCATAATTCAGCTGTCAATACCAGAGCATTGAGGTTTGGCTGAGCCACGGTGACATCATGCGGCGGGTTCACCCGTCTTATGTGCATAGCTGCTTTAAGAGCCCACTGCTTCCATAACGCAGATGGACAGAGGGAATGGGTTCCTTATTGAGGGGGGCCCGTTAGCTACCTTACACATTAATGAACGATTTTGTTTATTTTTTTTATCATGAAAATAGCAGATCTACAACCTCACAGCTGAAAAGATACTGTATTTCCGCTATTCTTGTACAAAAAACTATAAAACAGGGTTACGTGGTTAATCAGACTAATCTTTAGTATCTTTAATTTAGTCGATTAAATATTTTTCTTTTTGTGTAGATTCGTTAAGATAAGAAATAAAAACAATAATTATTAAAAAAGAATCCTGCCTCTCGATTATTCAATGAACCTACATGAGCAAGATTAGGTCAGTTGGTCACTGGTTCTAAATGTCAGTTTCGATATATTTTCAGTTAATTGCCCAGCCCTACTTACACGGATGTCAAAATGAATTGTGGAGGGGGAACAAATTCAACATGAAGCAGACAAAACAAGCGTTCCACATACTGTAGTCCCTCTTTTGTTTTAAGTGTGTCAAGTTTCACGTTACAGCCGTCCAATAAAGTGGCTGTGATTAATGTGGCAATCAAGCCCTGCCCCTCCCACGCCACTACTGGTCCCTGGGGGGCCATTTTTTTGGATAGAGCGCTTGGCAAATGGAGGCACGTGGCACAAGGCCACAGGGAATTAAACCAAAGCTTGTTTGGTTTCATTTAACTGACGGAATCGACACTGCTCTATCTTAAATCAGCAGATGGAGGCACTGCTGCACAGACGCCTGGATCAAACTCTTGGACCACTTTCAGTTTCAGGTTTGCCAGTCCAGAGCATTTGCAGGATTGGTATAAGAATGGGGTGCTTAATGTGGCAACCTTTAAAGTAAATTACAGTTAATACTATTGGAGGCCCGGGTGCACTAAGAACAGCCAAGCTCCCTGGGCATCAGTTCCAATCCCTGTGACTGCATGCCAAGTGATATCACAATCTTTACCAATGATACTGTTCTCTGGTGAGAAATGATAAAGAGCAGCACAAAATGGACACCATTTCAGGCCTGAAATGTTCAAATCCAAATTGTGATACCCCGTACAGAAAAACGAAACAAAAGAAAAATGTATTGAAACACTCTTTTTATATACTTAACCACTGTTTTGTGATTTGTTGCACGACTGTGTCGCACAAAAAATAGCCGATGTGCTATTTCCACCTATAATGCCAGGTTGAAAGTGGTTGAGTAAAAAACCAAAGAGGGGCCCAGACGTTTCCGCTGAAGGGCTCTGCACCGTGTCGGAAGAATGAAGCCTTTCTTGGTTGCCTTTTATTCTGCTAAATGTTGGATTGAAAGGAGTGGGGGGGGGGCAGGGAAGAGTCTGAAACAAAGGGGGAGGAATAAGGGAAAACAAGGACAAACCCATTCACTAAAAATGGTAGAAAATCATTCTTCCAGACAACTTGACAACCGAGTCTATTCAGGAGACAGCGGGCTGATGTGTGTACTTCACATGCGGTTATTTCGCTTTGCAATTAAAATAAGCGTTACTACGCGATGCCTTGTGAGGTTGTAGATCTGCTATTTTTGCTACTTTTGTGTGACAAAGTAAGGCATTCATTTATGGCGAAAAAATACATAGGTTTCTACCCGACAGCGACGATATGTTGCTCATTAAACTAATTTGGTTAATCAGCCGGCATCTAGATGTTGACCTCTGAAGCGAAAGGTACTCCGTGTATTCCGTCTTCTTCCAACAAGGGGAGTTTCCCATAGCCTCTCTGTGACGGACAGGGGCCTCTGTGGGACTAATAAAGCAGCAGTCCATAAGAAGCTAAACAAATATTCTCTGAAGACTTTATCCTCCTGAACCGGGGCAGTAAATACCAAATTCCAAAGGGCAGGTCCTGCGGCGAACCATTTAGTCCTTAATTAACATCTACAGAATGACCTGACGCACGCACTGCAAATGCATGTGCAATACGCAGACAAACTGCACCCGCACGCACACATGCACACACACACAAAGAGGCCAAAGTGCGCACACTGACCATTTTCACCTTCAGAGAAGCAATCATACCGGTATGTTGACCTTAAACACCAAAGGCCTCATCTGAGTAATCATCAGCTCCCTCGTAAAAAGCTCAGACGGGCCAGTGAGAGGGGCGGTGTGGACACTGAGGTGATGAAAAGGTACTGAGGTCCAGCTCACATTTATTATTAATCCTAATGTCACATCTCCTTCTGCACAATCGTGTCCCAAGCTTGACCAGTTTTTCTTTAAACTCATTTTGATGTAATAGTTGATTTAAACAGACAAGACACTTTATTAATCTTCTCCATTTCATGGAGAGACTCGAGCAGGTGGGCATTCTCTCAGTGAATGTTGCAGGCAGTTATCTAACAGCCATTGTTCACTAATTTGAAGATCAGTTCGGAAAAGAAACAAAGGCAGAGACAAGAACAAAGGGCTGTGTTCAGTGTTTTCCACAGACAGGCTGGCCTGTGTTAAACAACAGACACCGGGGTCAACTCCACTGATGAGTGGACAGCCCATTGTAAAGCGTTGTAAAAGTTATTATGTTCTGTGCGACCCATAGAGTCATTAGCTGTCCGGGCGTCCTCCACAAAGTGACAGGCAGGCAGAGGAAAAAGACAGTGACAGGGATGGATGGACAAACGGTATATAATGTGCTAAAAGGAGATGTGAGAGTGTCTTTGATCTTTCGTTAGTTCATCAAACTAAATGCAAGGCAGTCGACACACACACAAACACTAAAGGTGAAACGAACTACCCGGTATTGAACCCTGCGGGGCTCATGCGTGGGAAACCTCTACCGTTCAACCAAAGGGGGAACCCCCCTGGCTAAGGGAGATATTAGGCATCTGGGGCTCAGGGGCCGCTCTGATATATATATTCTCTCGCATCACAAACACGAGCTAGAATCGCATTTCAAAAGACAACACCACTTGTATTCTACAGTCAGGACAAAAATTGCAACAGTACAAAAAGGTAGCACAGCACCATGAATGACAATGAGTTGGCAGGGGGGGGGGGTTAACTGCAGTACACCAGTGACACATTCTCCTCCATTCTCAAAATGTTTGATTGGAAAAACGTACTGAATGTTTTACCTGTCTGAGCTAAGAGAGTATGCCTGCTTGCTCAGGGGAGAAATTGAATTTTGACTTTCAGGCAGCACCTCCTGTCAACCAGTAGTGGTCCTATACTCCTACCAGACCACGGGATCTACATTTCTCAATAGAAGTGCAGGGAGACCAAATACAACCACCACGGTTGTGACGCAAAATGCTTTGATTCTCATATTCACATTCACAAGCTATTGCACCTCCAAATCTCCCCAATGTCTTAGAAACACAATATCTCCCTTCCCAGTTATTTGATAGCTGACAACGGTCTTCCGTCGATGGAACCCGACCCGGTCCTTCAAATTACAACATTTAAGAACCACCTCCCTACATCCACGACTGACAGTTCACAATACATTTTGCCATTTTCTCACAGAGCACGATCACATCCGAGACAGAACTTTAGTGTACTGGCCACAGTCGAATATAAACAACAAGGATTTGTCACAGTGGCACTCACCATCCAGAAGGACATGGCAGAGCTGGCTTTAAGGACGCCCAGGACAAGAACTCCTCACAAGATTCAGGACCGTCTCGAATATTAAACAGCCTCGTCTGGACTTACGGACACTGTGTCATGGTCCCTGGAAGTTGGACACACTGAGCAGCGAGAGGCTAGCTGGCCTTATCCTGACACGTTTCCTGGGGAGTGTTGTTAGTCAGGGCCCAGGGAGAGGAAACGAGCACGAACGCGCGCGCACACACACACACACACACACACACACACGCACGTTCAAGCACAGACACACATTTGTACATGAGCATACACAATATGCACACACACACACACACACACACACACACACACACACACACACACACACACACACACACACACACACACACACACACACACACACACACACACACACACACACACACACACACACACACACACACACACACACGAAAAAGCCTGTGTCAGGGCATCACAACATGGAGAGTGGGAACACCAGAAGCTGTTCTTTGCTTGTGATCCTTTTCTGTGGTCAGTGTTTAAGCTGAGAACAGCTCCTATGCCTGACATCTGACTACCTGCTCATCTACTGGCAGAACAGGAGGGCTTCTTCTTCCTGCAGCGGCCAAAGCCAGGGCTTATACTATATGTTTAATTCATCAGGGTCAGGGACCATGGAAAAATATTTTAAAACACAAGGCATTGTATCAGATTTAATTAATAGCTCATTGCAACTGGACTCCACTGTACTTCCACTAGTGGGGCTGAGACAGAGAAAAGGGGGAAAAGTGTGGTAGAATTAGAGAGGTCTTACATATGAGACTGAACACAGATTCAGGGCTGCAACTGTTGATTATTTTCTTAGCGGTTATTCTATCAATTGTTTTTCGATTAATCTTCAAGGTGCTTAAAAAAAGTTATACGTATATCAACGAATCGACACAAAAAAGTTCACACAAGCTCATAACGCGTCGCATCGCGACGAGTTGTGAGCTTGTAGATCTGCTATTTTCAAACATTTTAGAACTTTTACTTTTGGTGCTTTACGTATATTTTGAAGCCAATACTTTTGTACTTTTACTCAAGTAACATTTTGAACACAGGCCTTTTACTCGTAACAGAGTATTTTTATATTGTGGTATTGCTACTTTTACTTAGAAAAGAAAAATATCTGAGTACTTTTTCCACCACTGAAAGAGAGACCCCACTTTAAGAACCACTGGAAAACTGGTTGGCTCGTCGAATTAGCACCCATGTTTTTCACCTCCTACATGGCAGACAGCAGACAGTGCTTACAAGGCGGTGTCCAAGGAGCAAGGACCCTTTATGTCCCATGAGGTAGATTAATTGAGTGTGAACAAACGCATGAACAACAGTAGATATCCATGTGTAGAAATGTACAGTAAAATTCTGAGTGCTAATTTAACATAAGAAAGATTGTGAGAGTGTGTGTATATTAGTTGTCTGTGTAAGAGAAGGGGGGGGTCGTGACTGTCCGAGTATTGTAAACATAAGTAAAACCACTAGACACAAAGTACATAGTGTTCATTCTTCCTGAAGCCACCCTAAATCCCCCTCACCTGCATCAAAGTCTAGCTTGTGTGTTCAGGTTTTAACATGGGGGGGTTTTACTTTCTGAGCGATTGTTTATCACTCGTCAAAGTTCTAAGCCGTGGGCCTCCGTGAGTGCTGCTGAAAAAGGAGTGGCCAACCCGCCCCCCCCCCCCCCCGTGCGTGTGTGTGTGTGTGTGTGCATACAATATAAACAGTCAAAGCCCCCACCACCCTGTATATTGTGAATATGGAAAAGGCACAGACTGAAATTAGAAGAGCGTATACTTCCTCGTACCACATGAAGGCAGGCCTGTCGTGTCCTCTTGTTTTTTTTTATGCAGGAAGCTTAAAGGACTGCCACCTACAAATGTCTTTTCAATAAGAAATGCACTTATTGAACCCAAACTGCACAGAAAAAAACGTTAGCCTCATAGCATAATTGCCTAACTCATACTTCTGTTTTCAACAGAGACAAAACTAAAGAAATCACTTTCTGCCTAAGTCACCTAGATGATGACTTAGGCAGAAAGTCAAATCTAATTTTGCCTACGTCACGTTTATCTGCCTTTATTTATATCTGCCTATCAGAATGCTTGTTACATTCAAAATGTACACATTTCTGCCTAAGTCAAAACAAATGTACTTTCTGCCCAAGTCATTTTGGGATGTAACAAGCATTCTGATTGGCTTAAGACATAGGCAATAAGGCACAATGATGCAGCAATGTTGAAATGTTGAAAAGTGAGTTAGGCAAATGCTATGCAGGCTAACGATATTAACTCTTTCAGTGCCAAGAGTATTTTCATAAAGTACTCCCCCAGTGCCAGCAATTTGCGTTTTTCAGTTTTTTTTTTTGTAATTTTTCATTCAAATAAATGATCTGATTGGGTTTTTAAACCCATAATACAGTTCTACCAGTAGAGAGCAACAAATCGACACATTGATGACCTCGCTGGCTCACTCGCCCCCTCCCAAACAGGCTCACGTCATATCCGGTCATAACCGGATGTTGACATTTTCGACAATCGTTGATCGGGCTAAATTACGATGCGATACACGACTACGATGACTGATCGTCACCCAGACCAAAGAGAGTAGACGTGGACCTCTCCGTTCGCTTTTTATACCGTGTGAAAAACCGTGACTTTCCCTATTCTGGCCGAAAATCACCGGAGAAAAACAACGTGACCCGGAAATGAAATGTATTTTTTTACATCCGGCTCCGGGTGAGTCTGAAGGAGTCAGGAAGCGAAAGTGATCATGAAAAATAAACAGAATAGCGCGACCACAGTCAAAAGTAAAAACTCGGGATTTCTCGTGCTGGCACGGAGGGTACTCGGGAAAAACTCGGGATATCTCGGGGCGTGGCACTGAGAGAGTTAAGAATCACAATATTGATTTTTAGGTATTACTGTGCATAATCACTGGCCTAATGAGTGGCATGCTGAAGACTAAAACAGCGTACACATCATTTTTAGACAGACCAAATGCCAAGCCTTCGCATCTCACTTTCAGCCTGTCACACAATTTTGAAGTGCTCGAAATTACATAGGAAAAGATTATAAAAATGTATAATCTCAATGTATTTGTTTATTTTTATCAGTCAATATACCGCATTATTTCTTGAAGCCCTGAGTGAGTAACGCTCTCTCTTTGCAACACTGTTGGCTATAGGCTGTAAACAAACCAGCATGGCACTGCAAAGCCGCAGGGGACCCCTCTTCACGCAACAGGTCTCCAAGTTTCTCCTGCCCTGAGCCCTCACAAACTCCCTCAACACACACCCACCCACCAGAACATGGCCCACACAAAAACACTCAGGGTGGGTTACGTCATGTCTTGGAGGCTTTCCAATAAACACAACAGTGGTAGTAGAGCTGCCTTTTGGTTGTATATTAGGTGTATGTATGTATGTATATATATATATATATATATATATATATATATATATATATATATATATATATATATATATATATATATATATATATATATATATATATATATATATATAAACAGGTAGCTCTCGTGCACATCCAGGGTGGAGGTGCTGGTTTGGCAAGAGGATGCATATGAAAAGAAATAAACCTTCCCTCTGCTTCTCTTAGGAAGGAACCGCACACTCCCAATGATGATGGACTCAAGACTCAGTTAATGCTTCATTTTTAGGCTTTATTTAGCACGACGCGTTTTGCCGCGTTGGCTTCATCAGGTGCTATATACACAGGCAGTGACTGATCACTCTAATTTATAGTGACAACCCCCCGTGACAACAGATACTCCGCCCACCTGTGTGGCTACTCAGTCACTTGTTTATACAATGTATCAAAATGTATCAAAAGTGGGCAGGTACAAAAGCAGAAAAAGGTGACAGACAATAATAAAATGCAATGCAGAGAGATTATATCTATGTGTATACACACATACATACACTCACACCTACTGTGTGCATGTATATATCCACATACTAAATGTATATATATACACATATGATGCAACATGACACAGAACCACCTTGATAATATGTATATAAATAAAAGGTAAATCTTCTAATCTAACAGCAGTACATTTACTGACAGTGAATAGAGTTTTCTTTATATTTCTCTCTCATTGACCTCTATACAACACAGTACACCATACACAGCTCAGTGAAATTTGGAGTAGGCCAAGCAAGACTAAATGGGCTGCAGCCTATGTAAAGTAACACAACTAATTGTGATACTTAAACATATGTGGCAATTTAGAGAGTACATGAAGTTTACAAAAAGGAACTTAAATCCAGGCTTTCATTCAAGCCATGTGGTTCCATTGAGTTCAATGTGAAGATCCAGTATGTTTCCCTTTGTAATAAAAGTTTTTTGTGGTCACCACCTCGAGGAGGTAGAGTGACCTTTTCGATGCCAATACATTTGAGTGTGGCTGCAGAGCCATGGGCCCTCTCCCTATAGTGCCTTGCTATGGCGTACTCCATATTGCCATTTCTTATGGCTGCCTTGTGTTCAGCTATACGTACGTTCTTAATAGTTTGGGATGAAGTGTTGTACTCGGAATTTTGTTTCCGAGTACAACACTTCATCCCAAACTATTAAGAACATCATTAACAAACATTGGAATCTACTTAAATGTGATCCTAATTTGATAAACATGTCGTTGTCACCACCAAGGTTTTGCTTCACAAGAGGAAAGAACCTCAGAGACTCTGTCGTCACATCACTATATAGATCACCTAGTTCTAGTTCTAATTGGCTAAGAGAGGAACTATGCGGTAACCACCCGTGTGGGAGATGCACACATTGCTCTAACACTTCAACCACTAAGGTCTTTTATCACCCACACACAGGACAGGAATACAAAATTAAACATTTCATCAACTGTAACACCACCCATGTGATTTACATGTTGAAATGTCCCTGTGGTATGGTTTATATTGGTCAAACTAAACGCAACTTAAAGATACGTATAGCTGAACACAAGGCAGCCATAAGAAATGGCAATATGGAGTACGCCATAGCAAGGCACTATAGGGAGAGGGCCCATGGCTCTGCAGCCACACTCAAATTTATTGGCATCGAAAAGGTCACTCTACCTCCTCGAGGTGGTGACCACAAAAAACTTTTATTACAAAGGGAAACATACTGGATCTTCACATTGAACTCAATGGAACCACATGGCTTGAATGAAAGCCTGGATTTAAGTTCCTTTTTGTAAACTTCATGTACTCTCTAAATTGCCACATATGTTTAAGTATCACAATTAGTTGTGTTACTTTACATAGGCTGCAGCCCATTTAGTCTTGCTTGGCCTACTCCAAATTTCACTGAGCTGTGTATGGTGTACTGTGTTGTATAGAGGTCAATGAGAGAGAAATATAAAGAAAACTCTATTCACTGTCAGTAAATGTACTGCTGTTAGATTAGAAGATTTACCTTTTATTTATATACATATTATCAAGGTGGTTCTGTGTCATGTTGCATCATATGTGTATATATATACATTTAGTATGTGGATATATACATGCACACAGTAGGTGTGAGTGTATGTATGTGTGTATACACATAGATATAATCTCTCTGCATTGCATTTTATTATTGTCTGTCACCTTTTTCTGCTTTTGTACCTGCCCACTTTTGATACATTTTGATACATTGTATAAACAAGTGACTGAGTAGCCACACAGGTGGGCGGAGTATCTGTTGTCACGGGGGGTTGTCACTATAAATTAGAGTGATCAGTCACTGCCTGTGTATATAGCACCTGATGAAGCCAACGCGGCGAAACGCGTCGTGCTAAATAAAGCCTAAAAATGAAGCATTAACTGAGTCTTGAGTCCATCATCATTGGGAGTGTGCGGTTCCTTCCTAAGAGAAGCAGAGGGAAGGTTTATTTCTTTTCATATATATATATATATATATATATATATATATATATATATATATATACTCCACATGAGCTGGAGAAATGACATCAGTTGTTGGAATTCCACAATGATTACAGGGGTTCAGAGGTTCTGTAAGCACAGCAGAGGTTCATGCAGATACTGTATGCTCTGGAGGCGACACTAAATGAATACTTTATGCAAGTTTTAAGGCACTCTCCAAGACCACAGTATGAATATTAAAATGTAGCATGCGTACAATACATGTGGTAAAAACAAATCCTTTTGGATATATAAGTTAAAAAAAAATGCATTTTATGTGCTCATTTGAGTTGTTCAAATTTGAAGATAGGTTGTCTGAAGCCGTTTTTGTCTCATGAATGCTATTACATGAGTTCATCCTGTGTCCTTGGCCATAACATAGCTGTCAAGATTCAAACAACAAAGCAATGGACGGCATTTGTACATGATGGCAACACAATGTCACTTTTGTGCGGAAACGTGGGACTCAGACCATGTTGTTGTTGTCGGTGTGTGTGTGTGTGTGTGTGTGTGTGTGTGTGTGTGTGTGTGTGTGTGTGTGTGTGTGTGTGTGTGTGGAGGGTTTGACCCCAGTCTGTCAGCTTCAGACAAGACACATCCACAAACTGCAGTACCGCATTGCTTCACAACACCAACTGTAACCCATGGTGACCACAGGCCTGCCCCGATGGCTGAGCATTATGCAAATGTGAATCACGCTCGAATGGGCGCAAGACACTGCGTGTCCATCGCACGGCCTCACATTTCACATGAACTTTATTGGTGCCAGTGGGCCTTTTGTCTGCTTTAATTGAATTAACTTCTGAGAAATGGACCTTGTTGCAGAGAGAGAGCGAGAGAGAGAGATGGGACATTACCCTCCCATCACTTAGCCACGGGAGATTTTAATTGTGTTGACATTGGAATCACTTTTAAACCTTGGTGTAGAAGAGAGGGGCTGTCGCCGCTTCTCCCTCACAAAACTTTTATAACTCGGAAGCACATTCCTTTTGTGAAATGTTTTGCATGGCAGCCTAACAAGGAACAGTCGCAATTTATAACGCAATATAAGAAATATAACTTAAAGTGTAAAGACATTAAGTGCCTTTAGATGCACTGCAAAGGTCAAGTGTAGCCTACTCTTTTCGCATTCCAGGAAAACATTCCAAGAAAACGTGAATAGGCTATCGCTGAGGACTAATTCGCATCTTTGCTTTCAAGTTCAGTTCAATTAGCAGAGAGTTTTAGTTTGCAGTTATGCACACATATTGCATTTTTCAATGTAACCGATATCAATGGCAATATCCCCATCTACTGGTTAAAAAGCACATGGACATGAACCCTGTGAAACCATTCAAATTGTTATGTAGTCATAGCAACAGACAGACAAGCACACTACTGCAAAAACTCATTTTCTTCCGTGTCCCACAACTTTGAAGTGCTTCATGTATTTCAGTAAACTGTCTCTGAGATTCAGAAGCCACATAGCTCTGTCATTGTTTTGACTACATGCGATGTGGCAACTTGGCAACTTGAAAGAGTAGGAATCTCAATTCACTGTTTTTTTTCGCTATCTAACTTCCATTACTTTCATGTCTGCTGCTCGTCCCCTAGTCAGAATGCTTGCGACCTGCCCAGACATCGAGCAAACAAAAGTCACATACTTGTCCCAAGCAGATAAAAGTGACGTGGAAATCCAAATGTTTGGCCAGGCTCCGAGGGAGTGAGGGCAAGAGAACCAGGTTCCTTTGTCTCATGTTTTGAGTTCTTTAGTTGTAAATGTTCCAATGGGATAAAATATGAAAACTATTGGGTATTTCAGCCGTATGTGGATTAAAGAGTAGGCCAATTTGTAAATAATGTATAGTTTGAGACTATAACACACAGAGGCGAGTGGGGTTTGTGTTTGCCACAATTGAGGCTGTATAAAAATGTCTGTCAGTAAATACTGTAGAAAAGACAGCAATTTGACTTTCACGTGCATCGAGTTACTACTAATACTGTAGCACCTTTGCTATTATGCCATATGGCAAACCCCACGTACAGAATTTAACCACACGTAAAACAGAATTTCTTATCAGCTAAACCAGGAAATACTTGTGAAATACTGTTTACTTGTGAACCATTGTTTTCCATGCAGATAATTTCTGAGACAACTGTGACAACCAGTACTGCGATTTGAGGGTATTCTTCTTCAACAGCTGTTTGATGATAGAAATGTGCATTATTGGAGGTAAGACAATCATGTTGGCATCATTAGCAAGCTACTCTAGATTCAATCTGGGAAAAAATGAATGTCTGAATCTGTCTTACTGTAGATTAAACATGAATTACCTTAGATTAAACATATGACTAGTTTTGGTAGAGCAGGTCACGATTAGAGGAACGTATGACAGCAAAGGCATGCTATCAACTGTATAATGATAAGCAATGATATATTAGTGGAGGGAGCTGTTAACAGACTGATAAAGCAGCCATTAAACGTAGCTTGTTTAATTTCATCCGTTTAAAATGCACGTTATCTTTATACTGCTAGAAGGACTGTTGTTATCAGTGACAAAGGCACTGATAACAAGGCGTTAAAACCTAATGCATTTTACATTGTCTGTAAATAAATACTGTTACAAATATTACATCCCTAAGAGTGTTAAAAGTTAATTGAAAAACAATTAAGTACATTAATTCTTTGGATTTCTCTCTTCTGATACTCAAGATTACGTGAGTTGCTTTTAAGGCCACTCACAGTATGCTATTGAAGTATGCTTATCAACTACTGTAACAATGAAGAAATGTAGTGGACACAGCAATCTAAAAAGGTTTACCTCTTTCCATTAGCTTAATTCATATGACATAAGGGAAGGGGATAAATGAGGTGACATCTCATATATTGCGCTGTCTTTTATATTGTATTTTACATAATTAATAGGATATGATGTTTAAAGTACCACTTTAATAATTAAACATTTTTATTTTGTAAATACTACTTAATTATGTAAACCTAATAATTAAAACCACAAAATCTCGTCTTGGACGCGCATACCAACTTGCATCCTAATTTGAAAGCATATTACATTACTTACACACACCCATTAAAGTGGCATATTTCCCATAGCTTCTATTTACATAACAAGTTACAGCCCAAACATTTGTCGGAGCACAGCTATGGAGGGAGTCCTCGAGGATAAAGTACAATGATGTTGAGGTATTTAGGCTATTTCCAGACTCACGCCATGAAGGCTTGCCAATGCAGATAGACACACAGAAGCCATACAAGTGGCAGATTAAGTTCTGAGAACCACTGTGTCTCTTGTGTACCAGAATAAAGTTTGGGCCCTGATCCAGTAAAAAGTTGGGAGTCGCTGTTATATGCACTGTATATTCCTGTGGTCAAACACAGTCATGTCAACTTTTATGAACGAGAGATGGAACCACTTGAACCCTAGCATCCCCATTCTGGGGGGCGAACATTCGGAGAAAACAGCCGAACTACAAGCTCACAGCGCGTTGCGATGTGTTGCGTTGTGAGTTTGTAGATTAAGTAGAAATTCATTCACAATGGATTGGTGAAGATGCAAGGTCCCAGGGAGAGAATGGGGTATTCCATGAGAAAAGTTAACATTTTACAGTTAAAAACTGACAAGCCAAACACTAAACAAAGAAAGTATAATTTGGTATGAAGTTCATTATGAACTTTCCCCCGGGAGAAACATTCCATGGGGCCACAAACTCACATAGACACACGCACCAGTCACTCAGAAACTATGGGGGCATCTCCTTAATCCACAATATTGATTGGACCGGGTTAAGACTATAATGAATGATCATATGATTCATATCACATTTCAGGTTCAGGACAACTGTACAAAGTGCTTCACAGACTAAGTCATACAGCATGTATGGGAAGAATAAATAAAACTAGTAACGTATAGGAACTCAATTTGTGAATTCCTACTTTTTCAGCGGCGTTCCCCTTTAAAAACACAGCCCGGGGATGGGGGTGGGGGGGTTACATAAATATATCGAGCCTGTATGTACGCTATACATGTCTGGCATGCCAATGATCCATGTGTAGGATTACAGGCGTGCGCAACACATGCGCAGCATCAGGTCTAAGAGTGTGACTTGATTAGGGATTCCATCGTCTGGTGCGACGGGACACACTTGTTCTCATCAACGGGGATTAGTGCGGGAACGTGACACATGTGCCGTATTTTATGAGGGCCTATCGAGTTTCGACTCCCGTCATACTAAAAATAACGACTCGAACCAGCTTTCTCCGTTGTACACTCAAATGTTTCCTTTTGTCTTTTGAGGATGTGAGGCACTGAGTGCCATCAGATCACACTTGCAAAGGGGGGAAAAAAAGTGTATTTAAATTTGTGCAGTGAATGACTCAAGCCGTGCTAACATCTAACTCGATTCAGCTCAGGGCCTGTGTTGCTGATCATCCCATTAATCCGCCCTAGTTTTCCTGCCTCTCGCCACTGTTCCGTTTCAATTAACCAAAAGTACATAACATTGAATTGTTTTTTTTTAATATATATTTTGGGCCTTTTCTGCCTTTATTTTACTAGTTTAATAGTGGAGATAGACAGGAAACAGGGAGACAGAGAGATGGGGAGAGACATGCAGCAAAGATCGTCTGGAACAGGACTCGCGATGCGGTGTCAGGCTACTTTTGAGCCTAGGTGCCCGGACCGCTACGCCACAGTCCGGGCCATAACCTTGAATTTTTTTAAGGTCATTCACTTCAAACCTGGTCTTTTGACACTTACTGTAAGTCTATGTTGTGTCCACTTCATTGTTCACTACAAAAGTCAATCTTGTTATACAAGTAAACAAACGCTTTATAATGTAGTAAGGGGCTTAACCGTGGCAAAGAGGGGTCCACAAACTATTTTATTGGACTTAACACCTTTGTGACTAAATTCCATTACGCCCTTTCCATATATCCCTCAGTCCACTGAGATGCCGCATTCCAGTGCAAATACCTATGAAATTCCTCTACAGTGGAATGTCTAAGTGTGCAAACCTATCCTTTTAAAAAACAGAGAGGGCGAGCTCGCTACAATGATTTGCCTCGGCTTGTTACAAGCACTGGTGCATAATGGAGAGAGAGAGGGAGAGAGAGAGAAAATCTGGGGTCTTTCTTCCTGTGTGTATTCAGAGTAAATGCAGCATGTCAAAGGGGGGGATTTATTACCTCCCCAAAGAAAAACATTCTCCCGATGATGAAAACATGATTGGTGGACCTGGGTAGCCCGGCCCTAACTTCTGCTCCCACTGTCACAGTAATTACCCCCGGAGCCCCGTGGCATCCGACCTTGGGCAGAAAAGTCCCCGGGAAAACAGACCGCCGCCACAGATATCGACAAAAGGCACATTTGGATTCGCGCGGGATGCGACCTGGGAGAGCCGAGCTCTCTGTCCATCACTCGGATGTGTTTTGAATGGCTACAAAGGCCCCCAGAGTGAGACTTCGTGGGATTTTGGACGTTGCCAAGAGCGAATGCCGCGTTGCCTTGCCAAGTATTAGAAAGAAGACAAGAAAATCCCCCACACACAGTAGAGAAATATCAACAAAACTGGAGCATAAAGGCCACATTCATGGGGTTCACAAAGACATTGGAGGTTGATGGTATAGGGCTAAATGGGGTGTATTATGTTGTGCCCATGCCACAAGGGCCACAAGGTCCGAGTTAGGCCTCTGTTTTATCTTCCAAGAAAAGGGGCACACAACCATGACTTTAGGGTGAGAAATACAGTTGCCCAGGCAGGCCCTTAATCTATCATTTCCACCGTCATTCTATCCACTGTGCATTGCCAAGTGAATTAAAACCACTTTAAGAAGCTCAACGAACGCCTTTTGTGTCCTATTATCTCCCAGTTCCAGAGCCTTTGTGAGCAGCTTTACGCATCACAGAATCTGCGATGTCTTGAAAGGCCATTTGTAAAAGAAATATCCGCTCATCGGATTCACAAATCCTTTGACCGTGAACAGTTAAAAGTAATGGGAGTTGCCTTCGAAATGGCTAAAGGACTCAGGCACAAGCCTATTCAACGTTTAGTTGTAGATTGAAACTAAAAAATATCCCCTCACAATGTAGTACACATTAAAACTCCTGTAGGTTGACATAAGACTGGGAAAGTTGCAAGATAATATAAAGACCTCGTCATAAACGACACAGACTGGGAACATTTCACTCCACATTCACACCTACTGATTATGTACACACTGCATTTTCCCACAAATGCAAGAGTTCATCAGGTGATTACCGTAGGCTCTTAAAGGAGAATTCCGGACAAATTAAGTGTTATCTTTGATGTCTCGTTACTCACCTACCGATGTGAAAAGTAGCGTTATTTTTTTTCATATATTCCCCTGTCGTCATTTTTTAAACACCCTCCGTTGTTATAATGGGAGCGTGAGGGTTAGTGAAATTCGTCTATTATAACCGACGCAAAGTTGTTTTTTTCACTACTAGTATTCATAGTAGAGTCTCATGATAGTCAAACATGCGTTGAAACTATCTGCGAGGCTGCCGTCAATGGCGAACGATTTAACACTGGTTGCTTGTTTCTTCCAGAACCTGGCAACTCGTGTTGCCAGATTCTGGAAACAAGCAACCAGTGTTAAATCGTTCGCCATTAACGGCAGGCTCGCAGGAATTTTCAGCGCATGTTTGACTATCATGAGACTCTACAATGAATCGTAGTAGAGAAAAAAATAACATTGCGTCGGTTATAATAGACGAACTTCACTAACCCTCACGCTCCCATTATAACAACGGAGGGTGTTTAAAAAATGACGACAGGGGAATATATGAAAAAAAATAACGCTACTTTTCACATCGGTAGGTGAGTAACGAGACATCAAAGATAACACTTAATTTGTCCGGAATTCTCCTTTAAGCCACAAGGTTACCCAGCAAAATAAATTGAAATGGGTCTCTGAGGTCTTACAGGACTCCAACTCAAAACAGTTGCTGGATCATTTCTCAGAGTCAAAGTCTTGCACGAATGGCAAGGAAAACAACCCATTTCCTGTAGAAATGGGGATCACCTATTGACTTTTCACAAGTGAAACCTAATTCTCAAAGTCTTTTGTGTCGTCCCGTCAAGTGCTCAGGTGTTCCTCCATTGTTAGCTTAATCCTGCACATAAAAACTAAGCTATAATTTCTTTCCCCTAAATTCAAAAAAGAGCCAATGGCTGCTTCACCCTTGATCGGGGGTGTACAGTATATCAAATGCCTGGCTCTAGTGCCGTGTTGCTTCAAGTCAAGTGCGTCACGCTGAAATCCATTCAAACATGAAAACATCTACCGAGGTTTAGCAAACTGTGCACGGTTCACAGGAATCTCGCCCGTTAATCCAGTGGCTCAGCATCAACAGGAAGAAAATGTGAGTGAGCATCTGTGTTGTGATGAAGGAATTGTCGGGATTTTCTTTACAAGGAAAACACGACAATTTCTTCTTAGGTTTCGGTTTCCAGACAGGCGTGATGCATGAGATTCACCTTACTTTTACAAGGGGTCATGGGGGACTTGGACTGGCAGTAGGTTGGCTGGCAGGTTGGTTGGTCATTTGACCCTTTCCGGTAGCACTTGCTGTGCTACCCATTTTCCTTTTCAGGTTATCGACAGCATTTCGTAATTGCAATTCGTGGGAGTTTGTATACACTTTTACACCAGTACACTTGTGATGTGACAACAAACTTGACATTTAAGTATATAGACTACTGACTGTTCTGACAGCTATTGAAAAACAGCCAACATAAGTAGAATTAATTAATTAATTAATTAATTAAAGGTGTTTAAGAGGTCTGTCTCTTATTCCTTTTCTAAAGCACAAACTAAATCTATACTAAAAGAACGCTTCCATCACAAATGCAGCATTCTCTGTCAGGATTCTCTCTCCAACAACATGCAGCTCAAAATAAAATGCGGAAACGTCTCCCGAGCACTTGAATTCCTGCATGCGTGGGTACTAAAAAGGTAAAATGACTGGGGTTAACTTCGCTGAGGCATCTCAACCCGCTCCTGGGTCAAGCACACACCGGGCACCTTTCCACAGAAGGGGGGAACACACAGAGAGGGTCTTGTTCCAAGGCCCATGTGCAGGTCAGCGCTGGCAGGTAAGAGTGAAATGATAGGCCTCCCCGGAGACACAGCACAGAGGACACACTGTTTCCCCCAACAGCTAAGGCATCCACTGGAATGCAATATGGAGCGGCAGGCAGGTAACTCGCAGTTCACCGCATACCTATATACGAAGATCTTCAAATCCCCCCAGACCGACAGACCCTCGCCCCCACCAGCACCACCCCACCCTGCACACCAGCCGTTCGTCTGACACTTTGCTGGGAATTCAGTAATAGGAGATAGAGATGTGGTAACGACAGGTTACGGTTCCAAAATTACATTATTGGGGGGCGGAGGGGGTAGATATGTCTTAATTGTCATTTTTTTTATCAAAGTCTTTAATTAACCACCGTCTCTATTTTGATCAAACTTTCAAAATATTTCCAAATTTGCATGTTTTTCTTTTCGGTGAAAATAGCAGTTCTACAAGCTCACAACAGCACGCTGTGACCTTGTAGGTTGGCTATTTTAGCTATTGGTCATATGATGTAACAATTTTGCCCCACAGAGTGACTACACCTTCTTAAATGCATGTGATAGGAATACAATGTGCACATCATGATTTCTTCTTCACTATGCTGAAGGCTTAATAAAACACAGCCCATAGGTAAATAAAACAGCCACCTTCCTTAAAATAATAATCAAAATGACAGGGGCTAAGACAGGACAGAGCATTAGACGGGGCAACGGCTGTCATGTCTCCATAGCTTTAGTGTGTGTCATCTCCGTCTATGGGATTCTATATCCATAAAAGAGAGGGCAAGAAGCCAGCAGGTTATCACTCTGCCTATTGCAAACCATACAATAACCTCTGAAGGCAAACCACATAGTGTGCATTCTTCCTAAAGTCTATCCAAGACACACACACACACACACACACACACACACACACACACACACACACACACACACACACACCCCTCACCTGGATCAAAGTCTAGCTCATGTGTTTAGGTTTTGACATGGGGGGTTTTTACTTTCTGGACGATTGTTATCGCTCTTCAAAGCAATAAGCTGTGGGCCTCCTCCTTGTGAGTGCTGTTAAGAAGGAGTGGCTATAACCTCTCTTCTTTATCCGGTGTAGCGAGCACAAGCACAGCAAAAAAAAAACACATGCAAGAAGCGATTATTGCAGGAAGTAATCTCCTGACACCTGGACATACCCTCAGCATAAACATCTGCATGAAAAAAAGCCCAACACCCACACACGCGCGCACACACACACACACACACACACACACACACAAGGTATGAGCACACTGTGCAAGGTGAATAACATGCCAGAACAAAGATTCAAGTGAACAATAAAGCCCTTAATCTATGGGTCTTCAACAGGGGGTCTGGGGGACACCTGGGGGGGGGTCCTCTCTGAGTTACTATAGGAACGTTTATTGTCATTCTTTTCAAAAAAGTGTAAATGCCAGAAAATACACATGAACATGAATCCCAAGTTTCCAACATGTTATTATTAGCAAAGCTGATGTGTAAACATCAAACATCAAAAAATATTTAATTTACACTACACTGATGATAGTGATCTATGAAGCCATAAAAGCTGCAGCATCACATGGAGACAAGATAAACCATGGGTCTTCAACATGGGGTCCGTGACCTCTAAGGGGTCCTCAGACTATAGGGGGCCACCAAATCTTTGTTTGATAGGAGCATTAATTATTTTTACATTAACCACCTGTACCCTAGCATTCCTATTCTGGGGGAGACATTGACAGAAAATAGCTGATCTACTAGCTCTAGTGAGCTTGTAGATCGGCTATTTTCGGCAAAGAGATTTGGTGTAGAAGGAAAAAAGAGAAGACCAAGTACAGAGCCAAAGGGTTTAAGTGGTTAAATGTCGGAAAATACACAATAACCCTGGGGGACTCCGGTCAACTAAGTAAAGGGTTAAAGTGGTTAAGACCACAGTGTGCCCACCAGTGGCATAACGATTCAGACACTTGACCCTACAACCACACAGACAGACTGCCCTTGATAGCGTATAGCTTCAAATGCTGCCAGAGCCTCCGTCTTCATCACAGCTTCAACTACGCTGGTAGGGCTGTGCTATAATGTATATATTATATTGATATTGTGATATGAGGACAAATATCATCAAAAATGCTGGATGTCGTAATAGTGCGAGCTGGGATAAGCGTTGTCTTTTCCTCGTTTAAAAGGCTGCTTTACAGTAAAGTGATGTGATTTTCTGAACTTGTTGTAGCTGTTCCATTATTTGCCTTTTTACACCTACAGTAGTTATTATAGGCATTAGGTCGGTCTACTGATGATTATTTATCAAAAACATCATTGTGTATTTTGTGAAAGTACCAATAGCCATCCCCACAATATCATCACCCAATTGTCTATCTCCGTAAAGGGCAGCAAAGGCCCATGGGGAGTGGATTCCACACTCTCCTTGAAAAAAAAAAGAAGCCACAAGTAAAGTAAAGTATGTATAATCTCATTGTTTATACTTGCAAGTCACACATGGCTACTTCACTTAAATCACTATTTTCAACACTTTAGTGCCAGTTCATTACTTTAACCACAGCTCTGCTGGCAGACATGGTCTCTGATGACTATCCCCGTGCCCACAGACCTATAAAACATGCCTTGGTGCCAGCTGTGCCCCCACCAACAACAGGACTCAGACAGCAACAACGCGTGAAAACGTGTTTTTCCGAGAGGAGGAATGGACCACAGTCCATGATCCATGCATTTCTTGACTTATCTGATGTTCTCTGAGACAAGAAACACACACATTACAGTGTATATCGCATTAATAGTGGTGGCGATAGTGTGACACACTTTATAGCCATCATAAACTCCCTATTTGAGTTCCATATCCAGTTTACAGTGTCACCAACAATCAATTTCAAATAACTAATAAATAAAAAACAAGTCTGTGGCAGTTTGCCAAAGCAATTTACACATGTTCCTACTTTATGTATATTTTGAATGATCCAAACCAGGTGATTCACCACAACATCATAGTAGGTGTAGGGACATTAAATGGAGGAGCTACCCACCCTTTCTAAATGCTGGCCCCTAAAGTCACTCACTGCATTCCACAGGGTCCTATCATAGAAATCACAAGTGTCACAAATCAACCCATACAGCATAAGCCTGTTTAATGCAAATTGATTAATGGTTGCGATTGCGAAATTGCAAATCCTACTTTCATTCTATTCTGTTACTATGGGTGATGATCACCAGTGGTGGAAAAAGTACTCACATTTCTTACTTAAGAATCAATACTGCAATGTAGAAATATGTACTTAGTAAAAGTGCAAAAGTGTTGGAATACCAATTTACTTTAAAGTACCAAAAGTAGAAAGTACTCATTATGCAGAATGTCCCATGTCCCAAGTATTCAAATGTATAATATGTATACAAATCTTTTGAAAATAGCAGATCTACAAGCTCACAATGCATCGCAATGTGAGCTTGTAGATTGGCTTATAACTGCCTCTGAGATGTAGTGGAGTAGAAGTAAAAGTACTGAAAATTGGAAGCACTCCAGTAAAGTAAAAATACCTCAAAATTGTACTTAAGTATACAGTACTTGAGTAAATGTACTCAGTTACTTTCCACCACTGGTGATCACTGATAATGATCAATGTTTTGTTGTTTCCTTCATGGAAAGCAAGCATGACTGAACATGGAATTTCCACTGCTGTGGCTGCCTTTGGCATGCATTGCCATAATGGCAGGTAGATCCACACTCATTCACTCTGCGCGCACACACACAGCGTTTGATCCTATGATGAGGGTTTGTATCATAACGTTTAGTTGGGGGGATAATTTGCCTATTATCCACAGCTGGAACAACCACGTGTGGAGAGTCACTAAATGAACGTCTTGCAGAGAAGTTGTCCGTGACTGTCCACTAAACATAAAATATATATGTTTTGTGGAGAAGTGGAGCCAACAGACTTTGAAAAGCTGTTATCTGAAAGTGTTATCATGAACGCCACGCTGGGCAAGACCTGGGATGTTGGTTGTCTAGGAAGTGAAGAACCGGAAACGGTTGAATTTGACGGAAGTACCGCCCAAGGAAATGACGTTGATGCTTTACAAATCTGTTAACATTCTCCGTGAATGAAACAAGTGTTGTGATTGGTCAAAAAAATATCGTTTCCGGGGGAAACGCGTACGACGGAAATCCTACCCACTCAGGACTTCCTAGACACTCGCTGCTTTAGGTCGTGACCAGGCTCTTCTTTTCGCAGATAAGTGAGGCTGGGACCGAGGCTACATGAACGCAGCTTGCGATTTCCGACAGTCATTCCCACTAGGCCGAGGAAGAAATGCCACCCTTTTCACATTGGCCTGTTATAGCGCCACCAGCAGGTCAATTTGAGCAAAACACATTTTTGGAACAAAATGCCTCAATGAAAGGCTTAGGAAGAAATGGCACCCCTTTCATATTGGCCTATTATAGTGCCACCACCAGGAGGCCACAATAACCTACCTGACCTGGCGGAGACCTGTGCTCCGAGGAGCACTTTCTCTAGTTGAACTTGAAACAGTCGCACCCGGGGCGGTCAGGTTCAAACACGCGTGTGTGCATAATGTTCAGCATTCATCCCCATATTGCTTACCTTGCTCGGCGCGTCTTCCTTCTTCTCCTCATGTTGGTAAACAGCAGGCATTTGCAGAAAATCCTCCTCGCAACAGATGAAGCTCACTGTGCATCCCATCCGAGCAGACTCACCCTGCACAGATCTATAGATCCCATCCAAAACTGAACTTCACACACAGCACAGATCTAAACCCCATCCAAAGCGTAATAGCCTAAAAACTCAGTAGGTAGATCTAAACCCCATCCAAAACTAACTCGATCAGACTGCATGGGGCACAAATCTAAACCCAGACTGCTATCTAAATCATACAAAACTTTGAGTTGACTCCTGTTCCACTCTGTAGGTCCAGCGAGATGATCACCCAGGTAATAATATCCTCGTAAAGTTTACCTATTGCCAAACTGATGCGTCTAAGCCATTGTAAAAAAAATAAAAATAAAAGTATTAATAACTAATTCGGAGATTTGGCGATTAAATCTACTGACACTTGTTCGGCCACCATGCGTGCGCGTGGTGGTCCCGACTCTCTACCCTCAATGCTCGTGGTGTCCCGCAGGCAGGCAGGAGGGTGACTGAGTGACTGACTGAGTGAGGAGGGGTTCTGGAGGATAAATAAACAGGTAGACCGGAGCTTTAAATCCGTCTAGGCTACGCCACTGTTTCCCAAACACTGGGTCGGGACCCATTTGTGGGTCGCGGACACATTGTTATGGGTTACGCGTAAAATGTCCCTTTTTTTTTTTGTTGTTTCCTACATTTTTGTTTTTGATTATTATTTCAAAACATTTTCCAAAAATAATCCAAATTAAGTGAAAATGTTTTAGGAAGACATTTCATGAATTAGGAAGAAATTCAATGATTTTTTTTCTCTAAAGAATTTCAGGAATAAATCAAAGATATTCCTTAAAGAAAACAAATGTTTAAGAAAGTACTGAAAATAGCCGATCTACTATCTGCTATTTTCACTAGCTTGGGTCCTGGGGAGATATCTCTTTTGGGTCTCGAGCTAAAACGTTTGGGAACCACTGGCCTACACCACAGTGGCTCAGTGTTCGGCCCGGGATACAACTTTTTGCCTTCAACTAACTCTAGGCTACACACTGGCTAGTGGCTACACAGCGAAATAAAGGGCTAATGCCTTAAACAGGCAGTCTAGGGTTTTGTTGTCAATAAATTAACCACTGAATGATGTCAGGTGTGTGGATCAGTTTGTCTTGCTTCCATCCTGAGGTCCCTGTTGGATAGAGGGGGCAGCCAGCTCACTTGTTGACACACAGGCAGGACGAATAACACACCCCACCTAGCCCACCAACACACACTCACACATGTGCACACAATAAAATCCTCAGTGTTTATGTAAGAGTGTGCAAATGGGACCAAATGGACAGTGGTGGGAAAAGTAGGCCTACTCACATCTTTGACAGTAGCAATACTGTAATATAGAAATACTCTGTTACATGTAAAAGTGGGAATAAAAAATGTACTTAGTAAAAGTACAAAAGTATTGGCATCAAACTTTAGTAGATGTACTTAGTTACTTTACACTATTGCCACCTAGCCCACCAACACACACATGTGCACACAGTAAAATCCTCAGTGTTTATGTAAGAGTGTACAAATGGGACCAAATGGACCGTGTCCATTTGGTCCTATTTGTACACTCCCAGCGTTAAATGGATAGCCTACATTAAATGTACTGTGTAGTGTTACAGCATGTTTTTACAGTTGTAGGAGCCTATACGAATGACCTTGGATTAATCGTTATCTGATCTTATCCTTAACTTATCTGTCTACTAGTCTTATCTTGTTTAATCTCATCTTGTGTTACAGTATCTAATCTCAGTTTTAATCATTGGCACAAGTACAGTACATTGGTAGGCCTAAAGAACAAAGTTCTCATTCACCTCAACAGTAGTGAATCTTATTTCATGTGTCTGCGTAAAATAAACAATTGCCTTCCTCCAGACTTTGCAATCCCATTGTTTATTTTAGGCACTATGCACTGCATTTATTTAGTGTCTTCAGTGTCTTATGCTGTCTGTATATTTCATCCGTTGTGGGTCTGTAGTGTGTTTTACAACTCAGAAACACTTAAGCCTGATATGAGCTTCATACAAGGTGTTTATTCTGGCAGAACCAACCATTACAGTTACTCACAGTGAGTCGTGTATAGGCCTATCCATGTAGGCTACTGTATATAGGCCTATGGATCTTTTGAACATTGGTGGAAATTAACTTAGTGCATTTACTAAGTACTCTACTTAAGTACAGTTTTGAGGTAGGCTATTTGTAGCCTACTTCACTTAAACATTTCCATTTTGCGATGGGAAATGGATGAAATCATAATGCATACTTTTACCTTTGGTACAGTTTATTTTGATGCCAATACTTCTGTACTTGTACTGAAGTAACATTTTTACTTGTAACAGAGTATTTTCTATATGTGGTATTGCTACTATTACTTTCTACTTTTCCCACAACTGCTTTTGAATATCGTCTCTGCCGGGCGGGGACCTCATATGTCCAAAACACAAAAAGTTAAAATATGGAGATAAGAGGTTTCTGGCCGACAGCAACGATATAACAGAGGTCAGTTGCTGTAGTTCAAGGGGACTCTTGAGCAGCAATGGTGAAGCTCAAGTGTTTTGTTCTTTAATGGAACCACACTGCCCTCTTCTGGATGATATATGGTAATCAGATTGAAATAAAAATGGGTAGATTGAGGACGACACTCCCATGTAATTAGTTCACCTTTGTCCCAGTCCCTTTATAAGTGATGAGTGCATTAATTTTCTGTTAAACCCTGAGGAAGACTGTCAAAACGTTGGTTTCTTTTTAAATAAACTTCTGCATCGTGGCTAAGAGCTGTGGCCTCATCCTTTGTCAATACTGTTACCTGACGTGGCCAGCACCTCACCAACACATGTGTGCACTCCCTCCTCTGTGTTTGCCAATCAGATTGAAATAAACATATGCCAGATGGGTATATCTCTGAATGTCAGTGTTGTAACGGGGTCATCCCTATGTTCCCCGGGTTCTATGTTCCCCACTAGGGTTAGGGAATGGTTTGGGGTTAGGTAAGCGGGGAACATAGAACCCGGGGAACTACAATGACCATATCATACACAGAGAAATAGAGACAGGCTGTACTCATAACAATAAGTACTAGGCCACCATGAAGTGGCTTCTTGTTCTATAATATTCAAATTGTTAGGACACAACAATGACATTAGAAATTATTCAAAAGGTACTTTGTGACGCCACAGGTTTGAATCCAGCTCATGACCCGTCTCTCATCTCTCCTTGCTTTCTCTCTTGACTGGACTGGCTATTTAAGCAGCAATTGCATTAAAATAATCAACAAAAGAAAAATACAGAACCCAGGATGTTACTCTATGCATGGAACATGTTACATGTTGTGGGACAAGGATGATCATGACATAAGGTTCACATGAAGAAAACATTCAGACAAACCTTACTTGTATGCATCCACTCAGTTCAGGGTCCCTTTCATTATCATTTGAGAAGTTCGTCGATTATTCTGTATTTCACCTCATCAGTGTTGTGCCCAACAATCAATCAATGCAATAATGAACCACTGGTTGTCTTCAAATGCACCACATTACTGATTTTATTAGTGCTACATGAGTTTCCAGCAAAGAGATAATTAAATGAAAAAATGAAAATGCTACAGTGGAATACAATTGTAGAGAATAATATTGTAAAGCACAATGATATGTTTGGGCACAAATAGCAGGGCTGCTGTCACTTTGCTTTCAATGAAGATCAACTGAGGACATTTTTATATAGAATATAATATACTGTATATAAAATTCAAAAACCTGTACATATTTCACCTTTAAAAGGTCCTTTTACAAAGTTAAACCGCATTATTGTGAAATGCCATTTAAAGTCTACATTTGTCTGAAGATGAACTGCCCATGCAGTCCTGACACCAACATACATGCTTACAAAATTACTGAAAATAATGGTACTTTTTAAAGCATAGTCGGTAACTTAATGTAAGTTTTGAATGATAAAATTTGGAATGATAAAATCTAATTTTACTCGTCTTAACTTTAATGGTGTAACTTGGTGTACAGTGTGGGCAAAAACATAGCTACAGGAGCTATATCCACCATTGCAATGAATATCTGTCATCTTATCAACCATGAGGTTCTTTTCTAACAATCAGTGTGTTCTATTGACTAAAAAAATAAGTGTGTTCGTGATTTACCTACAAATGGTGGTTAAAATAGGTTATTCAGATCTTATTTTATTTTAATTATTTTAATTTGTGTATTCTTTACATGCACATTGTGCTCTTAATTATTTTCCATTATGTGAGTGATCTAATCGCACTGTAGAGTCTTGCACATTATCAGTAGGTTATAAACTACATCCCATAGCCTGGAGGGACGAATGCTGTGCAAATAGGCTAGTTTGTTCTTAGGCCAACCAGTTGACCAATGGTGTAACTTCCATTAGTCAGCAACTCAGTGACGGAGTCAGTGACATTCATGTTCTGGTCCAGCCAAAAATATTGGAATTTCAGGTATTGATTTTTTTAAAGTATAAAAATAGATAAATAGCATTTGTTTTGTGTTTTTAGCATAAAAACTTAAAGCAGCTTATTCCTTCATACAAAATATGCTCAATCAAATCAACCACCAGAAGGAAAAGACGGACGGACGGACGGATGGACAAACGGACAGTGGCCAAAACATAGTCTCGGCCACGCTTTCGGCCTGGCAGAGATAAAAAAAATCATATGGAAGTTTTCACTCTTCTGTCCAGAAAGTGAAAGTTTACTTGTCTGTCTGCTACTAATACAATGCGGTTGTGGCATTTCACCTCTCCCATTGTGAGGTCTGGCTTGATTTCAAATAGCTTGATTATCTGTAAGGAAAGAAACAGAGGTTAAGGTACAGATATCGTACAAATAGTTTATATTGTGTTATAACTATAAGACCGTGAGATAGATGCTTCTATCTAGCTCCAAAGTACGCAGTCACCCAAACAGAGCAGACACTATTTTACACAAAAGAAGTATCTTGACTTTTATGGCTATATTTCTTTATAGCCACATGGTTTTCTGCAATTCGAAGAATTATGAGGAACCTTTGCTGGATTTCTGGATAATAATAAATACTTTGAATGTATATAAGAACTTCTGGATTTGTATGTATTTATATACAAATAGCAGATCTACAAGCACATAATGCATCGCATCGGCTAATTTGGGCATGCGACAAGTCATGCATTATCAGTCACCAGAACCAAGGACAGGCGTTTTTGATGAATCTATCATGGTTCAAATGGAGTTTGAAGTTACAATGGGTTTGTTTAGGAAGGGGGTGTGTAAAACATCTAAATACTGAATCAAGCAACTTAAAACTGTCTGGAGTGCTCACAAAAGCCTGAGTAGACGTTAAAATCACCCCAAACATGTTTGGAAGTGAAATATCCCTTTATGAAAGGTAGTGCAAGTGATATTCTTTGGTTAAAATAAGTGTTATTATTCTGATAGTAGGCCTACTCATTTTGTTTGCGTTTGTTCAGTAACAGGAGTGTCCTTGTCTCTACAGCTCTTTGGTAAACATAAAACACATTTTCAGGTCGGGATACCAATTGTATCCAATCAGGAGAGAGAACTCACACAGGATACAGGATAAACAAGTGATGACACAAATAAATGAGCAGACAAAATAGGAACTGTACCACTATAAAAGTTAAGCTGATAAATGGGTACACTCTCCTGGTTGTCTGACAATTTGCAACCCATCCGCTGCGGCGAGACGTGTATAGTCTCGTCACTCACTGACAGCCAATAGAATCGCATCAGGTTTTCCCAACGCAAAGGCCCTGTAGTATCAATCTCCAGTCAACAGGAGGCAGCATACCGCGGTAGGGCCACTTTGAGGCCAGCACACATCAAAACAGTATACTTGGCCACCAGATGGTGGCAGCGTTGCACTGTAATAACAGATCAATAAAGCTTTTCTAGTAAACCGTTACTATCAGCTCCTGCCCCGCGACAGGGAGACTCCTGTAACTGAACAAACACTCTATAGCAATGATTACTATCAGAATATAGTGCTTTATCCATTTAACAAAAAACTTTCAGTTTTCACCCAAAAAATATCACTTACCCTACCTTTAATCATGCTTCTTGCAAGGTGTGATTACACACTGACTGTCGTGCAGTGGTTTTCCAAAGTGGGGTCTAGACTAGGGACCATCAGGGTTCCTTGAAGGGGATTCTAAATGGACCTTTACAGATATGTAACTCTGAGAGTGTACAAATGGAACCACATGGACCCTTAAGGGTCCATTTGGTTCCATTTGTACACTCTCAGAGTTATAGAGTTATAGGGGTCCTTGAAATTAAAACGTTTGAGAACCACTGACATAGTGTGTAATGGTGAATGTGTCAAATTGGCTTCACCAGTCGCCACTCACTCGAAACAGGGCCAAATACATCTCCAGCTCTGCGATCCGTCGACCAACACAACCCCTGACCCCGAAGCCGAACGGGATTGAAGCGAAACCGTTTGGCCTGGGACGGCCGTCTCTCAGCCATCTCTCAGGCTTGAACCTCCCCGGCTCTGGGAATGCCTTTTCATCGTGGCTGATGGCATAGTGAGCCAGTGTGAAGGTAGTCTGGAGAAGACAGAATAAGTCAATATAACAAGTAAGACGCGCGAACGCGGGAAGCGAACGCCAACAAAATTAAATGATAATGAAAAGAAATCATCTAAAAAAAAGTAACCAATAAAAAAATATATAAAAAATACAAAAAAAATCTGCGTTAAAAGGAGCATCTTAGAAAAATACAAATTCACAAAAAAAAAACTTTGAATGTTTTTGAACAATTCAACAAAGTGTTTGAAGTGGCTGTTTCACCCACTTCCGGGGGGCGGAGCCAAAATCCGAGCCCGAAGTATTTGTTCGTAGACCCCCACTTAGGGGGGGTAGAAAAAGTTTCGGAGCGATTCGGGCACTTTTCATTTAACATGGGGTTTCAATGGGGAGTTTTTAGGAACCTTCTCCGGGGCGGGCTTAAACGCAACCTTGACAGGTGTGTTCAGTTTTCAAAGGCCTTTCATTTGATGTATGGTACGTCTATATTGGACATTTACTTGGCTGCACACAGGGCTGAGGCAGTGCACGCACACAGAGACACACACGGAGACACACATGGAGACGCACACACACAAGCCGAGCACGGTTTCATAGTAAGCTCCACTTGCGCGGAGGCGCGCCTTCGGCACGCCTCCTTCCGCAGCGTTCGCAATCATCTGATATTTGTTTTCATCTTTCCATTTTAGAACAGTTTAATAATTTTGCCAGGACAATTGCAATGCAGTTATTATTCTTACTATAATTATGGCCTATTATCATTAGCAACTAGTGTTAGCGGTAGTAATCAGTTTTTCCTTTGTTTTTGTTTTTGGATAAAAAAAGGTTTATGCTGGGTTCACACGGGCAGAGACAAAGACACATGCTACCTACCATTCATTTTCAATGGAAGCCAGCGACATGAAGATACAAGGCAACATCCTATGCTTGTAGCTGCTACAAAAGATGCAAAGATACAAAGCTACAAATTGAAGTTGAGCTGGGTTCAACTTCCAGATACTAAGATACAAAACTACAACTGTAGCTCCGATGACGCACACTTGATGACGTCAACGACTGTGTGGAGCAACACAGATACAGAGCGACAAATATGCTGTGTATCTTTGTATCTTTGTATCTTTCTATCTGCCCATGCGAACGCAGCATTACAGTATTGGTGGCTACATTTTATACACACATATCACACCCACCTTCTTTGGAAAATAATATCCGCCAACGACAACATCTTTTTCTGTAATGACTCTTCCATTCATAGGAACCACAGGGTACATCCTGCAATGCAAGACAATGGTGGCATATTATGGTATGGTTTGGTTTGGTTTAATCTAATTCAGTTTAGTTTATTGTTTCTACCTGGCATTCAACTCAATTTGAATGTGTAAACACTGGCCTTTACAGTTTATTGCTGAAATGCAGTTTGTGAGGGCCGCTAGTATATGTAATATAATAATATGAATTGCAGACGCTATCCATAGTTGGTGTGTGAAAGTCAACTATTTCTGTGGGTTGGTGTGTCCATGCTCTTCTAAAGTTTCTGTCCCTTTTTGTGGTCCTTTTACGTTTTACGCTCTTGCTTTTACAGCGTGTTGCGTTTAGATGTTCTACTGCACGAAGGACACACATGCGCTTGGCGTTTCGGGTCCGACAGCCCAGAGATAGTTCTCTTTTGCGTGGCATGGCTCTGTAAGAGATATTTATGAACCATGACGGCTAATTATAGCTCTGCACACACGCCATGCGAAGTCCGTCTCCCCTCGGCTCCCCGCTTTGCTTTGCGGCCCTAACCTCTAGTCACATCCTCCCAACCTCGGTTATGTGATAAAGACGTCAGACTTCCTGTATCTGGTTGCTATGGCAACCTGCCAGATCAGGCTGAGGGTCTGATAGGAAAATCAGAGAATCGATCAAACCGAGAGTCCGATCACTGATCGAGGTGGGGTAAGATGCCTAAAACATAGCCATAGCTCTGATCAACAGTCTGTGACGGGTCTTGGAGGCATGTGGAGTGATCCTGTGCTTGCGAATCGCTGTCGAACTTTCGGAGCTTTTGTCAATTATATAGTAGTAGGATAAGATTTACCTTGCACAGCACTTTGGTCGACATTATGCTTTATAAATAAAGTTTGAGTTCAGTTCAGTTCAGGTTAGCTTATGGATAGCAGAGTTACTATAGTATAGCTTAATTTACCTTAGATAAACTTAAATTGGCTTATCAGCACATACAGTAAATATACAGATTATAATGAGACAAAGCTTAGATTTCATTTGACAGAAAATGCCCAGATGAGTTAATTAACTGTGAAGAACTTATTGAAAGACCCCCTTGGAAAGACAATAAGTGCATACCATGCCATGAGTGACTCTCACCTCAGTACTTCCTTGATAACAGCCTTTAGATAGGGCATTTGAGTAACGTCCTGAGCAGAGGGGATCTGGTCGTCTGGGACACATTTGGACACTTCCTCATAAAGGGTGTCCTGTACTTCAGGGTATGTGGACAGCAGGTACAGTGTCCACATCATGGTGTTGGATGTCTGCAGCAAATGGCAATAAAAGCAAGGTCATGGAATAAACAGATAAATGGGGATTTCATCAGCATTTACAATGGTGAAATGTTTACAAAATGAAGAAAAAGTCACTGACCGTGTCCACACCAGCTAACAGCAGCTCAGTGACACTGCTGTGCACCTCTTTATGGCTCATCTGTGTGTTTGACAGCAGGTATGTGAGGTATTCACCCTCCACCTCATGGTTCTCCATCATGCGCTGCTCAATGACCTCGATCTTCTTATCAACCAAATGGCCCGCTACAAGAAGTCCAGAAAGGGAAGAATTGTGTATTGTGTTATCTGTTGTGTATTTGTTCTTTCATCTAGCCAGTCTGTTACTGTAAAGCACCATGTAACTTGTTTTGAGAGGTGCTACATAATCAAAGTAGCGCAAATCCAGAATTAGATGAAAAGGTTGACTCCTAGTACTTTTTAACCACTTGATCACTAGGGTCTCTATTCTGGGGTCTAGCTCAGAGTGGAATACTGATTGATAGGTGCATATTGGTTGAATTTGATAGAACCTGCTGATGTAAGAACCTATTACACTTTTGTTTAAGAGGAAGTCATTAAATATTCAGAAAATGTAGCCTATATTCCAGTTTATAATGCGCGGAAGCCAAGCAACACTTTTGACGGAGAGAGGGGGGGGGGGGCATGAGAGAGCACGCGGGCGCACGAGAGAGGGGGGGGGGGGGGAGCATGAGAGAGCGGGGAGAGAGGGAGGGAGAGAGAACCCGACGTCGGATCAACAGCAATACAAATTAATAACTGCAAACAGATCCAAAGATTAGGCTATCAATATCATACAAAAGCAGAGAGAAGCTGTGTTCTCACCGCTCTGATGGACAATAAATAATCCTTTTGCAAACAATATCCATGTTCTGTTCCTTTGTCAACAATGATCCAAATGGGAAGTTTATTTCAGCAGCTAGAACATGACTGTTAGTTTGAGCTGCGCAGCTCCTCATTTCAGTTAATTGCCTTCACCCGCTGCTGTGCTGCTGCGCAACAGGGCAGATCTCCGCCAGGCCAGGTGGCCCTATCCAGGCCCATGAAATTCATAGGCAGTCTACAGTAGCCAATTAGAATGAAATCTGCTAAAACTGACTCATACACTGATACAGAACCATATATAGGCTAAATATTGTCTCTGACTCTCTGTCGGTTGGGAAAACTGTTCCTTTTATTTTAAAACAATTTCAAATGCTGAAAAAAGCCAATCTACAAGCTATAATTATTAAAAATTAAGAAATACTATATATTAGATAATGAAAAATACAGAAAATAGGGGAAAATACATAAAATCTCTAATCTGTGATTCTAATGTGATTAATGTGACCCCTACAGTCAGTGAAGTCCAGTGCTGAATGTGACAAATATTGAGACAAATAGGCTATAACCCAATACATAATTTTATGAAATAAATGGGTTATATTTTACAGATAGTTACACTATTCTTGTACTATATTAAAATTAAATCATACCTTAACCTTCAAGTTAAATTAATTATTTCCGTGGACTCATTTCACACACACACACACACACACACACACACACACACACACACACACACACACACACACACACACACACACACACACACACACACACACACACACACACACACACACACACACACACACACACACACACACACACACATTCTAATTCTTTGAAAACAGATGCTTCAGTAGAAAAAAAACATACCTGGTCAAATTTGGAGACAGGTGCTGTATCACTATCAGGTGGTGGTGGCACAACTGTAACCTACATGTGTTGGCCAGGGGCATGGCCACAATAATCACATGCTGCAATGTCGTTCTGGGTTTCATACACATCACATGTGCACTCCAGGCACCTGCCTCTCACCGCGCTTGTCTTTCATATTTGTTTTTAATACAGCAAGTGTTCTCTATTGATGATGCGTCGCGAGCAGCGCGACTTTTTAGCGGTGCTATTAAGGTCAAGTCTTTCTGACAACTCAACCTTTTTATCAGTACGGGTAGCTCCTGAGTAAATTGTCGGACTCTGAACCCGTGCGCTCCTTCGTCTGCGGTATCGAATCCCACTCAAGTCAGTAATTTTCTGCGATGCAATGTTACTTCTTGCGGTCAATTTATTTACTCGAAGTTAAGGTTAGGAATAAGATTAGTGTATAATAGACATCATTTTACTGAGGTAAATGTCATTGATATTTTTGGGGGAGGGTCATTCTTTTTTTTTTAATCACTTGGAGAGGGTCATTGATTTTTTTTCCCATTCAGAGGGAGGGTCATCGCATTTTAAATTAGGGCACATATATTTCCTCCATGCCCCCCTTCTGTAAATTTCGACTGGTCCCTAAAACTGTGAGAAACATATTTAGCATTTCAGCTGGTCTTTAATTTAGCCATTTGTCACACATTCTCAGAGATAAATTAACACTGTTAGAATTTAGTCTACCTGGTCACAAGTGTCTGTGAAAACTTACCAAATTTGAAGATGCCCTCCCAGGCAGCGATATAGCGCCCCCAGTAGGGAAGGAGGCTGCGCGTCCACTTGGGTAACACCATGACGGCCGTGGAGTTGATGAACATCTGAGCTATGGAGTCAATGAAGTCCTGTGTACCTGCAGGGATCTCCTGCTCCAGACAGCCCAGCCGTGACTCAAACAGGATGGAGGAGATGCCTGAGGGAAAGAGGGGGACATCTTTACATAGGGCTGCACAGTCAACAGTTATTTTCATGGCATTTATTTCATCGATTACTTTTTCGATGGATTGAATAATCGAGATGCACTTAAAAAAAAAAAAAAAAAGTTTTATCTTTTATATGTTAGTGAATCGATGTGAAAAAATGCAATAATTTTTTTTTAATCCACTAAATCGCTTAGTCTGATTAACCACGTCAGCCCAATTTAATACTTCATCATAGTGTGTCAAACACTACTAAGTGTCAAACAAAAACATCCAAAATGGCAGATGAGCAGATAAGACAGCAGATATAACATAGAAAACGAAAACTTAAACTCCTAAGGGATTTGTGGATTGTGGTTGTCTACATCCTCCCCAAGACCGACAAGTAGGGGATGGCAGTGACAGGGACTATAAACATTTTTTTTTTGTAAACTAACATCATTGAGCTTACAGCAACACGGCAGCCGGATGTCTGGGGACGCATGCATTTTCAGAGCATGTTCATTTTAATGATCAATTGATTGTGTTCCACCTTGGATCACTGGAACTAACATAGTATATTTAAGTTCCTATTTATCAGTATTACAATGCAAACAGTAACATATTTATCAAGGTTTTGAAGAGTAAATCCCATAACATTTTGGTTGTTTGAATATTAATGTTATATTATCATTAAAATGCCAATTACTTGGGGGCACATTTGCAATATCCTCACGGCCCACAGGTTGGGATCGGCTAAGTTGGATCTTTCCCACCTACCCTCCAGGGAGAATCGGTAGAACTCGTTGGACAGGTTGGTCACCAGGTCTCCGGTGGGGCTGCTCTGGCGCAGGTAGCAGATCCTCTTGATCAGATCGTTGACCACCTCGTTGATCACGTCTCCATACTGGAGCGAGTCTTTGGGATGCAGCATGCGCTTGTTGAGCACCGTTCTCAGGTTGTACCACTTCTCCCCCTCCCTGCCCCATACAGGAAGGTTTGTCAGAAATCACAACTTAAAACATTATTGTAATTATTGTATTGTAATTCTTGTAATGTAGGCTATACTGTGTGTACAAAATATATAACGTTATATGCCTCAAACTATCCATTTCATACTGTATTATTATTCTGTTTATGTGCTTCTGCTTATCTGATGCAGCCTTCCCGAGGTTGGATGAGAGAGCAACGATAAGTGTCAGGTGATAATTGATTGATTGAATACTTTATTAGTCAGACATGTAAACAGCACTTTTTTGTACGATATTAATGTTATATTATGATTAAAATCTTGGGGTTTTGCCAATTATTTTGGGGCCCACTTGCAATATGCTCACGGCCCAGGAGTGTGTCCCAAGCAGTCCCCGGGTTTGGAACCTCTGCTGTAGATGAATATTACTGTCAAGAAGGAACTCCCATGGTGAACAAAATTGTATAGCCCCGCTGGGATTCTCAGACAGTGTGGGGAGGGGACTTGGCTCAGAACACAGAAATACATAACCATGTCTAAGTGGAACATCAAAGACACTCACCACGCCAGGCACAACGTGTTCACGCTGCTATCAGGTAGGCAGGTGACACCGCAGTATCAAATGCCAAACAGACAGTCTAAGGGACAGTTTCCACAGTCAGGCGGCCATCGTCTTACATGCTCCCAACAGTGTCACGATCACTTTTTCTTAGTTGTGTATAGTTGGGGAGGGAGGTCTCAGATTTTTTAAATTTCATTGTTTTTATTATTATTTTAAAATATTTTAAAATATTATTTTCTTGCAATGTAACACTTTGAGATTTGTGTCAAATATAAAGTGTGTTACAAATAAAGTGTATTATCATTATTACTTTATATGTATAAGTGTAGATACACTCGCATTCCTATCTTGTTATGCATATTTGATATCTGCTGCTATTTGATACAAGCAGAGAGCTCCAGACTTCCCTTTCCCGGGCAACATTAGCCACTTGCGATGACAATAAAGTGAAGTTCAGTTGCCTTTATACAAGGTCAGTATGCTCGTAAAAGACACTTACTAGGGTTGGCTGTCACACTGACACGGCACCTGTCCAGTCTCACAAAGTTCCCAGCAAACACCTTTAAACACACTTTAACCATTCACATCACTCACATGATTGGACTTTGCCCTCGAAAGCTACTGAGGATGACCAGCTTTGAGCTTTATGAGCCAATGTGTATAGTTGCAGTAGCACAAAATTTGGGGTGCAACAGTTTATCTAACTAATCGATTATTTAAAAATAAATTGTAATAGATTTTTTTAAACATAATCGATTTTGGGGGTAAAAGTTAATTTAGCTTTTTTCCCTTTCAAATAAAAAGAAAAACTTGAAAATCTACACACTCACAACGTGTCGTATCATGATGCGTTGTGAGCTATTCTCCAATTTTATTTTTGCAACACTGTTGTATGACATAGTATAGAATAGGGCTTAAGTGGTTTTAGTTGATTATAAAAAATCTATTAAAATGTTTTTGATTCTTTGAGACATAAAAAATTAGACAAATTATCAAAGAAATCCCGCTTCTCGATTAATCGTAAAAGTAATCGATTGAATAGTCGCTAGGAAAATAATCGATAGTGGCAGCCCTGCATTAAGTTTTGGAAATATGAAGGAAAAGGACCTCAGAGACAATCGCAGTCATCCTCAACTGCTCATGCTGGAGCCCAAGATTTTCGTAGTTGTGTGAACTTCTCTCTTACTCTGTGAAGGGTCCATAGCCGAGTCCATTCATATCACGGTACTCCGTCCATAGAGTCATGTCTCCTCGGCTGGGGAACTTGCCCTCCCTCCTCAGGACTTCCTCCACGAGCTCTGCACTGCACAGTTGAATTGATTTAAGTCCACCTCTGTATATAGGCCCATAGATCTGCTTCTCATGTACCTGTGGATGTTGAGGAAAGTGTGAGATAGATGAACCGACAGAAACCTGGCAACGGATAATATTGGCAGCCAACCAGTGGCCTAAAAGCCTGAATTTTACTCTCGTCTGGTTTAGCAGATCTACAAGCTCACATAGCAATGTGATGTGTTGTGAGCTTGTAGATCTGCTATTTGTGACACGCGACACAATAAGGATAAATCAAGCATTACATTCCCAGCATTTGCACTGACTGTCTGAAACCTTGAGAGACACACTAATACAGATAAAGTGCTTGTCTTGATACAATTATTAACAATGTGTAATTGTGAGTGCTAATGCCTGTAAGTATTTCCTGCACCAGAGCCGTTAATATTGGATCAACAACAACACTCCTTTCCTGTGGGTCAGCTGGGACTGGTTGTTATCAGGAGTGTTGCTGTAGCAACAAAGGTAATCTAAGCCCGGCCAAACCGGTCCTTTCCATTTATTCATGGTTTCCATTCCTCTAAAAGGGTCACCCTTTTTCTTACAATAGCACAGCAATGAAATGTTGAATATCTCTTTTGATTAAACAGGTAAAACCAGGGATTTCCAAAGCACAGAACAAAAAAGATAGTATACTAGATTTGGAATAAAACAAGAGTAAAACTTTATTTTAGAGCAGAAATCTGAAGTGTGGAATCCAATATCACCCAAGGATCATACAGCACACTGTGGCCATTAAATTAATTATATATTTAAAAGGTTATGACTTCGTTTCATTTCAATTTCAAGACACGACATTAGGTGGGTGAGCTGTCTTTAATGGGTGCAATTTATCATCAGCTTCTGTGTTGGGCTGCCTGCAGAATGCCTGCAGGATGCAGCTACATAATCTGGCCTTTGCTACTCTTGGGGCCCCAGCACCTCCCACAGCCTGAATTCCTTCCCTTTTACATTATGCAATACACAATCCAACTGCACTCAGGACTCATACAAAGCACACAGATTGAATTACATGCACACAGTATTACAAGTTACACATAATCCTCTTACAGACACATACTTATAACCCGTCTATATTGCAGAAACAGCCATGTAGTGCTTTTTAGTAGAGTGTAGAAGAGAGACAGGTCAGAGACATGGAAGACATGCAAGACATGACCAGAGTCGGGTTCAAACTTGGGTCCTTGCCACTCACAAGTACCATGTACAGTAGTCCGTGCACTGGCTGAGCCACCAGACACCCATTATCTATTATCTTATTCTTTTCAATGTCTTAGTTGCCTTTTGGTGTTTGTCACATCATGTCTTCTGTATAATTCTTCTCTATTAATAATAATGAAGTAATAATAATAAAATAATTTGAGGTACAAAAATAACCCCCAGTACAACCCAACATAACGGTACCTGTAGCTCATGCATTCGGTTGAGGTACCCCTGAAACACCAAGTTATACAACATCTTCCAGGGGGTTACGCGTGGAAGGTCCTCCAGTGTCCGAAGTTTGCCCTGGGAGCCAGAGAGTGCCGCCACAGAAGAAGAAGTGGAGCTGGTGGTGGTGGTGCCTCCAGCCCCCCTGCTGGAGCAGACCAAAGCCGAGGCAGCAGCAGGGCATATGGGCAGTAACCAGTGACTACTCCTGTGCGCTGCGCGCTGGGCCATCTGTGCAGCCATGACGGAGGCAGCGGGAGGAATGGCAAACACAACAGCGCTGGACTCCCAGAGCTATGCTCGGCGGGGAGGGGCCTTGTCTGTAGGAAAGTTTAACCCTAACTCCTCCAGCCTAGCAGTGGGAACGAAAAACAAAGCCCTGACTCCATAAAGCGCCAGTGCTTTTTCACATTTGGATCCCTATTTAATCCATCGCTGTCAGAACAGAGAGGATTAAAATAAAGCCAAAGCCAATTATTAAACTGCATTTAAGAAGACGTACTTTCATGTTATGAGCATATCTCTCACTGTGTTTGCCATTTGGAACATTTACATTGTGTGACCTTACAGAGGGAGGGGCTTTGTGGACCTGTGCTCCTACTTCATGAAACAACCATGAACAAACATTTTATTTTTTCTTATTCTTCTGTTTTGTAATGAATTATGGGGGGAAAACCCACAAATGCAACCCATAATATATAGCACAGAAATATTAATGTAATATAAGAATCAATATAACTGTTCTTTTCTACCACGATGGGTGTAAATGTATCCTTCTACTTCCATTTCCACAACAATCTGACATTGCAATGTGTACAATCTTAAGTTGTGATTCTTCAAAGGCCTTACACTGTGCAACATTAAGCATTAATAATTAAGCATGAATGAATGTTAAAGCTTTAAGTGTTAAGTCCCTTCAAATGACACTGGTGGTCCATTCCAAATTCTATAAGAGTTTTGTAATTTGTACTTGGAATGCAGTGCCAGAGAGGGGCTCAGATTTTCTACATTATTAACTTCTTTTAAATCTCTTCTTAGGGCGCGCTCCCACCAAGAGTTGGCTGGCCGCTGTTTGCAGAATCTGCCAATGCATTGTCAATGCAAATGCGTTGATTCACGCAAGAGCAGATTTTTCCGCTAGTCGCGCAGACCTTGCGTTTATCTGCTCTCCGCGACTAAGCATAAAACTGCTGGAGGCAGGCGCTGATTTTCCCCCTCTGTCCAATCGGGTGAGTCGAAGGCAGACCGTCTCAAGACTCAGGAAGCAACATGGTGCTCAAGGCTCAAGGCAGCAGCCGGTGCGGGTTACGGGGAGGCTCCTGAAAGTGAGTGACAGGCGCGACACTCCCGATTTTTAGAATCCGCTGGCTGCAAAAAACTGTGGCCGCGCACAACCTGCGTTTAACACATCCACCGCCAGAGGTTAATCTCATAATGTACTCACCAGTGCCAAGGTGTTTTTGTTGTTTTTTTGTTTTTTTCATGTCGCCATAGATCTTGTTAAAATCCTTAAGATTGAGCCGTGAACGGTCTGTTTACATCCGCGAGATCTCCCTGTATCTCCCAGTGAAGACCGCATGTCAAACGGACTTCCATGACTGTAGTTAGAGCGGATTACGTTAAACAGTGAAATGCGAGGAGAAAAAACTACAGGAAGAGAATTGAGTTTCAGTTTCGTCTGTAGAATGGGAGCGGGCGTGATCGTCGAAACCGGATCCCAAATAATTCTATTTCCTGTCATCAAACCGGAAACGGAAGTGGATCAAAAAAATTCCGAAAGTGCACCCGGACCGCGCATGCGCGAAAAGACCGCAGCCCGTAGGACTACGGGCTCGGCGCTTAACCGTTGGATTTAACGGCCCGTAGAACTACGGGCCCGGCGGTAAAGGTGTTAACAGCGGCCAGCCAACTCTTGGTGGGAGCGCGCCCTTAGGGTGCGGTCACACCGAACTTTAATTCTGCCTATGAGGGGCGGGCGGATTCTGCCAATGCTTTTCAATGGGAACGGAGCGTTTTTTTTTTTGTGGAAATCCACAAATGGCAACAAACCGCTCGGTTCCCATCCCACCCTTTTGGTGGGTTGGATTTGTAAATGTAGTTGTCCTTTGGCTCTTCATCGTATTTGGAATAAATTCTACCTCTACGTCGTTTAGGATCACCTGTTTTAGTCACACTACATATTAATTCTCTATTTGTTTTATGCCCTTGGACTCTAACCGTGAAGCACTTTGTGAACTTCTGTTAAGAAAAAGCACTTAGCAGACTTGTCTCAAGTAAAAGGTTCATACTTTTATTCGCATCCGTGCATTCACGAATGGCACAACTGTGACTGGAAAACTGGAAAATAGAGTTATTTTTTAACTGACACCAACTTGCCTCCGAGCGCTCATTCCTTAATTGTGTGCACATTGTCTATAGATCCTGCAGGGTCCATTTTGTACAACATAAAGTATCCTTGGACTTGGGCTGCGCTGAGCTCAGATTGGGCGGCCATCGCGCACTTGGCGAAACGTTCCGCCTCCGACGGAGGCTCGTCGGGGTAGAACCTCCTGAACATCTGGGTGAGCTGCCAGTCGGTGCAGTGGCCCACGTACTGCTTCAGGTCCACACGGCCGGGTCGGATCAGGGCCGCATCCAGCCTACGTAGACGAGAAGTGAAGAAAACAAGTATTGTAAGGCAAAGGCCCTTTTCTCTTTACTAAGAAAAGAGACGGCTAAGAGGAAGACATAACACGAGAGTCGTGGACTCAAGAGTAGGGCTGTCACAATTACAAATTTAAGTTGACGATTAATTGTCATACAAATAATTGCGATTAACGATTTAATTGTAATTTTGGGCTTCATAATAAAAATTATTACTTAAATGCACAAAGATATTACTGATATATTTAATACTTACTTTTAAAAAAAATAGCGGAAATAGCTGATCTACAAGCTTACAACGCATCATAAAGTAAAATAAATTACTTAAATATACAAAGAAATTACTGACATATTTAATACTTTTACACTTTAAAACCATAAAAAAAATAGCTGATCTACAAGCTTACAGTAGATCTGCCATTTCTGCTTTTTTTATTTGATGATTATGCAAAATAATTGTGACAGGCCTAATCAAGAGACTCATGGGCGGTTTTTCCCTGCACATTTTTTCCCCAGTGTTGGACCTAAAGTTACACACCGTGGAGCTGAGGAACACGCTCTGGGTTGAGTCAGAACAAGATACTGGCGTGAGAACACCAGATATGCTGTACGTGACCCACCTTGTCTCGATCATTTGGAAAATGTACATTTGTACTACATCATCGCTGTCGGGCTGAAACCTTTTAGGTAAATGGAAAATAATTACCTGTGTTCCAATTGATCTAAAGTCGTTATTATCTAGTCACAGACAAGCTCTTGTTAATACTATTAACAATACAAACTATTAGGGTCACACTAATCATTGCGAGATGACAGTGTTAAACATATTCACAGACATCTTAATCTTTATCATCACATCTCAAGTTTACAGCTAAAGAAGTGGGTTTTTCCAGCTATTAAAAAAAGGCATCGTGTCCTTCATGTTTGTGAGCTCTCCTTAACGGTTTACCTCTCGATGAAGTTGGTGGTCATGAAGACTATTCTGGCCTCAGATGAAGCCACTCCATCCAGTGCGTTGAGCAGACCACTAAAGGTGAGCCGTCCCATTCCCTGGTAGGCCAAAGGGTCTGAGGGAAACACACAAACAAGAGTTGAGTACTGATTCAATCCTACGTCTCCTGGTAAAAAATAATGCAGACAAAAAAGGGGACAGGATCGTGAATCATATGATGAGTAAATATTTTATAAGTTATACACATTTCTACTATAATGCTGCTTTGACTTTTAAGCCAATTTTTATGAAGAAACATCGTCATTATAGGGACTGAAGGCAGACTTCACATTATTTATTTGTTTATTTAAAAGGATCCCCAGCTAGTCTTCCTGGGGTCCCAAGACAATAATACACATAGCTGGGAGGGAATTCTGCCAAAATCATCAAGATCGTGCACTTGGTGACAAGTTTTTGGTTTTCAAAAACCATCGCAAGCAAGTTGGGCTCGTCCCCTACTGGTCTGTTTGCAATGATTCCATTGCTAAAAAGCATACTAAAGATCTAGTCAAATCTAAGTTGTGGAAAGGAATTATTTTCAAGATAGCGTTCGTGATGGCTGCCGGGAGCTTAAAATGGCTATAATCTGGGAGGGAATATGTAAAAAAATAATCATACAAATTGTGCACTTGGTGACAAGCTTTTTATATTTGGTGTTAGGTATCGGGTAACCTGACTTCGCCATGCAAGCTTCTTCCATCTGGCAGTGTCAGGTTAAGGTACAGTATGGGCATAAGGTTTTCAAAAACCATCGCAAACAAGTTGGGCTCGCCCCCTAGTGGTCTGTTGTTTTTGTTACTATTGGGCATTGGGCATGCTAAATAGCATACTAAATATATTTATTCAAATATTTCACTCATCATTATTAGTGCAGCCACCATCGCACTTGCACAATGTGGTACAGCGAAGTCCAGCTCGGTGGCGTCTCAGCCAAGACACCTCTACCAAAGGGAGCCCAATATGGCAGAAGTTCCTCAAAGATAGTCAAAATAAAGACCAGCTCTTTCAATTCATCGGTCAGGAACTTAAGGAGAAAACTGTTGATTCACAGTACCACCTCTTCATAACTAAGGCGGACCTTGTACTCAGCAACAAGCCTACTGACCTAGCAGCCTTGTCACCATGTCAGCAAGAGGAAGCAGACACACGGATGAGTTCCATTTGCGTCATGCTGCCGAGCAAGGTCACACCAAGGCCTACCTCAGGATAGTGGATAGTGATGATTCAATTTAATTACTATTTAACTTTTGGCACCGTCAAACTTTCAACGGCATTCTATAAAATAAAATGAAAAACATCTCCCCGCTTTGTGACCTACGCTCTGCGGCGGGGGCAAGGTCTCGGCTCACGAAGGCCGCGTCCACGTCTTCCAGCAGGATGATGCTCTGCTGTGGCGCCACGCTCAAAAGGTGGTTCAGGCGGTCGTCTGACAGGGTCCGGTCGCTCAGGCTCATGAGGCAAATACTGTAGCCTAACTCTCCTGCCAGTGCAGTTCTGAAGCACACAGGACATGGAGACAGAGCAATACAGGCAAACATGAGAGATTTAATTACATTTGTCATTCAATTTTATTTCTATTTAGTTTTGACTTCATGTTTTCAATTACAGTTGAAAATTCGTTAATTCGTTTTTTAAAGTGGGTTTGCTAGATAAGTTTAGTATTTTGTGAAAAGGCTTAGTTTTATTTCTGTTTTTATTAGTTTTAGTTTTTTATTGTAATATGGGGTAGTTCTTTTTTTCTTAATAATTCTAGTTTTTGTTATTTTGTTAACAATAATAACCCTGCTGTGCTGTACAGTAGTGACACAATTATCTATCCACAGTCTGTTTTTAGTTTACCTGTCAGCACAACCAAACAGACACTGCAACTGAAAAACATTGATTACATTTCCCTTGACCTGACCCATCTAGTGGTCTGTGTTCTTGATCCATAGCCCTCACATATGAAATGTAAAAGCAAGAGTTGAGGACTCCCAAAATAATGACAAACTCACATAAAGCTGCTCTTTCCACAACCTGGAGGTCCATGAAGCAGATATCCTCTTCTGTAGGGGATCCCTGTGTACACAAGCACAGCTGTGGTCAATCACACAGTAATCTAAATATTAGTAGTAATAATAATAATAATAATATGTTTGTATAGCATTTGTGAGATCGAATATACATAAAGAGTTGTAAATTGTTTTACAGACAATAAAACCAAAAATCAAACAATGAACAATCAAAAAGTTTGAAAGAATAACAGCTAGATAAAACATCTCGCCAGCAGAGGGCGCACTTCATTATTTAATGTCACCATGGCCCATCTGCACTTGTGTACTTTAAATGCATCTGCTGGGGCTCAGGGCTGTCCCACAGTAACATTTGCAAGCACATGAGGGCTCTTATTGCAGGCTTTTTCAGCCCTGTATGCACTTTCTGTATGTCTGCATTGCTGTAGACTTTGCTTGAGAACCCACAATTCACAGGGTTGTGGTGTTACAAACTTTTAACACCACAGCATCCAAAAGCATCCAAAATAAATAGCATTACAGGATTCTGAGCTCGCGAGAATAGTACAGAAGTACTAACAGAACACCAAGCTCACTGTGTGCAGCTGTTGGTCCTATGATGGCATGATGACGATTTTCTAATTAAATGTGAAATAGGTACCTCACTTTAACGCTATGGCCGATAGAGACGACTGGTTTCGCCAGGGCAACATGACGTCACATGAGTGCTGTCCCATTCCTCATATTTGTCAAATTTCATTACACTCTCTCTTGCGCTTCAACATTTACCATTTATACTGAACACGCAGGTGATGTAACATGTAAATTGAATTCAGCAGTGCTCAGGTAGGGCTGGGCAGTACTATGGACAAAATCAAACCCCATAATATTTTTGACCAAATACCACAATATACAGTAGATATTGTGATGATAATATCGTATTGTGATAATATGAACATTTATTTAAATCTAAAACTTTTTGAAACTATGAAATAGGAAACTATGAAACTAAGTATGAAATAGGAAACTATGAAACTATGAAATAGGAAATCAGGAAAAGATAACACACAAATCACGATATCTATATATGATATCGATGGCATAGGGTAGAAGGACACCGTCATCGGGCCCATGTGACAGTACCTCTATCTGTGTACCACTTGGGGTTCTCGATGAACTCCTTCACATCTTCTACGAGCTTCTCGGTCACGCCCCCCTCCAGCACCACTGAGCTGAGCGGCCGGCGGCGCCGGGGAAAGCCGAAGGGCCTCCACTCGGCACCCATGGCTGTATACATGACGGTACGGCCCTCCTCCTGTTTCAGGGCCAGCTCCCGAGCTGCAAAAACATGACAGATCATTAACAGTGTTGCCAGATTTTGCGAGAGAAATAAGCAACCAGGTCTATGAAAAGAAGCGGCCACGCGAGCACTTTAAACCAATACATTACATACATTGGCTATTTGAAAATAGACGATCTTCAAGCTCACAATGCGTGCGTTCTGAGCTTGTAGATCACAAGAAAAAAAAAGTGACAAACGTGGAATATTTTTGAAACATTTTAGGAACACAAATCTGGTACGGGTGTCAACGTGGCTAGGCTTGTCACAATTATTACATGATAATCGCATTAGCAATTATTTCATCAGAATCATTTCCATTCATCTGTATTTATTATTCTGTTGGAAAGCGTTCATATGCTTTCAAACAGTTTAAAGAATTTCGAAAATAGCCAATCTACACGCTCACAACGCACCGCCGCTACTTTTGAAAAAAAGAAAGTATATGGCTTGTTTTGGCCATAGTACTGTACTGGTACAATAGCCATTGGTAATGGTCATTGTCAGTCATTTCTTTTTATGTTTCAGTTATTTGTCATATCGGCCCTGTGCAATTTTGCAAAGCCTAAAACGAAAACAGAAATGTAATTTTTATTTATATGTTCCAAGAACTTCCAACGTTTTAAATCATTAATCGCAATCATGTGTACAACAATTAATCTGCAACTAAAAGGTCATGATCGTCGTGACAGTCCTGAGCGTGGCCGGCAGATGACTGGGATCTTAACAAAGACAGCTGGCATGCGAGAACTGTGACAGAAAATATCTCAGTTCAAATGTAAATGTATGCAAAGCTCAGATCAAAGAAAGCTGTCAGTATTACTGGCTGTAGTGTTCGGTGACTAGACAGAAGTACCTTCTTGCAGGATGTTAAAGAACATCTGTCTGTCCCTGCCCAGAGCAGTGAACGTCACCGACTCAAATGGTGTTCCCGTGTTTAGATTCATCATCTGTTTCTCTCTGATCCTCTCCACTCGGATCCACCTCCTCCCATACCTGTGGATGACATGAAGTGACTGTCCCATAGATGTTTCACATCGGAAGTGGCGGTGTCATGTTATAGCAAAATACACTAAGTTTGTGTCAGTAGTACTTGTAGTTATGTGTAGGAGACGGCTATAACAGATAGACAGCACCTTTTGTGGCATTGTACATTCAAATAGTTGATCTAAAAGGCCAGTCCATAGTGTTTTATTGTATTGTCAATGTCTTGTTTAAAAAAAAGAAACTATCTTTGGAGAGCTGTAATGTTATTGTTACATTTTTATTCTCCAATTCTCCTTTTTGCCAGACCGAAGGGGTCCGGCTTACATGAGGCTTTGTATCTGTTTTCTCCATACATGGTATGTCACTTTGTCCCCCGGCCCCAGCCAAAAAAGTCTGTCCCTCTTTCGTCATAGAAGGGACATAGAAGGGACACACGTCATGCGAAGCCCGGCCATTCAGATTTCAACCACTAGGGGTCTGGCAGTACCAGGTCTCCTGGTTCTTGTTTTTTTAAAGCCAGTCCACACCAATGCAACTCCTTGCAACATGCAACTACTTGCAACCATTATCCTCAATGGCGGTTGCAAGGAATTGCATTGGTGTGGACTGGCCTTAAAACTGTTGCAAGGAGTTGTGTCTAGTTGCATTGGTGCGGTCTGGCCTTTAGAGCACAGCGAAACCTGTGTGTGATATGTCACTAATAAAAAACAGTGCCGAAGTAACTTCCATTTGCTATCAAGGCCAGGTTATTGAGGGTAGTATAATGTTGATCCCTAAGAAATATTGCATTTAGCCAATAAGGTGCGATGTCAAATAGACTACACTTAGTCAGTCCATGATATAATCACTTAAGGAATATGGAAGGTTGTAGGCCTAGAATTTATGGGTTTAAGTAACATTCAAATCATACGACTGCACTCTAAAAATCCTCAGCGCTAATTTAACACCGAGAGTGTACAGAGGAACCTTATTATGGACCCTTACAGCCCTGGTAACTCTCAGAGTGTACAAATGGAACCACAGGTCCATTTGGTTCCATTTGTACACTCTCTGGGTTAGATTTACATCGGGGAGTCCTCCTACCAGATGATGTGGTTCCCAGGACTGGGGTGGAAATCGAACTGGGTGGTCACCCGGCCGCTCTCATGCTGCAGGTAGGAGGTCTCCACACTGAGGTGCTGCGTGTGACGAGCATGCTTGGTTATCCAGCTCAGCAGCCAGTGGTAGCTTTTGTCCCTGCTGGGGACCTCCAGGGTGATCATATAGTTCCTTCGAAAGAAGATCATCCCCACCTGCGCTGATTTCCGCGCCACAGCCATCGCTGCGCCGACACCAACCAGTCCAAACCCGGCCCCGAAGTAAGGGTTGTCCTTCAGGGCATCTAGAACATCCGACAGGCCCATTGTGTGTGTGGAATGGGATCAGAAGCTACCCTCCTCTGTGCAGTAGATGTCCTGTAAATAGAACGAGAAGCTTTTTAGTCCTACAAATGCAACCAGAAGCTATGAAATGTCCTACAAATGGACACAGAAGCTACGTAGATGTCCTACAAATGCAACTAGAAGCTATGTACTGTAGATGTCCTACAAATGCAACTAGAAGCTGTGCAATGTCCTACAAATGGACATAGAGGCTATGTAATGTCCTACTAATGGACACAGAGGCTATGTAATGTCCTACTAATGGACACAGAGGCTATGTAATGTCCTACTAATGGACACAGAGGCTATGTAATGTCCTACTAATGGACACAGAGGCTATGTAATGTCCTACTAATGGACACAGAGGCTATGTAATGTCCTACTAATGGACACAGAGGCTATGTAATGTCCTACTAATGGACACAGAGGCTATGTAATGTCCTACTAATGGACACAGAGGCTATGTAATGTCCTACTAATGGACACAGAGGCTATGTAATGTCCTACTAATGGACACAGAGGCTATGTAATATCCTACTAATGGACACAGAGGCTATGTAATGTCCTACAAATGCAACTAGAAGCTATGTAATGTCCTACAAATGGACACAGAAGTTATGTAATATCCTGCAAATGGACACAGAAGCTATAATGTAATGTCCTACAAATGGACACAGAAGCTATAATGTCCTACAAATGGACACAGAAGCTATGTAATGTCCTACAAATGCAACCAGAAGCTATGTAATGTCCTACAAATGGACACAGAAGCTATGTAATGTCCTACAAAGCCTACAAATGGACACAGAAGCTATGTAATGTCCTACAAATGGACACAGAAGCTATGTAATGTCCTACAAATGGACACAGAAGCTATGTAATGTCCTACTAATGGACACAGAAGCTATGTAATGTCCTACAAATGCAACCAGAAGCTATGAAATGTCCTACAAATGCAACCAGAAGCTATGAAATGTCCTACAAATGCAACCAGAAGCTATGTAATGTCCTACAAATGCAACCAGAAGCTATGAAATGTCCTACAAATGCAACCAGAAGCTATGAAATGTCCTACAAATGCAACCAGAAGCTATGTAATGTCCTACAAATGGACACAGAAGCTATGCAATGTCCTACAAAGCCTACAAATGGACACAGAAGCTATGTAATGTCCTACTAATGGACACAGAAGCTATGTAATGTCCTACAAATGGACACAGAGGCTATGTAATGTCCTACTAATGGACACAGATGACATGGATGTCATATAAGAGCTCAAAACAGGAGGCACCATCATACTTATCACTAGATGCTCAGTCCTTCAGATTTAGGAACAGGCTGTCTTTCTAAACAACACAGCCCATGGAAACATGCTGTTCTAGTCGGTCTTCACGCCATGTTGTTTCCCAAACACCGTCAATGGAAACATTTGCCGTTTTATGCCATTAAGGATATTTTACTACGCACCATTGACTGTTGTTTTTCTCAGTAAACATGCATTCATTGCATTCAGCGACCTCTGCTCAAATCTATGACCAGTGTTGCCAGATTCTGTGAGAGAAACAAGCAACCAGGTCTAGGAAAACAAGCCCAAAAGAAGCGACTATGCGTTGTGAGCTTGTAGATCTGCTGTTTTCAACAAAAAATGTAAAGAGGTCATTTTGGAACATTTTATTAACATTTTAGCAACACAAATATTGTATGGGGGGGGGGGTCTCTAGCAAAGCACCTGGCACAAATACATATTAATTTTGGGGTCCTCCTTGACATGAAAATGTCAAGGAGGAAAATGTGAAGAACCACAGGTTTAAACTAACCTCACTCCGTCAAATGGAAGAAGCTTGCGACACACATTTTGTTTCACAGCGTACTTGCATCTGAGACTCCGGGCGCAGAATCGATGACAGACGGAGTTTCATTTTTTCAAGCTACTAGGCAGGTGATTGGATGATCCCGCCCCTAGCAGCCGCTGATTGGTTCGTATGCGCAGTGGTTCGGGCAGCTTTACTCTGTGAGCAATCCCAGACCCTCCTTCCTGAAACCAAATGCAAATGAGATTTCCGGAGGGAGGGGGGTTTACCAGGCTAGGTTTAAACAACGTTACACAACAAGCCTTATAACAAGTCGCTTATAATAAGCGGACATGGCAACACTGAATCCAATGCCTCTATTATACTTCCGGTGTTCGGGTAAAATACTCCCGGCCGTTCATTTTTCTACCACAATGTATTGTTCCTAGTTCCTTCCTCCTGATATATTTCTAAACATTATTTATCTCACTGTGTGTTTGGTTTTTACAAAGACCATAAGGATCAGATAATGTGCGTTAAATCAGCATAAACAGTGTGGCTTTAACCGCTCATCGCAAAGACGGTAAGAGACCCATTTAAGCTACATTAACTAAAGAGAAACGTTTTGTGACTGAAATAACAAGAAAGCTATCGAGCTATTAAATGGCGACGCCGTGGAAGTGAATCGTAAATAATACCACAAAAAAAAAGTCGGCCAATATAAATGTGAATATAGTTTTTAAAATGTGCAAAGTGGTAGTTAACCATTTATTAAGTAATACAATAATAAGGGGGGTGTGCCATCCGTGCAATAAGTGACATATTGTCTTGATGTGCTGTTTATCTGGTAGAAAGAACCAAGGAAGCTGGTGTAGTAGGTCGACATTCTGTTTGTAATGCACGATGGGTCTGTATTTACACCAGTGTGATGACAAAGTGTGTGTATTACTATTACACAGTAATAAACACACTATATGTGGGTTTATTACCTACATCCATGTATGAACTATCTAGATTATGGGTGTTCACAGTGGTGTAAAGTAACTGTACATTTACTCAAGTACTGTACTTATAGTACAATTTTGAGGTATTTTTTTTACTTTACTGGAGTATTTCCAATTTTCTGTGCTTTTACTTCTACTCCATTATCTCAAAGGCAAATATTGTACTTTTACTCCACTACAATTATTTGTAGATTTTGATTATTATTACAAAACATACATTAACCACTTCGAAAATAGTCAATCTGCATTCTGAGCTTGTAGATCAGCTATTTAAATGTATTATTTAATTTTATACATTTGAAAACTTGTGAAAGGAGACATTCTGCATAATGAGTACTTTCTACTTTTGGTACTTTAAGTACATTTTGATGCCAATAGCTTTGTACTTTTATTCAAGTAAATTTGGATTCCAGACTTTTACTTGTAGCAGAGTATCTTTACATTCCAGTATTGATACTTTTACTTATGTAAAGAATTTGACTACTTTTTCCACCACTGCTGGCTACTGTATTTACAACAGTGTGACGATATGGATATAGTGTGTATATTACTATAACACAGTAATAAACACACTATATGTGGGTTTATTACCTACAGTACATCCATGTATGATGGGTCTTCAACGTTCTTCAGGCAAAGGACTGAGATGAAGAGAGAGATGAAGCAGGGACCCCGACTACACATTGTATAAAACTGTGTTGCAGATTAAACCTTTTCATAAGATGTCATAGATAGCTTCAAATAGACTTGTTTTTAACAGCACTATAATCGGTGTTGCGTAAATTAATGTTTTTCGTTCATTTTTTTTACATATGATCTTCTCTATATAAATGTTAGATTCTTGTTAATGTGTATTTCCAGACATTTAACCACTTCAATACTTAGTAAACTTGACCTTTGGCTCTGTACTTGGTCTGCTCGTTTTTCCCTTTACACCAGACCTCTTTATATACCCTCTTGATATAACCTCTCTGTCATATTTAAATAGCAGAGATCTGCTTTTTTTCGCCTAATGTTCCCCTCAGAATAGGGATGCAAAGAGGTTAATGTCCTGGTCCCTGACCCCCTGTTGAGGACCCCTGATTCTAGAAGAGTGGAGAAAAAACGAACTGGTGCGATTACATGCCTTCTGAAATCTGTTGCATAGAGCTCACATTGTTTATTATTTATTTTTCGACAGGCACAATGCAGAGAGGGGAACACCATCTCTGTGAAAAATGTGGAAAAGACTTCTTGGATATTGGCACATTTGCTTCTCATCTTTGCGTAAAGAGCCCGACACCGTCCTCAAAGCCCAGTAAAGGACAGCTGGGTGACTACAAGTGCCCTTTATGCAATGAGATATTTTCTAAGCCGTGTGCACTGAAGCGACACTTTCGGACCCACGATGGAGACCTGGAACCCAGAGGTCCGTTCCCCTGCAAAGCCCAGGACTGCCTGTTCAGCAGTGCAGATCGCCTGGAATACCAGGCCCACGTAACGTCCACGCACAGTCTCACTCTTTTCCCATGCACCCTGCCATCCTGCAGAGTGGCGTTCAGCACACAAGGCGAGATGGAGAGCCACTGGCGGATGCACATGCCGTTCCACTGCCCTCACTGTCAGTTTGTTTCCCTCAATGCAAAACAGCTGACTGACCACTGTGTGGAGCACAACAGTCCACCCACTGCTCCTCAAGGTAGGCTGGCTGTAGCTAATAACACAACCCAAAACATCTTTCTCACACACACACACACACACACACACACACACACACACACACACACACACACACACACACACACACACACACACACACACACACACACACACACACACACACACACACACACACACACACACACACACACACACACACACCCACGACTATACAATTACACTGCCATTAATAAAGATATATATTTATTTTATTATTATTATTTATTCTCAGGTGAAGAGATGCCTTCCACAACAGCAGGCCTTGATGGAAGCAGCCAACCTGAAATCTCTGGGAGACCCAAAAGAAAACGGAAACCTAACCCACTTTATGCAACGTCATTATTACAAGACGAGTACTTAGGGGAGGCTGAGAACCAAGGTCACAGTACGAAAAGGAGGAGAAAGAAGCAGGTGGAAAACAATGAACTCTCTGCAGTTACCAATGAAGCCGACGTGCCACCCTCCAAGGGTAGGTACATTGATGTGGCTGGCAGTCAACAGTGAGTTTTTATAGTTGCCTCAAGGGCGATTATTATTATTATTTTATTCTATCGATTACTTTTTCAATTATTCGTTGACAACACAACAGTGTGACCAGTTAATCAGTTCTTTCCTGTCTCTATGATAAATCTCTTTTCAAAGTATTGTGGTTAAGTTATGTGTGTTTTTGACCAAGTTATGTGTGTTTTTGATCAATCGATGTGAAAGGTTAATCAGTTCTTCCTTGACCCATGACCAGCCTTTCCACCAGGACAGGTTATTGCAAATACGGTCATAACGGCGTAATAAAACCTTCTAAACAACAGACAAACAAACAAAAGTGGGCAAAAACTGTAGCTCCTAATAAAAGTGACTGACAACAACAAAGTTCACATATTTAATTACATTTTATTTAGACATAAAATGTTTGTGTCTAATGTATATTTAGACTGTAATAACAGTTTGCATTGACCTATTCAAAATTCAGTTTTGTGTGTTCTTATTTGCCTATAGATTACCTTGCAGAGGGGTCAGAGCACGTCTATCGCACCCACACCTGCCCCAAGTGTCGCCGCTGCTTCAAGATGCGGTCCCATCTGCAGGAGCACCTCCACCTGCATTATCCGGACCCCAGCCTCCAGTGCACCACCTGCCAGCGATACTTCAACAGCAAGAGCAAGCTACGCATACATATGCTCCGTGAGGCGGGTGAAAAAATCCACCGCTGTCATTTATGCGACTATTCAGCCGTGGAACAGAACTCGGTCCGCCGCCATCTTGCCAGCGTACACGCCGACGAGGCGGGGGGCGACGTGGGCTCTCCTGTATACCCATGTCCGACATGCGGTCAGATCTTTCACCGATGCAGATCCCTCAAGGCCCACATGAAGACACACAATGTCTTAGGGGTTCAGAAGCCTATAACCTGTTTCCAAGAAGGCTGCACCTTCCAGAGTTCTTTACGAAAGGTGCTGTTAACACACGCCACCAAAATCCACGGGGTCAAAGCAGTGGGATGCCGCCATCATGCCTGCAACGCTATCTTCCGAGACGAGAAGGACATGGAGGATCATCGTCGGACACACCTGGCCTACCACTGCTCACGCTGTGATTTCTCATGCTCCAACAAGACCGCCTTCCTCCAGCACCAACGGCAAGGCCACCCGGGAAGCGAGGAGCTTCGCTGTGACTTCTGCCCCTTCACCACATTTAATCCTGTGGCGTTTGAGCAGCACGTCGGGCATCTGCACGCTAACGAGAAAACCCACCGCTGTCCACAGTGCAGCTATGTGACTGCACATAAGCGTGGTTTGAGACGGCACATGAAAATGCACAGTGGTAGGCATAGTAGATTTATTTATTTATTTGGGGGGTTCAGGCATTTTTACTGTATTTAGATAGTGTTGAGAGTCAGGATATCAAGAGCAGAGAGAGGGGATGATTATTCACAATAGGTCCCCATCCAGAATAAAACTGAGAATGTTGCGATCACATGGCACTAGCAGTAAATAGTCTAGCCTGGTAAACCAGGTCACGGAATTCACAATTCATTTGATTTCTGCAGAATCAAATGAAATGTGAATTCCGCGACCGGAGTGGTTTACCAGGCATAGACATAGTTTGTCAGCTATCTGTGCAAACTTTTTTCAAATGGTATTCTTGAGACCAACGAAAGCTGAGAGCGAGGGAACATAGGAGACGCTAAGCAGAGGAGACTTTGGGGAACTAACCCCTTTAACTTCAGAGGGAAATGAGTTGTGCATTTGATGTGCTCTTGATATACCATGGGTGAATATCATTTGTGATTTCCTGTTGGAATGTAACTGGCAAAGCCTGATTTATACTTAATTGCACGCTGGTGTAGCAGGCCGTAAATAGCAGATATACAAGCTCACAACGCATCACATTCGTGGCGCGTTGTGAGCTTGTAGATCTGCTATTTACTGAGCACCACACCGGCACGCAACTAAGTATAACTGCAGGCAAAACATGTTTTGTTTTTGTTTTTTCTTTCTTAAAAAGGTGAGAAACCCCACAAGTGTAGCCAGTGTGACTTCAGGTGCAGAGATGAGTCGTACCTCTCCAAGCACATGCTCACCCACTCAGACGACAAGAACTTCATGTGCTCCGAGTGTGGCTACGTCACTAAATGGAAACACTACTTGAACGTGCACATGCGCAAACATGCTGGGGATCTCAGGCAGGTGTTCTTTTACGTATTATGTAATACTTCATATGGTAGTGTTTTTTTTTTAGGACTGCAGTTAACAATTATTTGCATAATTGAGGAATCTGCTGATTGGACCATAAAATGACAGTAAAATAGAGTAAAGTACAAAATGATGGTTAATGCTCTTTGCTCATCAGAATTGATCTGAACCCGCATACATAACCTCCTACACATAATCCTTATAGAATATCATCGCTGTCAGGTGGGAAACCTTGCATGTCCAAAACAGTTACGTTACAGGAAATGGAATTTATGAAAAAAACATCAAAAGATACGGAGATACAAGGTTTCTGCCTGACAGCGACGATGTTTTAGTTGATGCATTGGACTGGTAAAGTATTGGTTTTCAGTAATGTCCTTGTGAGGACTACAGAAGCTTATACACATTTAAATCCAAACAATTAATATGTATTGCGAATCTGTATGCTCTAATGAAAGTCATAACATTTTAAGCTCAATAATTTGCAGCAATCAACTGTTTCTAGTATTGTTGTTGATATCACACCTCCCGTTCCGTCCTCAAGGTACCAGTGTGACCAGTGCTCCTACCGTTGTCATCGCATGGACCAGCTGAACAGCCACAAACTGCGACATCAGACCAAATCGCTCATGTGTGAAATCTGCGCCTACGCCTGCAAGCGCAAATATGAGCTTCGCAATCACATGTTGGCCAAGCATTCTGGAGAGCGACGGCAGCCGGTCACCCATCAGTGCAAATACTGTTCGTATACCACGGGCCACCGCCAAGCCCTGCAGAACCACGAGAACTGCAAGCACACCAAGCTGAGGGAGTTCCGCTGTGCCCTCTGTAGCTACTCCTCCTTCAGCAGCATCAGCCTCTTTCTGCACAAAAGGAAAGCTCACGGGTACGTCCCCGGGGACAAAGCGTGGCAGGAAACCTACGCTGCAAAGGAGAAAGAAAGAAATTCCATTGAATTCATGCGAGATTTCTATCAGAAGCCCTCAGGATCTGAGCAGTGTGAACAAACCATCGAAGCGGCTCCAGTTACTGAAGACCAAGTGAAGCAGCTTGTTGGCTCAGCAGACCAACACACCAACCAACAGACTAGTGTCACTAGTTCCGAAGGCTTGGCTACGGCAGACGTCTATGGGGCCTTTCCTCAGGAGGCAGCCGAGAGTGTTTCAGTTGCTGCTCCGTCTGTGAACAGTCCCGAAGAGTACTGTACTTTGGTTTTGACCACTTTATCGAACACTGAATATGAGACCACTGATGTGCATTGCGAGGTAGAAAACAGCACAGACCATGTTCACAGCACAACCACTCTCAACGATGCAAGGCCGGACACACCACAACAGAGGACGGGCCTTTCTATGGCCATAACTACTGTAGAGGAAGATGGTGTTGCTTGCGATGAAGGTGTCGACGGTAACCAAAGTGATTCCTATGAAAATGATATTCGTCTGAATGATATAAGTGCACCAGAGAACGACACTCAGACATCTGAGGTGGAAGAGACTCAAAACAGACGTTTAGAGTCTGAGGGTCAGTTGAAAGCTATGAGGAAGCAAGACAGAGATCAAGTGGATGCCATGGTCTTGGAAGGACGGGTGCAAATGCTTGTGGTGCAGAACGAAGACGTGTATCACTGTGATAAGTGCTCGTATGTCACTCGTAAGGAGACTGCTCTGAAGAACCACTGCCAATCGACGTGCCGTAGGAGGTTAGTGCTGCACGAATGCAGAGCCTGCGGGGCTCAGTTCAAACAGAGGAGAGGCCTTGATACCCACATCGTAAAGAAGTGCCCAGCTCGTCCAAGAAAGGCCAGGGCGTTTTTAGGAGAATCATCTGTGTGCCAGCCTGTAGAAAAGGAATCTCTTTTGAGTCTGGATGGGTCCAAACAATCTGATGAAAGAACGCCCGCAGGACCAACTGAGCCACCACCTGTAGACAACCCAGTTGGTGGAGTTTCAGAAGACCAGCAGTCAACTCAACAGGGAGAGGAAGCCTGTACATCTCAGGTAACAAACTGCCAAAGTCCTGTTGAGAAAGCAACTGTCTCTCAAAGTTCACAACAGACAACTGCCAAGATGAAGACGCGCTCGAAAGTTACGTTTATGAAACAACAAAAGCTTTCTGATAAAAATACAAGTTATATGTTGAAGAATAGGACCGTTTACTCAAAAAAATATGGGAAATTCATATGCAAGCGCTGCAGTTTCTCATCAGTAAATCTTGCAACTGTTAAACGCCATTGCTCATCCTGCAGAAATGTATCTGGGAGAAAGCAGAATCAGCAGGATAATGAGCCTCTCCTTGTAGGTAAGGACTCAGCGGTGGACAAGGGAAGTGCAAGGAAAGCTCCCACGAGGAGTAAAGTCTTCTCTTGCTCCCGCTGCCCATTCAGATGTAATCAGAAAAGGGCATTGGACAGCCATGTGAAGCGAGGGTGCCTGAAACCAGATGAGATCCAGTGCCAGTTGTGTGCATTTGTGGCTAAATCTCAACAAGCGTTGACCAATCATGTTTCGTTAGTTCATGGGAAGAACAAGTCTGGTGTCATCAAACCTAAACGTTTGCACTGCGAGCACTGCAACTTCACATGTAAACAAGAACGGTGCATGACCCAGCATGTTGCTCTGAGTCACAATGGTGTGAAGCCTCATGGCTGCCGCTACTGCCCTTTCAGCACCACGCGACGCTATCGCCTGGAAGAGCACGAGTCTCTCCACACTGGCATCGGCCGCCACAGCTGCGATAAGTGCAGCAAGAGCTTCGGAACGGTGACCAAACTACATCAACACAAGACGCGGGTCCATGACAGGCAGCCTTCACACTTCTGCTCGCTCTGCGACTTCAGCGGCTACACGCTGGATGACGTGCGGCGTCACAATCTCAGGTGCCACACGGGGGAGCTGCCGCACGCGTGCGCTGACTGCGAGTCTCGCTTCAGCTCAGACGCTGCATTGAGGAACCACTGCAAACGTGTGCACCAGCTCCAGGGGCGTTTCTCCTGCCTGCAGTGTGGCTACACGTGTAGCAATGAGGCGACGCTGAAGGCCCACGGGCAAAGCGAGCACTCTTCGCCTCTTAAGTGCACCACCTGCGAGGCGACCTTTGACACAAAGGAAAGCCTCGAGGTGCACCAGAGAACCCACTTGGCACATCGGTGCCAGTCGTGTCCGTTCGCCACGAAAACAAAGCAGATGTTGGTCCAGCACCTTCTGGATGAACACGAGGAGGGACCGGCAGGGGACAAGCCACTGAAGTGCAGCAGCTGTGAGTTTGCCTGTCGCCATCAGCTCGTCTTTGAGCAGCACCTCCGCTCGCACGGGGGCAAGCGCTTGTATAAGTGCACGGACTGTGAGTATTCCACGCGGAACAAGCAGAAGATCACATGGCACGTCCGCACACACACCGGGGAGAAGCCTTACTGCTGCCAGCAGTGCAGTTACACCTGCAGCGATCCCTCCAGGTTGAAGGTGAGCTAAATGGTACCTTTATGGGAGACGTCATAAAACTAGCCTGTGACCATTAAACTTTGAAAACAGACTAGAATAAATCAAATCATGCCATGGAGGTATCCAGATATTTGCAATTTCATGCTCTTTCGTTACAGCTACGTCTGTAAAATACTGGATGAATTGTAAGCTAGCTGAAGGCTTGCTCAGCATCCAATTTGGAGTGGCTGAAAAATGTTAAACTGCCCAACTTTAGTGATATTCAGTCTGGAGAGGTCCAGATGGCCTCCTTTATTATCTGTCTGGTGTTTTCTCCCAATCCAATTGGTGTTATACTGATATTACAGTAGCTCTAAATTAGGACAGACCTCTCCAGGCAAATACAGTCAGTAATCTGCATTCAAAATAACAACATCCATTAGCAATTTGAGTATGAAAATTAATATGGCACTGTCTACATTTAAATGACAGAGGTTGTTCTGTTCGTCCCGGAATTAATATACATTTTTATAAATGCTTGTTATAAATGTTTAAACATGTTCTTCCATAATGTCATAATAACATATGTTGCCCCTGCCCCTACAGTTTCACATGAGAGTTCATCAAGAGGAGAAGAGGTACCTTTGTCCCGAGTGTGGTTACAAGTGCAAGTGGACTAACCAGCTAAAGTACCACATGACCAAGCATACAGGTATCAACACTATTATTAGTAATATTTGAAGTCCAAATTTTTTTAAAGCAGACTCCTTGGGAAATCTTACAACAAAGCTGCCCTTGAGCAAGGCACTTAAAGGCGTAGTTTGCCCAAAACAGAAAGTTCCGTCACTACTAGCCTGTCTACATTCATGTCAGTTGAAATACAGGTGAAGTTTCAACATAACACACAGGGAGGTTGCCAGCACGACTTATAGCAGGTTCCCCAAAAAAAAATGAAATCAATGGTGACCAGTTCTTTTGAGCAGCTTATGCTGCATAATACAAGACTCCTGAGGCCAAACGATCAAACTTTTAGAGGAAAAGACCTATGTTGGCTCTGTGCATAACTGTAGTCCCAAGTTGGTGTATACCCCATTTCCTGTTCCAGTTCATTTTCTCAAAGCTTTGTGCGATCAGTTCAGCAGCAGGTTTGAACCGGAAACACATGTGACACTTTCAAGTGTGTTTCCAGTTCAAATCTGTGTGAAGTGAAGATTTCCATGTTTCGACAGTTTGATTGTTTGGCTTGAATACGAACAATTCTTGTTACACACAGCTGCACAAGCTGTATGTAGTATTTTTATGGTCATATTCTGTGCCATTTGGAACACCCTTTGAAGAATCTGCTACAGAGTTGCGCTGGCGACTCTGTGTGTGTGATGTGTACAAAAGAATTCAGGAACACCTGTGTTTCAACTGGCATTCAGGGTGGGCGGTCCATAGTATATACAATACTGTATATACAGTATGTATATTTGATTAATTGATTGTTTAATTCACCTGCTTGCTAAATGGTCTGCTAATATTCCATGACAAAAAGTATCAATGAAAATAAGTATGTTTACCTCATGCTCCAGTCATGATGTAATAGCACCTGTTTAACCACATTAACTCTGCTGGTCCCCTGTTTTGACAAATTTTCAAAACTTTCCAATTTTTATTTGATTTATTACACTTTTTTGTGAGCATTGTGAGCATACAACGAAGTATATAGGGCATAAGTGGTTAACCATTGACCCCAGGAAAAACAGGTGCAATTGCATCATGATTAGGGTGTGCTCAGCTGCAAGTTTTCAACCTGTAAAGCGCGCTCTGACTTTGGGTGAAATTACTCTTCAGTGTCCACCTGAAATACAAAAAAACTAATAATTTCGGCGTTACCCTCATTCTACAGGGGAGAAGCCATATGCCTGTGAGGAGTGCGACTACCGCACCAACAGAGCAGACGCCCTCCGCGTGCACCGGACCACGCAGCACTGCGACGTGCGCTCCTACGTGTGTGAGAAATGTGGCAAGGCCTTCAAGACCAGCTTCATACTGAAGACCCACCAGCGGCAGCACAGTGACGAGCGGCAGTACGCGTGCGGCCTCTGCAGCAAGGCCTTCCGGTGGCCCGCGGGTCTGAGACACCACTACCTCTCTCACACCAAACAGAAGCCCTTCCGCTGTCGCCACTGCTCCTACACAGCCAAGCAGAAGTTCCAGGTGGTCAAGCATCTGCAGAGGCGTCACCCGGAAGTGTCGACGGAGCTGGGCGTGGTCAGGGACTCCCAAGCCGCCACTTTGACCTTGAAGGAGGCCTTGCGAGGAGCACCGGATGGGGGGGAAGGGGGGGAGGAGGATGAGGAGGAGCAGCAGCAGGACAGAGCGGACGGAAAGGCACCAGCCAGGGAAGAACTCGGGGAAGAGGAAACCCAAAGGGTCACACAGAGAGGGGGAGATCAGGACAATGAGGCCCCAACAGAGGAACAATGAACAGTGCTGTTAGCTCGTACACTTTGCTTTTAGTTATTTATTTACCCAGGATAGTAGCTGAGCACAAGTGCTCATGTTCAGCAACACCCTGGACATAGACACATACAGACCGACATTAAAACCTGGGAGCTGACCAGTACAACCAGTCTTATCTTATACTGTTGGCCGCTAAGCAGCTCCACTGGAGCAGTTGGGGGTTCATGGCCTTCACATTAAATCGTACGGCATAGATTCTTAGTCAGCAGCAATTATTGTTTTCCATTGCTGCCCAAAGTGGGATTTGTTTTTTATTGTTATTACCAGGTTTGATTTTAAGGCCATCTTTTGGTCTGATTGTAGATTACCGTGGTTTGCAATTACTGTGGTTGTTGTTCCCAGTGGCAGTAGCAGTACTAGGCCTATAGGCAATACAGGCAATTGCCTAGGCTGGTAACTGGTGACATGTTCCTATTGAATTTTGTTGGCATGTAAAACTAGATTCAAGATTTTAAGCAGATTAATCAGAAGTTTAGCTGTGACTGATTAATCATCATGCCCAAAACATGCCAATTTACATTTTATATTATGACAATTTGAAAACCAAGTGTGCACCCATGGCTTTTCTGCTGAAGGAAAGAGGGATAATAGCGAGGTTTATCAAGTAGCCTACTTACTTACAGTAGTGAGAAAGGCATACAAGACAAGTGCATTCAGCCTTTTCTTCTTTCTCGAATCCAATTAAGCGCTATATAGCCTTTGTCGTTGACTTTTTTATTGGATTGACCAACTGTTTTCATTACCACTTGTCAGAGCAGAGAGCATGCACGCTATCCATGGTGCTGAATCTTGATAGCTTTCTCTGTTGGCAACAGAGAAAGCAGAATTCAGGCTAAGCCTAAGAAATTAATATATATATATATATATATATATATATATATATTTAAGTAAAGGGTTTTTCACCTGTATGAATCCTCATGTGTCTAATTAGATGACCCATTCGACCAAAGACGTTGCCACACACTGAACAAGGAAAGGGTTTTTCACCTGTATGTGTCACAATCTGGTGTGGTGAGGACCCAAAAGCAGGACAGCCAGGCAGGTAGTGTTCAAAAACCCATGGTGAACAGAACAGAAATCACAAACTAACACTGGACATGATGTCACACCAAACTTGACTTGACAAGGACTGACTGGGGAACAAGACTAATATACACATGAGGACTGATTACACATTAGAAACACCTGGGGAAGAAAACATGAAAACTAGAACAGGAACATAACATAGAAATACAAGACCTAGACAAGACAGGCAAAGTCTGTGACTGTGACCGTATGAGTCATCTATGTAGTTTCAGACTACCCTTATGAACAAATACTTTTCCACACTCCCACTTTTCAGATTCCATTTGACAAAAGCCTTTGCCACAATCTATACATGTAAAAGGTTTTACACCAGTATGTATGTATTATCATGTGTCTATTCAGATCACAATTTTGATTGAAATTTCTTTCACACACCTTACAGGTAAAGCATTTTTCACCTTAATGGATCCTCATGTGTTGTTTCATTTGACTTATGTGACCAAACACTTTGACACACTCAGTACAACTATAACTTTTCTTCCCTGTGTGATAAGTTCAGGTCCTGGTGCAAATTGACAGAATTGATGCCTCAAACCTTTATTCATAAGTCCACTGATATCATTTTAAATCCCTGTTCTTTTGTAGCTTTATAACGTTGTAGTTGTGAATAAGAGGTTGACCAGTTTGTTTTATTGTCCACCAGCCTTTTGTTGTCAGTGTCAGGAAGACGAAATTACCAAGAATCAAGAAGAAAATATCAAAAGTGTTTGGTCACCTTGGTGGTACCAATTTGTGAAAATATCAGTGTTGGCCCCTGGACAGATGTGAGGAATAGGTGCTGCTTGTATCTACTTTGCAATACAAATGATGTACTCAAGTATAACATGAGACAATGCATTTTTTATTGTTGGTTATGTTTTCAGAAAAACAACAAAGAGCAAGTACTCAAGGGGTAGTTAGAGTTTCTTGACACAAGGTGGCATGAGTTGTCAGTTCTTCTGATGTTCAATTACATTGCATAACATTTCTTTACCTACCATATGATTTTAAAATAATATATTTACATGTATTTACAGTAGGCACACTTCATGAAACATAAATATTATACAACATGCAGCTACATTGCAGGCATTTTGTTTTTTATAATAAGCAAGGTATTGCAGACATTTAACTACTTCAATGGCATTAAATACAGATGTTTGACAATTTTTGCATAGTGCAAGCGACACTTCAGTTTTCAGCTACATCCTGTGGTAAAACAATCGGTTTACTAACATGAAAATCAGCAGGCAAAACAAAACCCAGCATTTCAGTAACAATTACATTTGAGTGCAAACACTAGGTGCTAGACATGCAGCTAGGCCACGTGTGCTCTCGTTTCCAGCTAATGTGTTTTGAAAAGTAGTCTTTTTGAAAAGTATATAGTATAATTTAACATTACCCGTAACTAAACGTTTTGATGCAAGAGCAATGGCAAGGAGCAGCAAACATCTTGTTGTTATTTTCATATTTAGAAAATGCATGACAATGCATGATAATGCTTCATACCATGAGCAAAAGCATGGAAACCAATGGCTTTACACATTACAAAAACTTCGGGAAATGGTTAACAGCAATGTAAAGTATACACAATAACCAATGTGCTAAAACATGCAAAAACAGGTATGGCTTTCAATTTGGCATTAAAAAAATGAATTTTTAAAAAGTTCATCAGAAAATAAAATAATACTGTTTGAGTTAGTGGCTTAGGGTAAGGCATTTTGGTCGGCTAATGTATCCGGTAGGAGACACAAAGTAGATTATTTGTGTCTCCTACCGGAAATACACACGTCATCAAATTATTGTCTTAGGAATGCCACAAAAACAAAAATAAATCCATGAAATCAAGGCTTCATGGGGTGTGTAATTGATAGAAAATAAGTAATTTTTTGGGTGAACTCCTCCTTTAAGCCTGCTGAGGTCAAAACACATACTGCTGACCATTTACCAAAGCATACAATTGTATAATTAGAGTTTTGAATGTGTTTTTTCCTACCTTCCAGAAAGGATTTCAATTCATTTCAGTAGTTTGAAAATGAACTTTGTTTTGTTTGGCTTAGTGTCTATTGACATCAAAACAAATGTACAAACATCTAATTGCACACATTGGTCAAAAGGATGCCATAAAAGAAAGCCTAAAAGCTTATTTAAATTGTGGTCCTATTTAACTTGCATACAGAAACTCGAAAATAGGTTGAGAGAGGAAATCCAACACAGCGTACTTTATGTTGTCTGCATTCTTTGGTCAAAGTTGTATTATCATGCATTGTCATGCAGTTAAAAGCGCAGATTTAAAAGTTTAAAAGTCTGCCTGTGTGTTCATGTTTGGGGGAATCTCAGACATCCGAGCAGGTTAGACATGTAATCAGAAGCGAAGCCATTAAGAAAGAGTATTGTAAAGAAAAAGTAGTACTTTGAATCCAATTATGAATTATATCAGGAGTCAATTAAGTGATCTAAGAAACAGTGTTGGATTGCCAATCTCAAGACTCCACAAATGCACTTCATAGTTCTTCATACCATGAGCAAAAGCATGGAAACCAATGGCTTTACACATTACAAAAACTTCGGGAAATGGTTAACAGCAATGTAAAGTATACACAATAACCAATGTGCTAAAACATGCAAAAACAGGTATGGCTTTCAATTTGGCATTAAAAAAATGAATTTTTAAAAAGTTCATCAGAAAATAAAATAATACTGTTTGAGTTAGTGGCTTAGGGTAAGGCATTTTGGTCGTTTCCCACCTTGTTCTTTTTTATCCTCATTGAGTTAAATTACAACGGTTGCCTTTAACATCAGGCTGCACCAATACCCATTTTTAATGACAAAAATGGCGAAAAATAAATACTGACTTGTAAAGTCTTTTCCATTAGAGAAATCTTGCGTGAAAAAAGTAGAAAAGATAGTCACTTTGCTTTGGTTTCTAACATGTAGATGCTTTTACTGGACAAAATGATTTGATCAATTACCCTATTTCCTGGTAATGGCCTCGACTCAATATCCAAAATGTATTTTTTTTTTAGATATTGCATTCATTCACCTCCTGTATGCTTAGGTTCCACTCCTTAGGTGAGCTCTGAGATGGTGACGTTGACGAACAGCGAGGCTGGAGGGATGGCTGTTCCATCTTTAGACAGGAGATTTATGTGACGATATCCTTGGAATTGCACGGTTTGGGGGGAAAAAGGTGACATTATGATGAGCTTTGAAAACACATGAGCCAGTGTGTGACATCAGCACTTAAACAAAATAAGCGGTCTCATCCGAAACGTATCCACACTATGGGATTGCTGCAATAAATTATATCAAGGCTGTTGCTTGTAATGGCTGTTCTTTCTTTTGTACAGAGGAGATTGTTTTTGGTGCCCCACTAGAGATACACAGATCCCCCATTACTATTCATAGTGAACAGATCAACCAGGTATGTTCGTATACATACCTAGGAGTAGTAATTGACCACCTTCTGTCATGGAAAGACCAGATTGAATCAGTGGGTAAGAAGACAAAGCAAAGAGTCTATTTCCTTCGCCGCCTGAGATCTTTTGGTGCTAGTAGACAGATTCTTCTTTTGTTTTTCACTTCTGTTATTATGAGTGTTCTGCAGTACTGTAGTACCACCTGGTATGGATGTCTGTCTGTAGCCTTAAAGTCACAACTGCTGCAGCAACTGAACATTTGTTCAAAGATTGTTGGACAACCACTTCAGAGGCTCTATACATCTACGTATAATGACAGTATGATAAGGTTGGCAAGGAATATCACTTCAAACACTAGCCATGCTTTGTATGGAGAATATAGGTTGCTGCCTTCAGGAAGGAGATACAGTGTTCCTACATACAATAAGGTCAAACTGAAGAGGTCCTTTGTCCATCAGACGACATTGAGGCTTAATCAGGAGTTGTAGGCTTGGGGTAGGCTGAGAGGTGGACATTGCTCTTGTCTTTGTATGTCTTTATGTATGTATTTTGTTTTGTTTTTGTTTTCTTGTGTCATGTCAAATGTGTGTACTGTTTTATTGTTTATTGTTGCATACATGGCTGCTGGGTCGCAAGACAAATTTCAGTGTGAACTGACAATAAAGTATTATCGTATTATCGTATCGTATCGTATTCATAGGGCTTCTAACAGCACGCATACCCTTTGAGAGACTTAAAAAAAAAACTCCACCGGGAGTTCGTTTATACATTTATGACTGTATGCCAGTGATGCTCTACTAATTCAGCTACACACAGTGACGACAATGTTTGGCGTTTATCATTCTCAGCCTTGCTTACCTGCTTGAATGCATGTGAATGGAAGGGTGAATTGACCAATGAAGTCATTCCTGGATGCTTTGTCATAGTCCTCTGCCACAAAACGAACCAGGGCCAACTCAGGGGCGTGAAGGACAAAATTCAGAGTCTCATTCCACACCGGGTTAAAACCTACAGGTAGAGGGCAGTCAGAGGCAGACGATTACACTTGAACCTACATGTCTTTTTTAATGGCTGAGTGTTATTATACATAATACTTTCAGATCAGTAGGCTAAGCTTCAATAAGTAATACAATACATAAGTACATAAGTACATTGTTACATAGAATTTCACTTGGGTTTTGGATGGAAGGTTGAGGGCTTCTGGATGATTCATTCATTTGTTTATTTGGACAGGACAATGCATATTAATGAACGTCAAGACGTAAATACACCGGAATTAGCAAAGATGCTAGTTTTCATCCGCAGTCCTCACAAAGAAACATAAAATAAATCAGACAGACAAACAGAGGAATACATTTACAGGAATACAACTACATAACATTACATTGGGAAACAGACAGATAAACAGTTGAATACATTACATTGGGAACATTATAGACAGACAAACAGTGGAATACATAAAAGATATTACACTGATATTGCTGACATTTTTGTCTGAGTGTTGTTGTCCTGGAGAACTTTCATTAAAGGTAATATAACATGAATACAGCCATTCCATTTTCCCCAAATTACATACCAGGATTATTTGTTTTTATTATACTAGTTAATCAACTTTTTTTTGCGTTTGTGTATGTGCTAAAAATTTGATTTTGAGGCCTGTTTTTCCATACAAAGAGTGTCTTCTGATTTCTCTTGTTCATAGAGCAGAGACGCAACAGATAAGATAATGGACAATATTTGGACTTCTATCATATCCAGGTAGCAACCCAAGGTTCTGCCGTTTGACGATTCTCTCACCATTGTTATTAATGTGACTGGTCTCTTCCTTGGCCTGATCCTGTGGCACTCCATACACCTCCACTCTGACCAGTGGGTCTACTATAGAGCCTTCTTTTTGGTTCACCTTGGGAAGCTGCTGTCCACTGATCACCTGAAATACACACACACACACACGCACGCACGCACACGCACACACACACACACACACACACACACACACACACACACACACACACACACACACACACACACACACACACACACACAGAAGAAGTTATTACAAACTGTGTGAATGTGTTTGTGTGTAATATATGTTTTACCAGTTAAGACAATATCCCAGTATGTTTTACTTTCTGCCAAAAAGATGTATACGTATATGTATTTTTTCCTTCCACCCAGATAAGATTCCATTTCATCAACTTAAAGGAAAAGAAACATCAACTCCTAGTAGCCGCCCAGTACAACTGCAATCCAGCTAATTGCGCACATGTGTATGCAATACACATGTCACAATAAAACTTATACCCTATACTTCATTGACCGGAGTTCGCCATTGGCCTATACTAGGCCCCGTCCCTTTCCCCCTCTACACTACAGCCAAACTACAAGCTCACAACTCTTTGGCACACGACAAGTTGTGAGCTTGTATATTATCCGCCATTATCACCTAATGTCCCCCCCCCCCCCCCCCCCTCGAATAAGAATGATACGGTTCACGTGGTTAAACCTGGATGGACAGGCGGAGTGGCGTGTAACCCTCGGAGTCCTCCGGTTTTTCGGGATTGAATGTTGTGCCGCTGTCCCTCTGGAACTCAGGTTTGAGTACGTAGCCGCAGCCACCGTTCTGCCTGAACAGCCCATCATTCAGATCCATCGCCAGTCCGGCCGTCTGGAAGTTAAGTGCCACTTTGAAGAGGAAGCGAGGGAGGAAGGGAGGGGTAAAGGGGGATTAACAGTGCAAAGAACTGTAACCACAGAAACTGTTCAAGATATTAGGTCATTAAGCAGTTGTTGGGTTTGTTAAAGTAATGCTATTCTTTAGAAGAGAAATTAAACCAAACCAAATCAATTAGCATGATTTGTAACTCTGTTAGATTTGCTGCTTAAATGTGTGGCTTTGTACCACGATGCAAGTGTTACATATTAACCACATTGATTTTGTCCAAAAGCGCTTCCTGAATTACATGGGGCTTCACAATGCCATCAAGCCATCGTAATTGAAAAGCTACAGTACTTATAATTGACAACAGCAACGGCTCATAAGATTTAGCTTGTGCTTAAAACATTGCAAGCTACAACAAACAGTTTCCATCATTCACTTGTTGCAGCCGCCAAACATAACATCTGAAGTTGAACCGGCGAGTGACAGAGGTCTATCTCCTTACCTATCTGACAGCCCACATTCCACAGATCGTGGGGGTTGTAGTTAGAGGAGTCCGTCCTCATCCCGCTGGGGTAGATCCTGCTCAGCTGCCTCGAGTTGTGTCGCACAAAGTCTGTCCCTGTGTTACAGCAACAGAATTTTGTCACTCACACACCACCTATTCCTTAGGGAGGGGGGGGGGGGGATCTAGATTCACTGCAGCCAAAAATGTTAACATGGTGTTGACGAACAAGGTTTTATGAAAACAATTAAAACTAGAAAAAGTGCTCCTTGGAGCACAGGTCTCCGCCAGGTCAGGTAGGTTATTGTGGGTCAGCAATGTTCGGAATTTGCCAATCAGGACGGAATATGAAAAATCGGACAGAAACATCTTGATCACTTGACTATAGAGATAATGGGTACCGATTTGCATGATGATTGGACAACATTTGTAGGAGTAATACAAAAAAAAAAGTGTTGAAAAAATCGTCCTCCTGGTGGCGCTATAATAGGGCAATGTTAAAGGGTGGCATTTGTTCTTCAACTTAGTGCGAATGTGCATGCAAAGTGTCACCTCAATCGGACGCTGCGTTCATGATTTGTGGCATTTTGTTCAAAACGGGCCACTTCTGCAAACTTTAGATGTCAATGTTAGCCAATCAGGATGAAATATGAAAAATCAAACAGTTCCATCTTGATCACATGACAATAGAGATAATGTGTACCGATGTGTGTGAAATTTGGATAAAATCTGAAGGCTTAATATCCAGAAATGTGTTTTACATAAGTCGGCCTCCTGGTGGCGCTATAAAATGCAAATGTGAAAAATGCAGGGCAGATGTTTTTCCTTGGCCTCTAGGGAGTGTGTGTGCAAAGTTTCACGCAGATCGGTGCAGTTATAGTTAAAAACACAAATCAGCCTTTTATAGCGCAGACAATAATAAAGAACCCACATTTACACAGTAAGTTAACATAAATCTAAATTAATTTGAGACTATGGGGATGGGTAAATAAATAAATATGAATTATTGAACTTATAGTAGGTAATAGTACAGGATATTCATTCAGCATTGCGCTTGCTTGTATATGACAATCTGAGAACCCATTCAGTTAAAGGAATGAAAAGATTATGGGTCTTGAGATTATGGGTATGATTGATTACACAGTAGTAGCCATAGTGGCATGGTGACACAGTAACAGACATCTCAGGTCTAGTGTAGTGCGTCTCTGTTTGAAATTCACCTGCATCCTTGATGAGCTTCCTGGACTTCTTCTCGGATAAAGACGACATCTCGTAGCATTTGTTGTGCAACCGGGCATGCTCAAAACCATGGAAGTGGACGCTCTTGCAGTAGACCACCAGGTCTGACAGCTCTCTGGACAACTTAGACTTGGTCTTCTGAGGAGAAATTGCAACATTGATACACAGATAAAACTCTTGTAGACGTCCCGCCGTTTTCTGCCTTATTGAAGAGAAACCGTTTGAAAAACAAACAAAACACACAATGCTCACACACCACAGTTATTAGAAGAAACAAGCAATTGTGTTGGTAGAGAGACATGCCTCCTGTATTGATGTCAGAGTGGTTGTTAGAATTCCCAGGTGAATTCATTACACATTGAAGAAAGAGAGGAAGGGGAACTTGAACCCAGGTCATTAAGTCCATTTCATTGTGTCCATTTCCTGGATTTAACGTTTTACAAAGGTTCTGTAATTAAAATCCGATATTTTTGCCCAGACTAAAAGAGAACATATCTGTTACCTTTTATATTTTCCTCCTTTCTCTATTATTTTCCTTCACTGTCTCCTCTCTTTCCTGTCTCTTCCCATAACGCCCTTTCTTCTTCACCAGTCTGTCCTCACTATCTCTCTCCTGCTGCAGTTTTATAGATATCCTCGTGCCTGTCCTGTTTCCCATCTGTCTTCCCTCTCAGCTATCACAAAAGCTAATTAGCTAATCCAGTTAGTCCTTTTTTCCCTGGGAAAAAGGGAAAAAAGGTCACCAAGGACACAACACGTTAACACCACACTTTAGATGCTTATTGGATCATTCTACCTGCTCATTGACGTTCGGACACTCGGCGGGTTGTTCCTCAGTGGGGCTCTCAGCATCGTCATCATCGCTAACTTCATCTGTAAGGTTCTCATCCAGACAGGGCTCCAGACCACCAATCTTCTTGGCTTTCAGCAGAATCTTCCCCTGGAGTTCCTGCAATGAGCACCCACAAAGAGGCACTCAGAGGCCAGAAAACCCCTTGGCAACTGCTCCTATCCAAAATGTGTATCCAAAGACACCATTTCCCCCCACAATATGTTTCTGTTATTAAAAGCAGAAACTTTGCTCTGATGAACGCAGTGTGAAACCTGAAAATGGCATGTAAGCCTAATATGTCAATTGTAAAGTAAACTGAGTTTCACTTAAATTTAAATGAGAAAATCCTCATCAGGACAAGGCCATAACATAACAAGGACATCAGTTTCCTGGTCTAACATGATATCTCTACACAAAGCACTCAAATGTGAGCATCGCATTATGGGATAGCATGACCTCAGACAGGGATGCTGTCATTTGTTCCCTTGGTGAAGACCATCCTACCAGGTAAGCATTTAGTTGCCCCACTTCCATATAATCAAGCACAGCAAAGTACTGTGATTCACTTTCCTTATTGCTACTCAGCATTCCTGTAAACATTGATTGCTGTTAAGTGCTCTGACTGGGGGAAAAAAGCATTATGTAAATTATACATAACTGCTCTTTGCAGTGTGTCAGACGAATAACAAGGAATAGACAGACCATAACGTTTTTGGAATGCCTTTCAATTGTTAATGATTCCCCAAGTCCCCGAATTGCACCGAGCGGAGGAACTACCTGAAATCCTATTCAGAGCAGTAGTGCTTAATTACTCCACTTAGCAAAGGGAAATTTCAAGCAACGTTAAAGCTCTTTCAGTCGTTTTTAAAATAAATCAAACTAGGAACCAGTGAGTGAACCCCCACTTCTGTATCACTTCTAAAAGTTGCGAATAGTTTTAATGGATAAAACCCCAAAAACTAAATACAGCCAATGAAAATCTAATAGATGAATAGACAAATATGCACTTTGAGGAAAACAAAACAGGCAAAATACAAGGTACAACATGTATGTATCATGAGTTTTAAGAAGTGAATGTCCAGAAGGTTAGAATATGGAGATAAGAGGATTCTGCCCGACAACAGCGAAATCTCAAATGCCATGAGCGGGTGTCCAACCTGTGGAGAGGGTAGCTGTTGGGGGACCTGCTCGTCCAGTGGGCTCCTCAGAAGAGTGTCGCCCAGGATTTGGTCCAGATGTTGGGCCATGACCGTCTGTTGCTCCACACTGCAGTGGTTCTCCAGAGACAGAATGACAGGGAGGTCTGATGCCTAACAGTACACAAAGGAAAGCCAAGAGAGAATATTGTATTATCAATTTGTCTGTAGAATAGAATTGTCTCTCACTCTCTTTCTTTCTCTCTCTCTATTTGACAAGAGAACAGAGACAGAGAAGGAAAGAGAGTGCAAATGAAACAAGGGAGGTACTGTACCATAACAAAGTGATAAGATAATGTGAGGTTTTCCTGTCTTGTATAGCAGGACAGAATAGAACAGACCCAGCGTGTGTGTGTGTGTGTGTGTGTGTGTGTGTGTGTGCGTGCGTGCGTGCGTGCGTGCGTGCGTGCGTGCGTGTGTGTGTGTGTGTGTGTGTGTGTGTGTGTGTGTGTGTACACATGTTTGTGCCTCACTCTTTCCATTTGCTCTCTCTCTTTCTCTCTCTTCCAGTCTCTCTCACACACACTCCTTATGTATTTATTTCTTCCTTCCCTCAGCCCGCCTATTATAGCCGTCTTTAATGACACACAGACACACGCACGCACGGACGCACACTCACACACACACAAAAACTGCTAAAATAGCCAATCTACAAGCTCAGCTTGTAGGTCATCTATTTCCGCTACTTTAAAAATTGTTTGACTGTTTATAAAAAATGTAAATACAATTACATTATTTATTTTTTATTATTGGTACTAATTATTGTCAGTCATTTCTGTGAATAGTTATTTGTTATATCTGCCATGTGCAATTGTTGTTAGCAAAGCCTAAAAGGCAAACAGAACATTTATTTTGATTCATGTTCCAATGTTCAATGCCAAAAACACAATTAAATCTTTAATCGCAATTATTAATACGACAATTAATTGTCAACTACACTGTAATGACCCTGACAGCCTTATTACTCCCACCTTGAAGGCGTACTCCCCGACTGCGGCGATGACATCCTTAAAGAGGATCTTTGAGGTCAGTGTGTGACCGTGATAAACCACAGGCTCGCCGTCACTGCCGTCCCAGCAGTCCACCTCTACACAGCGACAGCCCCGTTTCAGAGCCCTACACCACACACAAACACCCACAAGAACACATGCATGAGCAGATGCATACCAGTGATGAATTGAATACATAGGACCAAAATGGAAACCAGAAGTCCCCAGGACTTTTTGGTGTTATCCTTTAAGCATAAATGTCTCACTGTACCTCAGTGCTGACTAACAAGTATTCAATAAATCAATCAAAAAAATTACTAAGGAGGGGCTGGGCGATATAGACAAAATAACATTGCATGATAAGTATGACCAAATAACGTATTTTTGGACCATAAAATCATATTGTGACGATAAAATAATATTTTTCTTTTACAATTTTCTCCAATTTAATGTCTTTTATGTGAGAAAATAAAAGGGAAAATGTGGTGTGGTTGCCACATCAAAAAGCTAAGCCGGTATAGTCTATATAGAGAACGAACGTGGCAATGGATAAACAAACTGCATCTATCTATGTACATGTTATTGTACATGCTGTCACATGTGGGGCATGCAACATTTATGAAAATGCGATTCCCTTCCCGCAGTGGTTCTTTTTCATATCAAGGACCCCCAAATGAATTAATTATGTATTTTGTGCTAGTGACCCCGATATAAGATTTGTGTTGTTAAAATGTTTCAAAGAATATTCAAACTTTCCACATTGTTTTAAGATCACAATGAGTCAGCAGTGATAACACACAGAAATGTGTGTGGGGAGGATATAATTGGCATCACGCGCGCCTAACTTACACTCTGTATGTGTGGGAGAGCACAAAGAGAGACTCACACACGTGTTTCTTTTTTTGTAATTATTATTTAAACCAGTGGTTCTCAAATATTTTCATGACAATGTTTTGTGCCAGCCAGAGAGCATTTGTGTTGTTAGAATGTTTCAAAAAACACTCCAAATATTCCACATTTTATTGCAAGAGTTTTTGAAAATAGCAGATCTACAGGCTCACAACGCGTCGCATCGCGACGCGTTGTGAGCTTGTAGATCGGCTATTTTCAAATAGCCGACGGGGGGGTGGGGGAGAGCCGGGCAACGGGCAATGGTAGTGTGGGAGAGCATGCGCTCTCTGGTGCTCCATGGTTTAGGTGCTAGTGATTGGCGTAATGACAGAAATGTAGGAGAAAAGGGGGTAGGAAAAAAAAAGTGTATCACATCGACGCGTTGTGAGCGTGTAGATCTGCTATTTTCAAATATAGGGTTAAAGTGGTTAATCAGGGTTAAACTGATTTTGATGCTATATTAACTCATTTTGCTGGGGACCCCCTGGAACCCCCTCAAGGACCCCTGGGGGGTCGTTCCCGGACCCCACTTTTTAGAACCCCTGCCTTACTTACTTACTCAGGGGGGCAGGGGTAGAGTGGCCAGGTAGAGTGAACTGGAAACCGCAAGGTTCCCAGTTCGATCCCGGGCTGGGGGGCTCCCCCAGAGTTAGTGTCGAAGTATCCTTGAGAAAGACGCTGACTGAACCCCTAATTGCTCCCGATGAGCAGGTTGGTGCCTTGCATGGTTTCCTCTGCCATCGGTGTATGAATGGGTGAATGTAATGCACAATCTATGTAAAGCGCTTTGGATAAAAGCACTATATAAATGCACCATTTACCATTTTACCATTTACTTACTGGATGTAGGCCTCCTGGCTGCTCTGCCCTCGGAGCTGGTCCTCCAGGAGGTAGGTGTTGTGGGAGGAGGAGATGAAGTAGTGGCTCAGAGGCTGGCTCATGTCCTGGTGGAGGTCCAGACAGTCGGGTCTGAAGATGGAGCCGTCCTTGGAGCACAGGTACATCTGGAAGCCATCTAGAGTCATGACCCCCTGCACCTTGGCTGCAGGTGAGAGAGGATGTGATATAGACACATTAATGTCAGTGGTTCTACATTTATATGTATTTGGCTGCGGACCCCCATCTGAAAAGTTTGTGTGCCAGGGATCCCCAGAATAGAAAAATGTGTTAAGAAATGAAAAAATATTATTTATTTCTTTAGATTTTTCAAACATTTTCAAAAATAGCAGATGTACAAGCTCGCAGCGAGGCACAAAGTGACACGCTGTGAGCGTGTACATTTTTGTGATGCTGTATTGACACATTTTACTGGGGACCCCCTCAAGGACCCCTGGGGGGTCCCAGGACCCCACTTTGAGAACCACTGCATTAAGGTTACAAAGAATGCTCTGGTAACTGGCTGCAGTTACCACTTGGTTCAGAGACACTTGAGTTTTGTGGGTCAATATACTAGTTCAGCTCTGCCAATTAATATAGATGAAAGGTTTCCATTACATCACTGGGTGTAGTGTGTTTAGACGGTGCTGCATGAATCAGCACAACATCTAGTCTTAAAGAAACATTATAACATTATAAATGTGTTTTTTAAAGGATTGCACCATGGCACTTTACCTACAGTATATGTGCTGCGTTGATAGCTTTTATAGATGAATTTGCACGTCATACTGTACATATTGTTTGGGGTTTTTTATGTTTGTTTATGCTGTTTTTATGTTTGTTTATGCTGTTTTTAGTCTGGGTCTTTTATGTTTTTTAGATAGGTTTGATGTTTTATGTTACACTGCTAGTGACTGAGGGGGAACGATATTTCATTTTCTGTATGTATGTAAGTACATGGAGAAAGTGACAAATAAAGTGATTCTTGATTCTTGATTCTTGATTCTAATCACATATTTGGCCATATGTCATACATTGCATTGTAAGTCATGGACCTTTGAATTTTGTTCATATCAAACACATGCAATGACAATGTAATTTTAGCACGAACAAGCCTGTGGCGTCAGTGATTTATATAACATTAACATATCTATGATGTATGACTACTTTGTGCAAGGTTTCAGCACTAGCCTTTTGCAGAGCCACGGCGTAAAAAAATAAAACAACGTTTTGCACATTGAATTACCAATTTCAAGCAAGTTTCAAGTATTTGCCGGTAGATCTTTCTACCGTACTGAAACGAATGGAGTCCAATGGCTTAATCAAAAATCAAACAAACCACCTTTGAAAAAATCAATATGTCAAGTTAAATATACTGTGAGTCATTTAATCAACATGCCAGACCTCCGGTATGGAGACCAGCCACAGAGGTGTTATTATATTTAACCAAAACGAACAAAATAACTATAACAACCTTGACGTTTACCCAGTGGTGGAAAAAGTACTCAAATGTTTTACTTAAGTATAAGTACTGTATCAATACTGCAATGTAGAAGTACTCTGTTACAAGTAAAGGTCCGGAATTCAACATTTACTTGAGTAAAAGTACAAAAGTATTGGTATCAACATGTACTTAAAGTACCAAAAGTAAAAGTACTAAAATGTTTGAAAATAGCAGATCAAGCTCACAACGTGTCGCATCGTGGGGCGTTGTGAGCTTGTAGATCGGCTATTTTCAAATAGCCTCGGTATAAAATAGGGCTGAAGTGGCTAATGTATGTTTTATAATGTAATAATTTATACCTGCAAAGTAACTAGTAACTAAAGTTTTCAAATAATCATAGTGGAGTAAAAGTACAATATTTGCCTCTGAGATGTAGTAAAGATGGAGAGATGGAGTAAAAGCAAAAGCATAGACAATTACTCCAATAAAGTAAGAGTACCTCAAAAGTGTACTTAAGTACACTACTTGAGTAAATGTACTTAGTTACTTTACACCACACCACTGCGTTTACCATTAGACGGTTCGTAGCGGTCAACGAGGTCAAGGAGCGTAAGTCTGCTGCGCTCCGGTTCCTTCTGCTCCTGGGTGAGGAAGGACTGCAGCTCGTCCAGGGTCAGCCTCTCTCCATCTCCAGAGAAGTCCTGGAACACCTTCCACACCTCGTCCCTCTGGGTCAGCATCCTGTAGAACTGCACAAACTCCTCCATCTCCAGGGAGCCGCTGTCTGACTTGTCAGCCATCTGTGGATCAAGGTTCATTGACCCATTAAGACCTGAGGCCGATTCTACAAATGCCTTCTAAATCAGTAGCGCTCAAACTTTCAAGATCTTTCAGAAATGTTCAAAAATAGCAGATGTACAAGCTCGCAGCGTGGCACGAAGTGACACGCTGTGAGCTTGTACATCTGCTATTTTTGAATAGCCAAAGCAAAATTCTAAAATGACACAGACGCTTTCCCGGTTTTAATTGGACATGGTTTAGATTTTTTTTAATTCATTTTTATTTTGCATTTTGTTTTGACTTCATGTTTTTAAAGTGGGTTTGCTAGTTTAGTTTAGATGTTGTCAAAAGGCTTAGGTTCGATCCTGGAATCCCCCTGGCTTAGTTTCGAAGTGCCCTTGAGCAAGCCAATGAACCCTTAACTGCTCCCGATGAGCAGGTGGGTGCCTTGCATGGTTTCCTCCGCCATCGGTGTGTAATACACATTGTAAAGCTATATACTATAGCTATAAGCTATATAAATGCACCATAATTGACTATTTATGTTTAACAGATTAATCGAATCCTATCATCTGGGAAGACATTTCGGGGGACCGAAAAGATTGGGTGTGAGTGTGGGGAGCTTACCGTGAAGAGGTGCAAAGCGTGGTTCTCCTCCATGTCCGTGTTCATCATCAGCAGCAGTTTACGCACCTCCTTAAAGTTCATCCGCCCGTCTTTGTTCTTGTCAGCCCTCTGAAACCAGTCCAACACCCACCTGAAGGGCGGCTAAGGCCAACTCCAATGTGTACATAAATTGCCCTATCTTGGATTTTTTTTTAATGTTTTTAAAAAAGGTACAGATGTACAAAAATAGCAGATCTACAAGCTCACAGCACAGTGTTGTGAGCTTGTAGATCAACTATTTTCACTATTCTTTGTCTGACAAACGAGTATATGTTGCTTAAGTGGTTAAGTTAAAGCCTAAACATGATAATTCTTTCCCGTTATTTCTGCTTAAAATGCTAGTCACCACAGCAAGCCAAATTCAACACCATCTCATCCATCCATGAAGCCCACACCCTGAAGAAAACAAACTCCATCCCCAGTGACCCCACTCCCTCCCTACAAAATCAATAACCTTTACCATCTGGTCGTAAGTCCCTTTACATAACAAAATCATGATCATAAATCCTTCGTACCATACAGCATTTCATTTCTCAGCAAACAATATGAGGGCAGACCCCCAATACCTACACACTGAATTGTATTCTTATTATGTGTAAGTACTGTATGTACTGCTGGGTGTATATGATAAATATTTACGCATTTATTTATCTCGGGCCTTGTGGTTAGACCCTGAGATTGGGAGGTCGTGGTTTGACTCCCCCGATCGGGTCATACCAAAGACTGTAAATACTGCGACGTACTAGCGCCATGTCCAAGGGATGTACTTGTACATCAAGCTGCCTCACGCTACAGAAACAGGAGATAGGCTCCTGCCCTATGGGCCACATGGCTCTGCAAAGCTTACTTACTTAATATTTATGCATTTATTTATCTACTGTATTTTTGATTTGCGACTTCTCCACTCGCTGCGCAAGAATTGTCTGTAATCGATAACAATAAATAGCAGAAGTAGAATCATTCATAATAGTAGAATCAATTCATAGCAATCAATTAATCCATTGAGAACAGGCCCGAGTAAAACACACTGCACTTATTGGGGGGAGACTTGCTGAACACCTTGAAGGATACTGGTCGAGCCTCTCTTTCTCGTCCATATTTTCAGCCTTGTGGATCAGCTTGCGCATGCCACGGACCCAGGCCCGCGCCTCCTCGGGCGAGTCGGCCACCAGGTCCAGGTTTCCCTGGCGGCCGTGGTACACCAGGGTGAAGCAGTGTTCTGCGGGGAACTCCTCGGCGATGCTCATCAGCAGCTCGGACTGGTGGCCCTCCCGCACCGCCTCCACATCACTCACTGAGACTGAGACCATGTCCATGATAGATCAGTGCTTCTCAAATATTTTCATGTCAAGGACCCCCAAAAATTTTTTTGGCTGTGAACCCCCCCCCCCCCCCCATCTCAAAAATATTTTGTGCCAGGGACCTCCAGAAGCAAAGATTTGAGTTAAAAATGTACGCTTTAAAAATATATATACTGTAATATTCAATTTTAGCAATGTTTTTAAAAGATTTTTCAAAAATAGTAGATCTGCTATTGGACCCCCTGGTAGTACCCCCCCCCCCCCCACCCCCCAAGGACCTGTGGGGGATCCCCGGACCCCACTTTGAGAGCCAATTGAATAGATTACGTGTTATGTTGTTGCTGATGAAATTCTGCATTAGGAATAACCCCCTTGAGATGTAGCATCTCTTTTTCGAGGGTCCTAAAGACACTATAGTGTATAGTACAATATACTGTAAACACACAAATACAAAACATTTAACAAGAAAAACAAAACAAAATATAAACCAGACAATCAAACAAACCAAAACACAACACAAAGTCAGAGTCAGAAAAAACAAGAACAACCAGGTGCTCACAGGAAAAGGTAAGCTAGTAAAAAGCTATAGTAAAGTGTCAATGGTGCTCACGGATGAAACGGGATCAAAACATGTAAAAAAAAAAAAAATAACAGATGAGGAGGAACAGACTTTATTTATTAATTGGCAACTGCCAACATGTTTCGCCCTGATGAAGACCTTCCGAGGTCGAAACATGTTGGCAGTTGCCTTTTATTAAATAAAGGCTGTTCCTCCTTTTTACTTCTGAGTGCCCGGATCGTCTGTTGTTTTTTCACAAAATCAGAGTGTTATACTCTACTAAGCAAGCACAAAAGATGGATCATTTGTTCAAAATGAAATATCATTGTCAGTGTTGATGTCAGCGATAGTATACAGTCGATTTAGAAATATAGTTAGTTATAATTAATATGATGACATGTAGGTAATTATATATTGATGGAAATTAACAGGAAATCGTATAATAGGAAGACAATGTAAATTTGAACAAAAGAAATGTGTGCGTTATGTGTGTCATATTATTTTATTTCCTGTAATATGATAACCCAGACCTGGGCGAGGGGAGTGCATGATAAAAGGATTGAGAGGTTGACATACAATAACCCTTTGTGCTGTTAACTGTTAACCGCTTAAGCCCTATTTACTTTGTTGTATTGAAGGAAGCATGAGCTCAGTTCGGGGCTCTCCCCAGGCTGGCAGAGGGAGAGTAGCGCCTAGGATTACAGCTTAGGCAATTGGCACTGGGTGAAAAAAATGGGTTACAAAAATCGTGGGATAAAAAAAATGTTTAAAAAAAAAGAAAGTGGTTAACCCAAAGGGTTAGCACAGATACAGACAGTAGCTAACGAATTTGCACAAAATGAAGCCCCACCGCGCTCAGAGCTATCACCCTGAGTGGCCTTATTGCTGCAGAACGAACTCTGCACGTCAAATATAGCTGTCACGGTTGCTGCCTTGCTCAAATGCTATCTTCTCCTTGTCTTTGTGTCTAAATAAGCCTATGTGTATGTGATTAACACATTATCTCCCTTTCCCTTGATAAACAACCCCAGGCCACAAGTGCCTGGACGATAGTCTCTCTATGACACAATGTATTATATCGCTGCTGTCAGGCAGAAACCTCTTATCTCCATATTTTAATTGTGTGTATTTTCGTAAATGAGTGCCCTACACAAAAGAAGCAAAAGTAGCAGATCTACAAGCTCGAAAATTGTTTTGAGCTTGTAGATCTGCTACTTTTACTATTTTAGAATTTTGAATCCTGAAAAGTAACAGTTTTGGACACATGAGGTTTCCACTCGACAGAGACGGTATTAAAGGGAACTCTGGGATTGTCTTCTGGAACTGTTACCTCCGTGATCCGATTCCGGATAAGCGGAGGGAGATGGATAGATGGATGGATGTATTATATAATATTATATAATATTAAATAATTGATACATTTTTATAATATAGTGAGTGATAATTATTTCTGAGGAGACATGTGTTATGAGAGTGGTCAATATGTCATTACAGCAGTACAGAACACAAGATACACACAAATAACAAACACAGCAGCTGTATACTACTCACAGGTGGAGTGGCCCCTTCCCCAACTGGACTTGTACCAGATAGTCGTCCTGTCTTCAAGGAGACGGAAATGTCTCTGCTTCTTCCAGGAGCGTGACTTGATTTTCCTTAGGGTCGACCCCGCCATCATCACCCTGAGGTCTTCATCATCTTGGAGACCTAGTGGGCAATCAATCAATCAATCAATCAATCAATCAATCAATCAATCAATCAATCAATCAATCACCATGTTAAATTACAGAACATTATTTGCATGTCTCAAAACTGGACATGTCATGCAGTAGTCATATATTAATTTGCTTAATATATGATTCACTGCGT
>NC_137618.1:15399405-15514405 GCF_963280865.1 Gymnoscopelus braueri | reverse complement strand
TACTTTTGTACTTTAAGTATATTTTGATACCAATACTTTTGTTCTTATACTCAAGTAAATTTTGAATTTTACTTGTAACAGAGTATTTCTACATTGCAGTATTGATACTTTTACTTAAGTAAAACATTTGAGTACTTTTTCCACCACTGGCTATTTTACAGTACACCGTACTTTACAGATCCCCCCCATTCAAATGATTTTCTGATCTTTAGTAAAAAAGCACGGCAATTGTGGGTAAAAAATGTAAAGAATGTGAGTACTTTTCCCACCACTGCTCCCATCCCTGCTCCCTCCCTTGCTCTGCATGCCTTCAAATAATTACACCGCCTCTCTGATCCAACTGGATTCTCCACACTCCCGTGCTCGAAGCCAAGGGCTGTGCCTCAAGCAGAATCTCTGTGTATATGTATTAGATTTATACCAGATTACACAAGAAGTCTGCATTCATGTACATAGGGACCTGCATACAGTATATGTATGTATTGTGTATATATATATATATAAAACATACAAAATAGGTTTGCACTCAAGGAAAATAAGTAGGCATGAAGAGAGGAAACAAAACAAGTGAAAAGATAATCAATCATCTCTTTCAGGGGAAAATGTAACTCACCATATTATGTTGTTCGACACTAGGATACCATTCTGTGTCAATTTTGTTTCTGCCTCTATGGAAGGACTGTGATGAAGAACAATATAAATGTCTGGTTGAATATGCATAACGCAAGTGGGTTTATCTACATTAAGAGGGCAGACCAATCAAGGCTGATCAATAACACCAGTATGTGCCACATGCTGCAGATAGATTGTTCCCTGAATGCACCATATATCATTTCCCATTACATTTTTGTTCTTCATTTGCCCCATGTGCATTGCAAATATATAGGCTATGTGACATAAATCAATTCACATAAATTCAATATGGATGATGTTCCTTCACTTTGACTTTTATGGCATACATTGATATAGAGCTATGGTGTGTTATAACTGGTGATGTAGATGTGATGTAGATGTCTTCTGCATGATACATTTTTGGTTTAACAAGCCTACATGCTAAATGCTGTCCACTTCCTCACTGGTCAAAGGCTAGCAGCGTTAATACATTTTCATCGTAATCCGCCAATTACATTTTGAGATATCTTGTTGACATTTTGGTCTAATGGTGGCGCTAGAGGAAAGGCCATGGGGTCACCAAAATCAGTGGGGTTCATCCTCGAGGGAGATGGGCAGTGTTTGTTACATGTATTTGAAATACGCATTTCCATTATTTTTGAGTATTGTTGTATTTTCAAAATATACAAACAACTTTTGGTTAAATTACAAAAGAGACCATGGCAATCCAGCCAGTAGCCAATAGTTCAGATCTTGTTTGGGACGTTTTGAAAACTACCAATGGTGAACAATAGCTACCAACAGCTTCCTCTTTCCAGAGAATAGCTTCTTCCCTAGAGTACATAGTTTGTGAAGAGTGGGTGTATATAAATACATTCACCCCCCCAAAAATTGCCATTTTCTCAAATACAAGCAAGTTGATGGAAATCCATCCGACTGCACTTTTGCATAATTGAAACCATGCATTTCTAGCAGTTCACAACATGACTACACATCAGTTATTTTCCCTATTGCCTGCATACGATATTGCAAACTTCACCCAACCACCCTAATGTACTTCATAATTACATTAGATTGCACTTTCCTGTCAGGAAAGCAGACAAAAACACAATATACACTTACGGCACAGCTCGTCTGGGGATCCATTTTGATCATAAATGCAGTGTTTGATAGTGAATCTTCCTTTGATCCAGGCATACTGATGGCCGACTCATTCGTTCATGGGGATAATGGAACCTGTGGGAGAATTACCCACTAATGTACCGGTAAGAGTTGAAGCAAACAGATCGTTGAATGTAGTCTGAGAACTCCATCGGCGTGTTGTCAGTATACTCAATATGCTCAAAATACAGTAAATATCATTTGCATTCACTTTTGCAGCTACAGAATAGTGTAATATATTATTAAACGTACATTTTTAAAAGTCTTCCCTGTATGCGACAACTGATTGTCAAACAGAACACATCCAGTCCAAAGGAATGTTCAAAAACTCTTATTATTCAAACACAAGCAGCATAATGTAACAGTTTTCTATTGTGGAATGTTACAGTATGGCGCACCGACAAGAGAAAGAAAAAATATTTTTTTATTTTGATTCGTATCTCGGGAGAAGAATTACTGGCAGAAAATGTGGTATAAAAAATACAGCTGTCCAAAAGCATATGTCAACCTTTTATACAACTGCATACCTCTATACACCTGCATTATCTTTACGGTTTCTGCACCACCATGGTTTCATGCTCGAGCCCAAGTCAGACAAGAGTCCTGTTAAGTGTCTCTATGGGAGCATCTTTCTGAGGTTTATGCCACATGGAGACTGACATAATCACAATGTAAATTATACAGTCCGACATTGGCCTCTAGTTTGAGGGCATCAAGTGTTTTCCAAAGAAAGGGGAAGGAGGACATTTCTTTTGCTAGTTATGGCTGGCATGTTCGCACACAGGGTTGTGAAACATGTACATGGTCAGTGGAATACTGCTGACAGATCCACATCAGCATGCCTCCACAGTGGCTGTGTAGGCTTACAATGCGCTGACATGAGATGCCATAAGAGCCTGAACTGGGAGAAAACACTGCGTTGGGTAGTTATCAAATTTAATTTATAAGCCTTTGGGTTAGAGTGTAAGAGAGAGGGAGTGTGTGCGCCGTTACAGAAACTTGTATCTCCATTTTTCAACTTAGTTTTTTTCCTAAATGAATATCCTACTTCCTTATATGTCACACAAAAGCAGAAAAAAAACGTGCATTGCGGTGCGTTGTACATCCGCTATTTTAGATTTTTTTCTTTTGAAGTGGTGAAGTGTGTCTGTAGGTTTTATAAATATTGAACAAATGAAAGTATTAACAAGAGCTTGTGGCTAAATAATAATTACATTGGATCAATTGGAACACAGGTTCCTTTTTTTCCATTTCTTAAAAAAAAACTAGCAGTTTTGGACATACAAAGTTTCCACCCGACAACAATATATAAAACCAAAGGTCAGTGTACACCCCTCAAAATGAGTGTCTAATTATTGGTTCATAATATTGTTTTTACTTAATAAGTTGCCTTTTTTCAAGTGAATAGACATCTTAATGCTATAGCTACAATGACATTGTAGACAATTTTGTGCTTACAAATTCGTGTCAGTTTGCGGAAGGCCCTTTCCTGTTTCAGGAATGACAGTCCTCCCCCCAAGCCGCCCACACTCCCCAATACAGAAACTGTAGAGATAAGTGCAGAAGAACTTGACTGGCCTGCACAGAGGCAAATATAACATTTTCCACTATTCTGGAATGGCTTTCCATTTTCCAATTTAGACGTTATGCCAATCCCCAGGATTGGCATAACGACTAAATCGGGGGGATACAAATAAATTGCAAGCACACAATTGTCTAGAAAGTCATTGTAGGGGGTGCCACAGTGAGAGCACATTCCACATTTAATATGGCTAGTCCTACACAGCTGACCCGGGTTCAAATCCAACCCAAGGCTCTTTGCTTCATGCCCCCTCCCCCTACACTTGTCCTGTCTCTCTGTTCACAGTCTCTATCCAAACAAAGCCAAAATTCTGAAAAAGTCACCAACCAATCCGGATATGCAATGCCTTTTCACTTCAGCAGTGCGTAGCTATGTAATAAGGGCACTAATTAGGGGTGATCACACTGAGACGCTTTGCTAGAAACACATCGCAAGCAAAACCATTATTTTCCTATGGTATATAGGGCGTCTGATGTGCGCTCCTCTCTTGGACAATGGTCACATTTTTCGAGCGTCTCTTAAACTTGCACATTTTAAATATTATGCCAATTTGCACCGCTCCTTCCTGTTTTGATATCGATAGATATGGTAGGAATGGTGGGAAAATGGCAAATACATAAAGGATATTAGACTCAAGGTCTACTTGAATCCATTTTCACTGATTCTTTTATCACTCGGTTACGAATGCAGGTCCACTTCATAGACGCACAACGATGAGTGCTGTTTCGCTAAGGCGTATTTGAAGCGTCTCTACTTGTAGCGATGCGTCTCGGTGTAATCACCCCCTTAGGAACACTAATTACAAAAGGTGTCCATTGACCTTTGGTCATATAGTGTATGTGTATGGGTAACATGTGTTTGTGCATTGTCGACATGCACATTCATCCACGTCATCATTGTGTGGCTAGAGGGATGCCACGGGCGTCTGTGACCTGGCCTTCTTGGAGGTTCTTCACCAGCTGGGCCAGCCAGCGCTTGGTGGTGGTGTCATCCTTTAGCACCTGGGCGAATGTACTGTCCTTCAGCTGGTCTGGCAAACACTGGCGCAAGGCTTCTCTGGCTCTGTACAAGAAAGAAAGAAAGAAGTGTCAATGCGTCCAAAAACTAAAGTGCATGGCGTATATTTTCTAAGTCAGTGGTTCTCAAACTTTTTCATGTCAAGGACCCCCAAATTGACACTTATTAGCCCGCAGACCCCCATTTGAAAAGATAAGCCAGGGACCCCCATAAGAGAAGATTTTTACGGTTCTAGCCATAAAAAAAATAATAATTCAAGGACCCCCAGTTTTACATGAATTAGGCTACGGGCTCCATTTAATGGCATTTCTATCCCTGGGCTGGGACCCCAATTTATATTGTAAAATCTATGTAATTTAACTCTGAGAGTGTACAAATTTGTACACTCTCAGAGTTGGACCCATAAGGGTCCATTTGGTTCCTATCCATCATTTAGTTGGGGACCCCCTGTGACCCCCTCAAGTACCCCTGGGGGTCCCCGGACCCCACTTTGAGAACCAATGTTGTAAGTAACACATTTCACAATATTATGTAATTTTCGAATAGACTGTTTTGAATTAAAAATTGGTACTTGTAGTGTGAATAGTCTCATAAATTATGGTTTGTGTCAACACATTCTGCACCAATGTCACAGCTCTAGGACAAATTCCTAACTTCATGAATAAAATGTATCCATTAACTCATTCCCTGCCTAGAACGACTAAAACGACTTCTGTCCCTTAAGCCCTGTCTGCCAAGAACGACTAAAACGACTTTTAATTTTTTCATATTTTTTTTTCCGATTGTTTTTTTGTATTATTTGACCCAAAGACCAAGGAGATATGATTTTTCGAAGATCTAGACTCCCATCCACTTCCTTGTTAACTTAAAACTTAAAAAATTTGTATCTCAGCTCCTGAGTACTTGCCAGAAATATCTCTGGCAGTGGGCAAACGCAAAAAAAAAAAAGTTCTGGCAGTGAATGAGTTAAGACAGGGAAAGCATCCATGTCATTTTAGATCTTTGCGTTGGCTATTCAAAAATAGCAGATATACAAGCTCGCCGAGCGTGAGTGTGTGATAACTGCTGATTTAGAAGGCATTTGTAGAATCGGCCTCAGGTCTTAATGTGTTAATCACCATTCACACCAATTCTGAACTTTTGAAGTCAAAAGTTCAACAGCGAAATTGTAATAAACCGTTCAGAGGGAAAGCAGTTTAGAGTGATGGCAGGATAGCAGCTTGGCGGGGTGACGGAATGTTCTACACTGGTGTGGCGACAAAACTAACACTACATGGCTGCCACCTAGTGGCACAATGACGCCACCTCAATCAGATGAGCACGATAGTCCCAACTGAGTAACTCTGACCTACCTGAGATTATCTGAGAGGCGGAGGTAGCAGCGCACAACGTGCTTTAACAGACGTGCAGATGGCTCTTTAGAAAGCTGAAGCACCATTTTCCCCTGCAAAGACAGAGAGGAGAATCAATACGTCATCAAACATACAGCAGGTACATCATGAAACACTAAGTTGACCATCACCATCTGTACCACTAATGTGAAGTTGGCACACAAACACTAAGGCATGTGAATGCATGCAAAGTTGCAAACTGACTTTTCCAAGCCTGTCACAATCAGAACATTTCGGTTGACAGTTAATTGTCATACAAATAATTGCGATTAATGATTTAATTGAGTTCTTTTGGGCATTAAACATTTGAAATTATACATACAAAATTACATTTGTTTACCTTTTAGGATTTGTAAACCCAAATTTCACAGGGCAGATTTGTCAAAAAACTTTCAGAAAAGGGCTAAAATAGTCCATCTACATGTCGCCACGAGATGCTAGCATTTTCAAACTTAATGGTCCTAAATGTCCAAAAAAGGGACGCCAGGTGGAAAGTCGTTAACAGAGTATGGAAAACAACATGGAAATAATGATGGAAGTATGACATTTCGGCCAAGTCCATCCAGACGTTTTTATATAGATGAATGGAAATGATTCTAACGATAATGCAAAAGATAGTTGCGATTTAGTTCAAATAACTGCAGTCAGGCGATTATGTAATAGCTGACAGGCCTACTTACAAGGATCATTGCCACATGGGAGAAGCGCTCATATGTCTGACATATGTAGGCCAGACCTGTGTCATCCAACAGGATCTTCTGCAGTATGAAAGTAGCAACCTGTAGGGAAATGTTCATTAGTTACACAAAAGTAAAGGCAAGAGGGCTATGCAATAGAATGGAAATGGAAAGGAAGCAGTAAATGGTTTAGTGATCGTCTTTGCTAGTGTACACACTGACAAACAGCTGAAATAGACACTTACTGTTTTGGAGAGTTCGCTGCCTGACTCCATGATGCGTAGACAAAGTGGGATGATTTCAGTGGTGAGGAGGAAGTTAATCACTTCTTGTTCATCGGTTTTGACCAGTGCACCTTTTGTTAAGAAAGAAATGACAACTTTAAGTCACTCTACTGAATGAGTGAGAAAAAGGTTTTGTGATTCTTCCACAACTTAATTTTTCTATGAATTAAAAATAATAAATACACGTACGAAGCTTTGTGTATTATGATTCATATTGTACAGTATCAGAGAAAATGGGAGAATTATATTTTTAACAACCAGGTCTCAAAAGCATAACCAATATAATACGAGAGAAATATTTATAAAGGCTATGAAGTAATCACAATATCAGAATGGCACTCCTGGCTTCTCGTGTCAGGTGACATTCAGATACTTTGTTCTCTTTATACCTTTTAATATATTCGTTTTTTGCATCCAAGGAATTTCCTAATATTCTTTTTTCAATATACTGTAATGCTACTCTAGTTTTGTGGAAGAAAATAATTTACCTATGACACCTAGGCTGGTGAGACGCAGGTACTCAAATGGCCTCGTTTTGCTCACAGTGTGAAGGAAGGGGTAAAGGAAAAGTGGGATGTGAGCAGCAAGAAACGCCGACCTGGGGAAAGACGTGCAGCATGTATTAATTTGAACAAGATATCACAAATACCTCATTTACATTTATTTCTGTGTTTCCCCCTTTACTCATCAATTTAACTGCTGCCAATTCCCCATGTCTACTGTGATCGCTCTCATACCAACCCCCTGGGGAGGATGCAGAGCATTAGTTCTCTAAGTGGGGTCCAGGAACGCCCAGGGGTCCTTGGGGGGGTACCAGGGGGTCCCCAGCAAAATGTGTTAATAAAGCGTCTACAATCATTTTAACCCCTTTATCCATATTTTATACTTTGGCTATTAAAAAAATGCAGATCTAAAAGCTCATAGCACTGGTGTAGAGTAGACTATCAAGCTCCTCCTCTAATACACATGGGGTCTACAAATTCTTATTTTCACCGTGAGGAATCTCAGTAATAGTAATAGGGCATAAGTTAACGCACACATAGTTAGGTTTGTGTTATCCCTCCCATATTCCCTCCCCACAGATCAACCAGCAGGGGTCACTAGTGTAGTGACAAGCAAATGATCCCTTGATGCCTTCAAGTTCCCACAGCCGAACAGTGCACTGAAATTCATGTTCGGAGCGCCTGGGAAAGCCGGAGGAACTATTTCTGGGAGGAGAACTCGGTTCTCAGCACAGCACTCGGATGTCCTCACATTTACATTTTAAGCATTTACTGCACCCTAAAGCTTTTATCCAGAGAGATTATGGCTAATATCACAGTACAATGAGAACATTTCTGGACTTCAAAACATTACAAGTAGACTAACTAGAGTATATGAGGAATGGAAAAGTGAAGGATACATGCAGTGTGGATAACATGGATAACAAGTACCAATAACATTTGATTACAATATAAGTTCTTCAGTGGAAACGAATTGCCATGGTTTCAGACACTCACACAGATCCTCAACGTCTACGTGGCAAGCACATAAAGAAACAATACTGCAATACTAAACAACGTTCCATGGTCCCCAATCTCCCCGTCATTACAAATGATTCTGTACCTGGTTTCAGGGTGTGAGGCCACACACTGAAGAAGTGCCAAGGCATTGCAGACTCTGTTTGATTGGTGAGCTGTCAGCGTGGGAGGGTTTATCGATGGATAAATATTTACTATTTCCTAAAGAAATGAGAAACAAAAAATGTATATACATTTAAAATATATAAATATGGTAATTGACAACTTGCAGCTTCTAATCGCTAAATCCTAACATGCAGTCATAAAATACTGTAATTTGAACCCTTGCATATTGTCTCTGTCGGGTGAAAACCTCATTATGTCCAAAACTGTCACTTTTCAGGATTCAAATTCAATAATAGCAAAAGTAGCAGATCTACAAGATCAAAATGCATATGCTTGGCGCCGTGTTTCGAGCTGGCGGATCTGCTACATTTGATACTTTTGTGTGATGCTGTAGTATGATCAAGTAGGGCATTAATTTACGGAACAAAAGTTAAAATATGGAGACAAGAGGTTTCTGCCTGACAGCGACGATATTTTAAGCGAGTCAAATGATAGCGTGTCCAATATGACGGGCCCAGTGTGTACGCCAACATGAACCCCAGTTAGGTATTTGACCGAGTCATGAACCCTGTCTGCCGAGTGTCCCTGAGGACGACAAGGAACTCACTGGGGGTTAACAAAAATTCCACGACTTTTCACGCTTTTATTTAGCGTCTTAAAAATAACTTTAAATAAATAAAATACGAACACCAGAATGCTCCCCTTGTGGGTATTTCTATTGGTGGATTGGGGACACAGACAGGTCCTTACCTGCAAGAGGGCAGCAATGGTACCACAGGAGTGCCAGAGCATGGGTGCCAGGTCTGGCACAGACTCCCGTTTCTTGCTGAGCTCCAGCAGGGCATTCTCTCTGGTCTCTGGGCTAGACAACTCATTGATCCATTGGTAGATCTTCTCTCTGTCCACCTGGGCCAGGGCTGTGGTTACAGCCTGTACACGTAAAACAAACACGTTGTGGGATGTAATTATTTGGAACCACGAGTATTATAATAATAATACACATACACTATAACCAGTGGTGTACAGTAACCATGTTCGTTTACTCAAGTACTGTACTTCGGTATAATTTTGAGGTATTTTTGAGTATTTCCTATTTTCCGTACTTTGACTTCTACTCCATTACATCTCGTACTTTTTACTCCCCTACAATTATCCCCTACAATTATTAGAAAACTTAATAAAAATCAAACAGGTTTTGATTATTATCACAAAGCATACATTACCCACTACAGCCCTATATACATTTCTGCCATTTAAAAACAGCCGATCTACAAGCGATGCAACGCTGTTACAAGCTTGTAGATCTGCCATTTTCAAAAGATTTTTTATACATTTGAAAACTTGAAATGGGACATTCTGTATAATGAGTACTTTAAGTACATTTTGATGTGAATACTTTTGTACTTGTACTCAAGTCAATTTTGAATTCCAGACTTCTACTTGTAACAAGAGTATTTCTACATTGCAGTATTGATAGTTTTACTGAAGTAAACATTTCAGTACTTTTCCTACCACTGATTGTAATAATAATAATAATACAACACATACACTATAACCAGTGGTGTAAAGTAACTAAGTACATTTACTCAAGTACTGTACTCAAGTACAATTTTGAGGTATTTTTACTTTACTGGAGTATTTCCAATTTTCAGTACTTTCACTCCACTACATCTCAGAGGCAAATATTGCATTTTTACTCCACTACAATTATTTGAAAACTTTAGTTACTAGTTACTTTTCAGATATCAATTATTACATTATAATACATACATTAACCCCTTTAGCCCTATTTTATACATAGGCTATTTGAAAATAGCCGATCTACAAGCTCACAACTGCGATCTGCTATTTTCAAACATTTTAGTACTTTTACTTTTGGTACTTTAAGTAGATTTTGATGCCAATACTTTTGTACTTTTACTCTAGTAACATTTTTATTTGGGACTTTTACTTGTAACAGAGTACTTCTACATTGCAGTATTGGTACTTTTACTGAAGTAAAGAATTTGAGTACTTTTTCCACCACTGACTATAACGCAAACATGTGAGACACACAGTTAGTTTAGTCCAGTATCCACTCACTGCTCCTGTAGCCAGCATTCTGTGCAGCGCCTGGATAGGATAGAATGCTCCCCCGGAGGTTGTTGAGACCCTATTGTCAAATGTCGGCCCCGAGCAGCAACAGCAACACAGCTTTACGCTTTATTATTAATATTATTATTATTTAAAGTGTTTACACTAGGGTAAAAGTAAAACTGATTGACTGCAACATACACACGTCAAAGCTAATGGCAATAGCTAACGTTAGCCGCTTGCTAAAGCTGAACACAATGCTAACAGAAACGCGCGCGTCTACACAACCAAAGAAGACATTTTTATACGCCGTTAATCCCCCCTAGCTTGTTACATAAATGTCTTCTTTTTGTAATTAATTCATTGAGATATAATAATAACCCAGCTTAAATAACGCAGTCACGACTTTTTGTTTTGTTCATATTAGCAGAGAAAGAAACAACCAGCCAAAGGATCCCCGTCATGTAAATTATCCCATAGGTCGTAGGGATATACTCGCTCATTCGCACTGTGATTTGCTGGTCTATTTTCTGCTCGACCAATCACGGCACCCCGGCCTTCCGGGTTATGGGATCCAGAATCGTAATGGGGTCGAGTGTAGGAGGAAATATCCGATCTACAAGCTCACAATGCGGTGGGAAGTAACTAAGTACATGTACTCAAGTACTGTACTTATGTACACATTTGAGGTGTTTTTACTTTACTGGATTATTTTCAATTCCCAGTACTTTTACAGTTTTACTTCTACTCCACTACATCTCAGAGGCAAATATTGTACTTTTTACTCCACTGAAATTATTTGAAAACTTTTACTAGTTACTTTGTAGATATTTATTATTATTACAAAACATGCATCAACCACTTTATCCCTACATATTTCGGCTATTTATTAATTTTTGGTACTTTAAGTACATTTTGATACCAATACTTTTATACTTTTTCTAAATTGGGTTTTCAATACTTTTATTTAAAATTACAAAATGTGAGTACTTCTGTTCTTCGACCACTGCAGAAAAATGATAAATAAATACATTGGCATTCATACGAAAGTCTGGTGACGCGAGGTTACGCTCATACGGGTCCACTCCAACATCGCGAGACTAGCGTCAACGTCATTTCCGCTGTAAAAATCCATTCCCGCCATCATCGCGCAGCGCTGCGAGGCGTCGTGTCGTGTGTGTGTGTACTGTAGGACCGCTCTGTCTGTCTGTCAACAACATCATCACATCGGGAGGACAGCAGGTGAATGCCGGCACGAAAACACAACTTTCTGTCGCCCGGAAAAACTTCCGCAAATCGGAATTATTCGAAAGTTTTCCCAGAGGAGCGAAGAAGCAAAACGGGGTAAGGATCGCGCGTGACGCCGTGGAGGATGAGGATCATAGTGCTGGGACAATGTTTTCAACCAGCCGGCCATCAGCCGCACAATTAGCCCCCGTTAGCTTAGCTTTCGTGCTAGTTCGCTAGCTAATGGTGGCCCGTTTTTTCCTTCCATCCATTGATCACCCCCGTTAGCTCGCTGTTGTCTTTGGCGGCCCTAAAGAGACCGTACCTCCGTAACGTTGGCAGCTAAATGTAGCTAAATTAAAGGACAGCTAAATGTAGCTACACATGGAGCGGCTCCATACATTTAGCTGTTGTTTAATTGACTGTGTGTAGCTAGCTAACATTAGCCAATGGAGCAGTGTTGCCATATTTTGTGAGAGGAATAAGCAACCAGGTCTAGGAAAACAAGCCCAAAAGAAGCACTTCAATTAAACCTATTATGCATTATTTCAAAAACCATGAAATAAAATGCGGAATATTTGGAATATCCATTCTAACATCACAAATGCTCCCTGTAACCTGGCACAAAACATTTATGAAAATATTTTAGAACTACTTACGTATAAACAAATAATAACAGCAACTTGGAAGCAAGCCCAAATAAGCAAGTACACTTTCGAAACGAAAAGCAGCTTTACAGAAAAAGAAGCCCAAAGTCGCTTATAATAAGCCGACATGGCAACACTGCAATAGAGCCGTGTGACTCCTAACGTTAGCTCTACACACAGTCATTTATGCTAGCTGCTGCGGCTAACGGTAACACAGGCTGTGATGCTACTAGTCAACATTGGGACATACAGTATTATCATTATGTGTTAAGATCTGTTAACTGTCAGCTAACATCTTACATTTGGAAGCATCTCATTCAGGTTCTGTCGGATTGGGGGGGTTGTGTTAATTGAAACGTGCTGGTGCTTTTGTTTTGAGTTTGTTTGCTTTGACTTTGAACTACTTTCTTTAGTCTTCCACAGAATCCACACCAGTGGTTCTCAAACTTCTTCGTGCCAAGGACCCCCTAAATTTATATTTATATTGGCCATGGACCCCCATCTGGAAATGTTTTGTGCCAGGGACCCCAGAAAATATTTGTTTTAAAAAAAATCATTTTTCCCCCAAGATTTTTCAAAAATGTTCAAAAATAGGACAAACTGCTTAAAATGATTGTGATGCTGCATTAACACATTTTGCTGACGACCCCCTCAAGGACCCCTGGGGGTTCCCAGGCCTTGCTTTGAGAACCACTGTTTCACACTGTCTGTACCTGAGATTCAGTTACTTTGCAACTTTCAATGGCTTTTGTTAGCTGCTCAGGAAAAGCCTTTTCATATTATCCGCTCCCCATTTTGTCAATTGATTGGTAACATTTGATGTTTCTGACATTTGTAGCAGTTTGATTTTCTTGCTTCACGTCAACGATATACTTAGAGTAACAAGTCGTGCACACCAAGCACTATAACTAAATATATTGTGGCTGGCCACAACTATAACTACTACGGTGAACGACATATTTATAGTTGGTGCTTGGTGTGGACGGTCTATAACACTATCATGGATTTGTTGTAGTGGTAAGAATGCAATGCATTGCTATTTAAACACTGGGGTAATTGTCATTGTACAAAACAGCCTGTCTCTGGATGGTAATTATCATTGATCAGCTACGCTTTCATCCAGCATTTGGTGACAGTTTTCCATACACATACATACAAGGAGTGCAAGCTCAAAAGTTTAACCGCGTACGCTTGATGTCGCTTTGACTGTCTGTAATAGTTTGCAACATGTTTTTTATTCATGCGTCTTTATTTTTTTATGTGTTTTAGGATCTGTTGGATCAGCCTCAGAGTGTGCCATCCGGACAGATAGCCATGGCCATGCCTAAGCTTTCCAGCGGACCTGGATCTATCAAGATCCGCTTTAACAGCATAGACTTAGGCACCTGCAGGTGGAGAGAGGGAAGCTTTGACATCATTGAGAAAGACAACAAAATCAACCTGTGCGTCAAATTCAACTGTGGCGGTCTGAAAACTTTCCAGGTATATTTATAATGTAATTTCTAGCATTATTGTCCTTTTTAATTAACTTAAACCCTAAACTTAGTTGACGGGCGTCTGTTAACCAGGGCTCTACATTTGTCCCACTCCGCTTTTCCCATAACACCAAATTTCTTTGCCGAAAATAGTCAAACTACAAGCTTGTAACACAACATGATGTGAGGTTTTACATCTGCTGCTTGGCCAAATGTTCCCCCTAGAGGGGGGTGTGTGTGTGTGTGTGTGTGTGTGTGTGTGTGTGTGTGTGTGTGTGTGATGTATACACACACTGTATATGGGGGGGTCACATTTTTCAGGCGAGTTAATTCATTTCTAAACTTTTAACAAACTAGGTGTGTCACAAGGTGATTTGCTTTAAGTGACAACATTTACAAAGGCAGATGATGAAAAGAAGCGGTAACATTATTATTCTTTGCTTGTAGATATGAGTTAGACATGGCAAGAGCAAGCACAACAGTGACATTTGACAGGCATCTGTTTTTACCTTTTTCCTCAGCTCAACCAGAATGTGAAGAACATTTCCCAGAACCAGAACCGAATCTCGCTCACTTTAAAGGACCACTGTATCATCACCCTGGATAAAATGTCCACTGCTGTGACCCAGAAGACCAAAGAATACCTGGAGAAGGTGAAGCAAGGAAAACAAGGTAGTGAACAATACCTACTTTGTGGACAACAATTTTATCCTTGTGGATCCCTGCAGTATGTAGAAGTATATTCAAAGCATTGAGGGCTCTCTCTTGACATTCTTATGTACAAATGGCTAATCGCTATATCTTACACACAATAATGATTGTGAGAAGGAAAACAAGGTGTTAATTTCAAGACGGATGTCTAAAGCCCCATTTATGCTCCCGCAATGTTTGGAGGGGTATCTGTTTTGTGTATATCTTGATAACATTTCTATTCTTAATTCTCTTATTAATAGCAGACTGTCTTTTTTTTATTTATATAACTACTATCATTATTTATGCTGCTGCAATGCCCTTAGAAGCCGAACAAAAAGAAATGTAACTCTACCCTATTGGTGCCAGTTCTGTGTTCTCACTTGTTTTTTTATTTTCTTTTTCATTTGCAGTTTTAAAAATGTCACATGGCAGCGCAAGCTTCGTACTGGGAAACCGGCCTGTCAAAAATGAGACCAGTCCATCTGGAGAACGACAGGTATACAATCTTTGGGAATAGTAGATGAGTAGTTAGAGTGGTTGCCTGGGAATCGATTCATCCCCCCAGTCCGCAAGACGACCCCTAACTGCTCCTTGGACGCTTTATTAATAGTGGCCACTGCTCTTTATAGTTAGGATTGGGTAAATGCAGGGGATGAATTTCACTTATGACATGCAAATGTAGAGTAACGAATACCCCCCAAACAACTAAAGGGCACAGAACTATTATTATAGCCAAACAAAGCATCATTTTATTTAAAAAATCCTGCATTTCTGTGCTTATAGTGGATCTAGCTATGTCTTTCTACTTGTGCTAATAAAAAACCTTCCATCTATCAGACTACCCCGAGGCGGCAGAGTGCGGACGGTAGGGAAGACACCACACCACGGAAGCCCTTGGGCAGCCCCAGCCGAGCAACCTCCACTCCGATCCGCACAGGCCTCTCGGAAAACAGGTCCAACTCTTTTACTTTATTTATTATTTTTACTCATTTATATATGTTTGCCAGACGACTTTCCCCCGCTGTAATATTTTTGTTGTCTTTTATTGGAACAATGCAAGATGGCTAGTCTACCAAATGTAGAAATAAATGTCTGTGGCTTCATTACAAATGCTGTATGTTTTGCTTTTTAAGGAGTGAGAAGAGGAAGAGATTGCTGACCTCGGACAGTGACCTGACTGAGGACTATCCCAAGGAAAATGACTCGTCAAGGTAAAGCATAAAATGAATATTGATTAATTTAATAATTAAAAACACCTGGAGAGGTGCTTAATTCAAAAACTGACCAGAGCTGAAGTGAGATGGACAAGACTTGGAATTTTGTAACATTGTGAAAAATAGCCTGCAATGTAGATGGCTGTGTGTTCTTTTGGTTAGATTTAACCGGTGTATATCAAACTAAATGATGGTAAATAATTCACAGTATCACAAAGTTATGTTTTTCCCTCAGCAATAATAAGGCGACGCCAGACCCATCCCGGAAGTACCTGTTAAGCTGCAAAGAGAAACTGAAACAGGCTGAGGAGAACCGTAGCTCAGGTACCACAGTATTCATTATCTAATTGCCTTTTTGCTATTACAGAAACTGTAATGGCAAGACGTGAGCTGTTAATTGGATGTTGTTAAATGTGAGACACTTGAACCATGATCCTTTTTGTGTCTTGACCATTAGCTCCACTCAGCTCAACCCCTCTCCAGCCCACGTCGTTTTATGGCAGCCGATCAGTGAGCTCTTTCTTGGACAGGTAAGATCTCTATATGACGTTTCAACAGTGAACGAGCTACAGATGTTTGAATGGAATGGTTGCCAGGTAAAAATCACATAAATTTAAGTTTTGGGTTTGTTGCAATGAAGTAATATGCTCCCTGGCTGTAAGTAATTGTTGTCAGTTTTAGAACCAGAATTCATTTTTATCGCCAGATACATTTGCACATAGTACGTTCGAGGAACATTTCAGTGATGGCACCAAAACATTTGAACAGTGAAGCCGTAAGGAAATATTTAAAACTGAAACATGACAGGACTTTTCAGTTAAACAATTAACATTTACTCATCTGCGTGTCCTCACTGTTCCTTCAGGCCATCCAGTGCCGCCCAGTATCCTGCAGCCAAGAGAAGCCTCATGCAGCCCAACCACTCCACTCCATTCAAGAAAGTGCGCCCATCCTTGGAATACGGTGGCTGGAACAAGCAACGGCCGTCGACCCTGGCTCAGCCCCAGCCCCCTCTGCAAGGGTGAGTACATTATCACAGAGGGTTTCCAAAGCTCGGCCAATCCGTGAAGCTGATGGGACGGGTTGGCCAATCAGGGACACAGATTATCATAAATATTGTCAAACAAATCATTGGTGGGGGGGGGTTTCCTCATTGAGCTGTGTAATTCTATTGGGAACATGTACTGTTGACTAATCCTCCCCGCTCAATTTGCTGTAGGTTCTCCAACCTGGGTAACACGTGTTACATGAACGCCATTCTTCAATCCCTGTTCAGCCTCCCCTCCTTCAATAATGATATGTTAAAACAAGGCATCCCCTGGAAGAAGGTGCCCATCAACGCACTGCTCAGGTAGCACGACACGAACGTATTTATGCTTTGCTTGTAGACAGAACATGGCAGTAGCTGAGTGACTCGATGTGTGTCACACTAATCTCAAGTCTTTACGCTTAAAGCTATGTGAGGTCTATTTCATGCGGAAATTGTAACGTCACACAAACATTACCGCCTTTGCAGTGAGGGTTTCTATTGGGGGAAACGACTGAATGAATCTGTCCTTTGGATTTGTGCTCTCCTCTCCTCTGTCTTTATTACCTCCACGAGCGCATGTTTGTGGAGTATTTTCACCATGGATCTGCGTTTGTGCCAGGCATTGTCATTTGCACACTTGTGCAGACCATGATTCAGGCCCCAAAAATAGTCAAATGTGGAGTGACAGTCTTGAAAAGGTTCATGGGTTCACAACATTTTTAAGCAATAAGCATATATTATTTGTGCAACCTTGAGTTGTTTTAAGTATTTATCTCGTACTTAAATCCTTCATTGGACATTAAAAGCTCATAAAAAGCCTCTTCAGAAAGCAGTGTGACTTCAGTTTGGTTTATTTGATCCGTATAGGCGTTTTGCCCACCTCATGGCAAAGAAGGATGTGGGCTGTCCAGAGACAAAGAAGGACCTCCTGAGGAAGGTGAAGAGCGCCATCTCCGCCACGGCCGAGCGCTTCTCTGGATACATGCAAAATGTAAGAACGGTAACATAGGTGCTTGGTGTCCTGTTGGGTGTAGATGGTTTTGTAAACTGGAAGACGTCTGTTGTTAAAAACTTGAAACAGCTAGCATATTACTGGCTGCCTGGTTGTCTTTTAACAAGATAGACTTAATCACACTAAGGACATGTCTTACCACCAAGGAGATAAGCCAATGAAATCCAAGTTATTATAACTGACACATGCTGATATATCAAGGTGATCGGATGTGCATCACACACAATGGCAGTTACCATACTTAATTGCCATACTTGTTTGCAGTCCGTGACAACATTTTTGATCGATTGCTTGGAACCTCTTCTCTTACTTAGTAGTGCCTGGACAAAGTTCTGCAATTGTTCTCTGCAGTTAATGCTTTTTTGTTTCAATACTTGTTCAGTCTTTTATTGAATTGTGTCTTTCCAGGATGCCCATGAGTTCCTGAGCCAGTGTCTGGACCAGCTAAAGGAGGACGTGGAAAAGATGAACAAGAGCTGGAGAAATGAAGCGGCTGCATCCTCGTCTGCCGTGTGGGATGATGCCCAGCAGACGGCGGCTACATCACCGGTCGCCAAGGCAGAGCCCAGCGAGGAGGCCGACACCTCCCGCATCTACACCTGCCCTGTGGTGGTCAACATGGAGTTTGAGGTGCAGCACACCATCACCTGCAAATGGTGAGACCTGTTCCCTCTTCGGAAATGGCCATCTGTGAGCAAAATAACCTTTCGTAGGATTCCTTGCTAAACAGCTGTTAAAATGAATGTATTTTCTTGCCTGCATTTGTGTGCTGCAGCTGTGGCGAGGTAGTGACCAAGAGGGAGCAGTTCAATGACCTGTCCATCGATCTGCCGCGCAGAAAGAAAACCCTCCCGCTGCGTTCCATCCAGGACTCTTTGGACCTCTTTTTCAGGGTGAGGCTTGAACCTGTGACAAGGATATGATGCGTAATGTTTTTTTTTCCCCAGTAATTTGTTTTAACCCATTAAGATCTGAGGGCGATTCTACAAATGCCTTCTAAATCAGTAGTTCTCAAACTGTTTTTGTGCCAAGGACCCCCCAAAACGATATGTATTTGGCCGCGGACCACCCCATCTAAAAATGGTTTGTGCCAGGGTCCCCCAGAAGAGAAGATTTGTGCTAAAAAACATCTAATTTATTTCAAGATTTAAAAAGAATATATACAAAAAGATGTACCGATCTGCACCGATCCTCTCTGTCACATGGGCTGCGGTTCATATTTCAAACTTAGTCATGGTTTATTTCCTTGTACATCACTAGCACAATCATGGCTTTTAGTGCTGTTCTTAAAGAGACAGATCCTCATTAACCAGATCAGTCATTAATTTAGTGAACAAGTATCAAATGTTTTGAAATGGCACTAGTACCTTTTTGTTTTTAAACTAGTATCATACTGTTTCAGTACTGGTTTACCATGCAGCAGGGGAGGGATAGCATTACTGTATCATCTGCCCTGTTTTGGGATTTCCTGCTCATTTCGTTTAGCATTTTTCCACAAAATTCTGCATTTACCAACTTTGTGTAGAATGTCTCTAAAGTCTCAGTGTTAACAGGTGCAAACATATTAATATAAAGTTATTAAAACAAGTGAAAACCTAATATCACAACATCCTTTTTACAGATGGAAGAAATCGAGTATTCGTGTGAGAAGTGCAGTGGGAAATCGGCAACAGTGATGCATAAATTCAGCAAACTGCCCAGGTACAGGCCAGAGAACGCACACACGCACACGCACGCACAGTGTCTGCTCACCCACTTAACACAACCCACAATAGCTTAAATTGAATATGTCCTGTAATCCCTGAATTCTATTCTCTGCTTTATTGTTCCACAATAACATTCATAATATGCTACATACAGTATTTACCTGTTGATAAAAATATTTTATATACAGTGATGGGGCCACAATTTTGCATAGAAACCAAAGCTCCCCTTTTTACCAATTATTTCTCGTTCCATCACACTTCCACACCCACAGGGTACTCATCCTCCACCTGAAGCGTTACAGCTTCAATGCGCAACTGTCTTTGAACAGCAAGCTTGGACAACAGGTGATGATTCCCCGCTACCTGACCCTGTCATCCCACTGCACAGAAGCCACGCGGCCCCCTCTCAGCCTGTGCTGGAGTGCCCAGGCAGCCTTGTAAGGACACACACACACACACAGATCGCCAAATAAATGCGAGCTACCCACCTACCTTATCATAATAGAATAGTTTGGTGTCTGAAAGAAAACAAAATGGCATGGATTCTGACCCGTTAAATGTTTTTATTAAAGGTCCCGAACACTCAAGACCTCCCAGTCAGTCAATTCATCTTCAGCACCTCTCCGGTAAATGCTTGCACCATTTACATGGATGATTAAATGTATGCTAGTAACTAGAAGGTGGCTGGTATTATTATTACTACAGTGTCCACTTTACAGAAAAGTGCCAGTCATATCATTTTAAATTTTTTAAATTACTTTACTGATTGTGTGTATTCAGGAGGGCTGGTGGTAAAGTATCCACTTCCAGCTGTAGTTCCATCCTCCTGGACTCGGACAGTGAAGAGGAACTGAACAGGAAGACGAATGGGAGCCGCAAGCGACACCTTAGCGACTGCCTCCCTGACGAGGATGACCGGCCAGAAGAGGTGGGTCTACTGCCAGATTAGATGATTAGAAGTTTATATCTGTATACAGGGATTGACACTAACACCTGCCCGCCTGCCCGGGGCAGGTAAATAAAATGGTAGGGCAGGTGAAGTTTTCTATCTGGTTGCCCCACGGGCAGGTGCACATTTTGTCTCTCCAGCTCTTTTTATTAAACACAACAGAAAATGCCTTTTCGAGTCAGGATACCAATTTTATCGAATCAGGACAGAGAACTCAGACAGGATACAGATTAAACAAGTGAAATTGGAAGTGATGACACAAAGAAATGTGCATGTAAAATTGGAACTGGAACATTATAAAAATGAAGCTGATAAATGGGTACTCTCTCCTGATTGGCTGAAATGGTGTCACCTAACTGGAAATTTATTTTCTGTCTATCAAAGAGCTGGGGAGACAGAGAGACCCCTGTTACTGAACAAACACTCTATAGCAATGAGTGCTATCAGAATATAGAGCTTTAACCCATAACAAAACCCTTTTTGTTTTAACCAAGAAATATCACTTACCCTACCTTCAACCCATAGTCATATTCATAGCTATTTAGATATTTGGCATACATATTGAGGTATGACATTTTTTATCGTGCAGCCCCATAAAGTAGAAAGTAAAACAAATAAGTGTTTAATTGAATGGTACCTATCATTTTATAAAGGATGATTTACTTTTCGGGCAAGTGGGCAAGACCTGTGGGCAAGTAGAAAATGACCTGTACTTGCCCGACGGGCAAGTGCCTCTGAGACCTTAGTGTCAACCCCTGTGTATAAGTGACCTGACCTGGTTCCCCCTTATTCACTTGTGTTCCGGTTTCTTTTGCTGCAAAGGACATTAGCCCACTATACCATTTGCTTTCTTTTTGATCAATTAATCAGTTCAATCCAAGACTACATCAATTTGTGTGTGTTCGTTCAGCGGGGGTCTACAGAGGAGCCACAAGAGTTAAATGATGAAGAGATGCTGGCTGCAGTGATAGCGATGAGTCGACAGGAGGCGGGACTCCCTGCTGAATCCCCTCTGGAGGATGAGCCGAGGATGAGTCCCGACACAGGCTTTGGGGATGCTGACGCTCAAGAACTGGACTATCACTGTGGTCTGGTGGAGACGGATAGCAAACAGCCTACGGGTACAGTATATTACTACAAGTTTAATCATTTAAACCTTAGCATTCCTGTTTTGGGGGAATATTCACCAAAAATCTTTCAATCTACAAGCTCACAACATGTCACGACTCGCAAAAAAGGAAAGAAAAGCGGACCAAGTACAGAGCTGACCCCAGTCAACTATCAGTTTACTTAGTATAGAGGGTTTAACTGGTTAAAATGTGTTTTTCTTTAACAAACGTTAGGCCTGTGGTGTAAATGGAAGAATTTGGAAACAAAATAATCCAAATCTAAAGGTACGCCCACACTACAAGATAATCTAGGGTATTTGCTGTAGAGAACCGCCCTCCCGACAATCAGGGGGTGTTGCCTAACCCAGTTTAGATGGGGAGCGATTATTAGGCAAGATTATCCTCTAGTTTGAGTGGTTCGTTGTTTACATCTGCTACTATGCTACTGCTTCTGCATTTGATCACGTGAGATGCTGCTTTCGGGCAAGCCCAATAATCTTAATACCAATAGAATACTGTAGTGTGTGTGATGCCCAATTATTGTAAATGTTGTGGTTTGTGCATGTTTTGAAGAGAATCTTATCAGATTATCCTGTAGTTTGTGTGTGTGATGCTGCCAGATTTCCTAAATCCTGTAATCTGAGCCTATCTTAAATTTGTATGAATGGAGATTTCTTCACCATCAATTAAACCTAAAGCTTGGTTTAGCTGATTGGGGAGGAAATAGTCTGACATGACTGATGTTTATTGTTTCCTTTGCTTGTTGCAGATGTTCTGGCCTCCCTGGACCTGACCATGGATGAGAACAAGGAGAACCAGACTCCAGACGGCGTGCAGCAACAGGGCGAGTTGGACTGGGTCCAGCAGCAGTACAGTTTGGACCAGGAGCGAGAAGAGCAGGAGCTGCAGCAAGCCCTGGCACAGAGCCTTCAGGAACATGTAAGTAGAACAGAACATTCAACCCCAACATCACCCAGTCTGACTGAATCATCACCCAAGTCTGACGGAACCAATGTGCTCTCCCTCGACCCCTTGCAGGAGGCCCAAGAGATGAGGGAGGATGACGAACTGAAGAGAGCCACGGAACTGAGTTTGCAAGGTATAGAATGTGACCCCCACCGTGAGAGAGGAGTTCAGTGCAGTGGGAAAAGTACTCAAATGTTTTACTTAAGAAAAAGTATCGATACTGCTATGTAGAAGTACTCTGTTGCTACTAAAAGTCTGTAATTAAAAATTAGTACAAAAGTATTGGTTTCAAAATGTACTTAACACATTGGGTGCCAGAGGTTTATTAAAATATTATACGTTGAGTGCCTGCATTTCTTCCATCCACTTGCGTTATACGTTTCGTGCTGTAGAAGCCCCGACGCGGAAGTGCATGTAAACAAAGCGTGCGTGCGAGACGGCGGAGGGTCCCGACTAACGCCTGGAACAATAATATTTCCAACGCGATCCTCCATTGCAGCGTGATCGCCGATCGAAAACGTCTCGTTTCCACCACGTTAAAAAGAAATGGAGATATTAAGCTTTTAGTCAAGGAGATAACATTGAAAACGCCGACCGGAAGGATTTTTGACATGGTGAGGCCACATCCAGCCTCTTCTTCTCAGAAACTCCTTGGGTGATGTCAAAGTTTCGTTTTAGCGCCCCACGTGGGCCACTCGTATAAAAATAGAATTGGGTCAAAAACGGTCCGGACCGTTTTCGGCACTTCTCGTTTGGATCCTCAAAAACGGTCCGGACCGTTTATGGCACTCGATGTGTTAAAGTACCAAAAGTGAAAGTACTAAAATGTTTGAAAATAGCAGATCTACAAGCTGTGAGCTATTTTCGAATAGCCTAGGTATAAAATGAGACTAAAGTGGTTAAATTATGTTTTATAATGTAATATTTTATATCTGCAAAGTTTTCAAATAATTGTACTGGAGTAAAAGTACAATATTTGCCGAGATGTAGTGGAGTAAAAGTATAGACAATTAGAAATGGGGAAAACGCTCATCATATACTTCAGTTCCTTATTTGAACTAGTTCCTTATTTGAAGTGGTCAGTTATACCAGTACCAAGAGTTCAACTCTAGGTATCATTTAGTTGCTCTTCATTTTCAAAGGTTCTGTTCTGTCTTTCCATCCCAAAGTTAAACTACTTGTACTTGCCAATGCCTTTTTGTAAAACTTAGACATTTAAACAAACACATTCAAATACAAACATCGCTTTTTCAGGGGCTTTTTCATGTGAATTCCGATAATCGTAGGCAAGTCCCGTTTGATGTACATAAACTGCTGCAGAATTTAACCACTTAAGTCCTACGTTGTCTTAGGACGAATACTTAAAATAGACCATCTACAAGCTCATGTGTGGTTTTGAGTTTGTAGATCAGCTATTTTCAAAACATAAATAAATTAATGTGGGTTTGCCCAAAATAGGGATGCCAGTTTAATGTGGTTAAGTTGTTTTTCGCCTTTCTCCCCAACCTTTCACCCACCAGAGTTCAACAACACTTTACCAGAGCTGCTGTGCTCAGATGAAGACTCTGGAAATGAAGATGTGCTTGACATGGAGTACACTGATGCAGAGGCTGAGGACCTAAAAAGGAATGCTGAGGTAGCTCATCTACTGCCAGAAAATATTTGATACCTGTTGAGTATACTGTAATGTTTACCTCTGCTCCATTGTTAAAGGTAAAATATGTAACATTTCCACTGTTACTAGCATAAATGACCTGGAAATATCGTCAGGAAATGTTGAGGTTTCATGTTATATATTCGTTTCCCCTTCGCATTACGCTTCTCAGATTGTTCAGTATAGAGAGATGGGAAAGACAAGACGGGCCAGATTCACTAACTGGCTGAGCAACCAGGCACCCCGAAAAAATTATAAATTCCCTCACCACAAGTACCATGTACCTTGACACGATTAGCTGTCGTTGGGTGGTTGCACAGGATTCCATTTAACAGTCGTCTCTGGAAGTTTGTTACCATCTCAGGCATATGGTCAACTTTTATTTTACATTCAATATTTGCTGCATATTTCCAGTTTTTTTTAATAGTAGAAGTGAACACAAGCACCCTCAATTCCCCTTTAACCGCTTGGCTAATTGTCCCTCTTGTCTGCAGAGTGGAGACGTGACAAACTCATTCAGACTCATCAGTGTAGTCAGTCACATCGGGAGCAGCTCATCCTCTGGTAAGAACACCTGTGTCTGAATGTGAAGCAAAACAAAATGACCTCGCCAAGTTACTGCACGGACGTTGTAACTGATAGGAACTAACCTCGCGTCACCAGTCTTTCCACCTCGGAGGAAAGCCTGGTATGCGTTATTAAAGACCCATATGATCCGGTCTAGACCACGCCTACTGAAAACAAAAAAAAGAAAATAATTCTCTTTCTGGATTCTGCCCATCCGGTTTTGCGGTGCCGCTTTGTTTTGGTTCCCCAATCCCTATTTAAATGGAATAGAATTTCCCCGTGGGATAATACAGACACTAAATAGTCTCCGGATAGTGCACGCACATTTATATTAAAAAAATAAGCTAAACTACGCCGCATCAAGGATTTTATTAGGGCGGACCTATTTTGGGGTGACGTCTTTCCAGATCTGCCCATCCGGCCACCTGATGACGCGGATGACGCGCCTGGTGTTACTGGAGTTACTTCCGCTCCCGACCGGATCATAGACACGAAAAGATATGCTGCCCAGGCTAGATAGGAACTGACTTCAGATGTGTCAAACTGAACTGAAAAAAAACACCATCTTTATCCTTCAAACAGGTCATTACATCAGTGACGTGTATGACATGAAGAAGCAGTCGTGGTTGACCTACAATGACCTGGATGTGTCGCGCACACTGGAAGCCACTGTCCAGCGTGACCGTGACCGCAGTGGTTACATCTTCTTCTACATGCATAAGTGAGTTGATGAAATAAAGGGACTTCTTATTTAGATTATGGAGTCTGGTGGTGGACACCCATACTCAGGGACGCGGAGCGTCAGGGGGAGCTGGAGGTTACGGCACTTCCCCGGCCCGGGACTCCAGCTGTCAGATCACGATCACACAGAAGTTTACTTGGTCACACTTTGCGAGCCCTGCCTTTTGGCATGTGGAGCAGCAGGCAGCGGGCCCATTTAAAGCATTATCATCATACCCCCTCAACTATCAACAGTAGGTGGAGGGGCCTATGCACATTTACCAATAGCAGCCGCCATTGTCTCCAAATGTATTTTGGGTAAAATCATCAACAGCTGCCCAAAAAAGTCCATTCCTACTACGTCATCATCAATCATTTGTCAACGGTGTGTGAATGGGTTCCGCTGGCTGCACGGTGCAGCATGGTCAACGATGTAGTCTGCTCATAAACTGAATCTGTCTGATCCAAATTAGGTGCATATATTTTAAAAAATCGCTCCCATCCTCCACCTGTTGTAACTCCACATGAGCCTGACGTTACAGCGATTAATCCATTCTACTAATGTTACCTTCATGTGGGCCAGGTAGCCACATTAACTGGTATTCTACTGCCACTGCCTGCAAGAATGTGATGTTAGTAAATTGAAGTTCACTATAGCCGCTTAGCCTGCTTATATATCATGCCCTTCAATTAGTGGCGAGTAGTAGGAATTTGAAATTGATTTTGTTCTTGTACTTCGTAAAAAATCTGGTTAGGGTTCTGGGGGCCCGATCGTGCGCTCTGCTTCTGTTGAGATCCCTTTCAAGGTCCAAGCAGCATTATGAATTTTAATATACTGGGTTTTCGTTCAATGTTCTCCTCAGGGATGTGTTTGAGGAGTTATCTGAGATGGAGAGGACTGGGGCCAGCGGAGCATCAGAGGCAGGAAGGAGCGTCCTGCAACCCCTTTGAGCATTCCACGCTACTTTACCCTAAACACACACAAACACTCTCTCTGGTAGAAAGAACTCTCTTCTGTGAACAGATGGGTTCAAATTTTACAGTGAAAGAACTCAAGTACTACTGATCGCCGTCCATTTTGGTCGTCTTCAGGCACTCCCCTTCCTGTGCAGAACGTTAGAAGCCAGACTTAAGTTTGTTCCTGCAAACCACAGGCAGCAAACTGTCAAGACTCGTTAAAGATCAACAGAAAATGCAGTTTAAAGAAATACTGTACAATTTTGTTTTTCTTTTGGGGAGACTTTTGCCTCTTCATTTCGGTTGTGCATATTTTCTTTTTCTTTTACTTACTTTTGTAAAAACTTGTTTTCTTGGCAGTTCAACTTGTCATTCATTCATTGGGTCATTCATACCTTCACCTTTGTCAGACACCAGGTGGTTCCCCTTGGATTGTATGGTTTTGAGACCTTTAATTTCCAATATAAACTATGAATAAAGATATATTCTATGTTGGAGTATAAGCTAATCTAGAGTTAGAGGGTTGTGTATTCAGATACATGTGGTGCAATATTTATTTTCTGGCACAAACTGGCCAATTCTGTTCAGCTTTCCGGTTCTGTCTTAAGAGTTTCAGTGGGGCATTTGTTTGAACCCCCACTTGCTCACTATGCTTTACACATGAGTTGTTAAGTGTCTGTTTTATCCATGTTTTGTAAAATCTAAAGAGGGAAAAAAAGATGCTCCCTAGTAATAAAATCGCTTGTCTTTTATAAACTCCATTATTCTAGGGGTTTAAGAAGTTTTTTTTTTTTCTTAAGGAATATATGTACGCAGAGCTTTACATTGAAAGTTGCACAACTGCTTTAGAATGTTTGTGAAACCTCAAACACTGTTTTTAATGTGCAAATCAGCTAGGATTGCTCCTCTAAAGCCTAACAGTTTTGGCTATTTATTGCGGTAGAGTTGTGAGTTATAGCTGTTGATGGCCCCAGCACAATTTTATCATTTTTCTCCACCCCTGTACTAAATGGCCAGTATACATACACTTTTAAGACTTCTGCTATTGTCATTCAGATCTGCTGCTTGCAGACTGAAGAGCAGGAAGTGATATGCGGGATATTGTTGGGAACATTGTACGATAGGCAAAATATATACTAGTTTCAACAATGCATTTTGGTTAAAATGTGAATGACCATTTTACTTGCCATGTTACACAAAATCAGAGCTCAAACAAATGCCCACTATTAAGTTGCGCGCAGGTGTCCTGCATCAAAGAGCTGATCTACAAGCTCACAGCACCGTACGAGTATGGTTTGGGGTGGATTAATGTTTCTGCCGTGTCATCGACAAACTTCAGGAAATCAGTCTCCTACATATTAGCCACTCGAATCCACGGTTCTGTAATGTCGCACCTTCCCAAACGTGCCCCCGATGCTGTGTCAAGTGTGTGTACTGTGTTTGTGAAGCAAAGTTGGACAGCTTTTTATACCTGTTCATACAGTATTTGACTTCCTAACATGCAGATTTAATATGCAGATTTTAATAAAATACTACAGTGAAAAGATACTTGAGGATTTCTTCCCCACAAAACATTTAAAAGCAGAATTTGAAAAAAAAAGGGGGAAAAAAGTTAAACATTTCTAATTGCCATAAGTAAAGGCAATTTGGGCGTTGTTTCAACATTTCCATGATTTGTTCACAGCTCATGGCACAACACTTTTCAAGTCACTGGTCCAAGATAACAGTGTACGGTCAATAAATGCATGCAGAGCACCATTCGAGTCGATCCATTGTGACTCAGTAGTTGTCCGTCACCTATTTTGGCTACATCTCTTGGTCAGTGGCTCCAGGTGTCGGCCTGTGAGCCTGTTGTACTCGCTTAGAATGTAACTCTCCCTCTGTAGCATCTATAAAACAAAGAAAATGAACTTAAAAACACAGGAGCATATTGAGAGTACTTGCAATTTATGCAAATCATGGAAGTCAATGTTTCAGCCGCATAACTTATATGTCCTGTATTCAATTCTCATCTCCACCCTCACTATCCTTTCTATGAAGTACAAACAGCTCATTAATACTTTTTTGTGTGTGCTGCCATCTCCAATTAAACTCCAATGTTCACAATCCATACTTACTTCAGTCCATTCCTCATCTGTCTCATGTCGGTAGCCCAGCAGGTGACAGATCCCATGAGCAGTGACAACCTGTGTCAGGGGAGGAGTGGACCAATTGGATAAAGTTCAACTACCCAAATGTGAATATTGTTTTTAAAAAGAAGCATTAAAGCAGTGGATCTCAAAGTGGGGCCCACCGGCCCCGAGACCCCCAAGGGTCCTTGAGGGGGTTCCAGGGGGCCCCCAACCAAATTAGTTGTAGCATTGTCGTGCCCTCGAGATCTGAGACAAGTTGCTTCCACTGGTCTGTTGCTCATGGCCACACCCAGTTATAGCATCAAAATCAGCTGAACCATTTTAGCCCTATACTTTGGATATTCGAAAATAGCTGATCAACAAGCTCACAACGCGTCGAATTGTGAGCTTATTTAGGCCATTTTTGAAGAACTTTTTAACATTCTCTTCTCTTAAGGGGGTTCCTGGCACCAAATATTTTCAGATGGGGGTCTGCTGCCAAATGCATCCGCAAATACAATTTGGGGGTCCTTGACATGAACAAGTTTGAGAACCACTACATTAAACAACATTTTTGGTTAAACAAATAAATATGAAATAATGGTCAGCCACCATCACTACTCACAGTGAGAATTCCGTGCAGATCCAAGGATTCCTCCTGGCATTGTTTCATCAGGAACTCCACTCCCAAAAACACATCTCCCAGGTTCAGCTCATCTCTGTGAAGGGGACAGGGCAGCTTGCCTGGCCGCAGATCCTGAGAGATGCAAAGATGCTGACTCAACGATGGTTTCTTGAATTAAATGACTATTCACCTCCATTCGTTCACTTTGCACATTCTTTGCACTACAGGACAGTTGTCTTGAATGTCTTGGAGGGTACAGACCCCATCCCTACCCTTAACCCTGTGGCAATAATTTTGAACATAGAAACTACAGTAATAATGTCTATAGACAGACTATAAAGTAATGCAGATGCCCCAGATTTTACGTCTCTTAATGACAAACACTTTAGTTAAGTTTGTGTGTAAAGTTCTTACAGTCCTACATTTTTTGTGACTAATGGTTAGTTTCAAACTAGCAATTTACTGGTTGCACCAGTAGCTGAATGGCTCATTGTGTAAATGGTTACTAAGACACATCTGTGTAGCTTTGTCCAATCATAAAGCAATCATGTAGCATGTGAGCTAATCTAGCCTACTCTCATATTGAACAAAGAACACAATCTTAAATTGTTTCTATAACATTAGCTTATCCTGTATAGGCCTCTAACAAGCAGTGTGTTTCAAAAGCCATGGCATGATGACAGGTTGGTTATGGATCATTATTATACAGTGCCGAGCAGAGCTTACACACTAACTCCAATTACACCTTTATTACAAAGTTTTGAGCTTAGCTGTTGTTCCATGTAGTGGCAGGCACATCATTAAAATCAGTAAACTGCTCTATGTAAAAACTAGTTTGCGTGTTGCACTTGCAACATGATAGTGATGCATATATGGTTCCATTTGAGCATTCTCAGAGTTAAATGAACACAGGGTTTTTTACAGTGTAAAATGGGGTCCCTTGGCCTGATGCAGTGGTTCTCAACTTTTTCAGGCTGTGACCCCCCAAAATAATCATATTTGAACTGGGGACCCCCCCAACCTGACAAGCACTTGGAATTGTAGGAGTTGGGGCATTACATTTTGTTTGACTCAATTCCACAGATAAATATTGTGAAAATAGCAGATCCATTGGCTATTTTCAAAATGTTTGCCTCTTTCTCATATTATTTGACAAGTTGGCCAATGTTTGACCAGTTTTTATAGTATAGTTTGTTGATTACTTTTGATGCAGTAATGGTCTTTTTTCTTTTCTTTCTTTTTTGAGGTATTAAAAAGGTCTTAAAAGTCCTTAAATTGTCACTTCACTGTCATCTGGGACAGATGACAACAGACTAGAATAGGGTACTAGTACTGATACTTTTACTTGAGTAAAAAATGTGAGTACTTCTTCCATCACTGTAAAGACGAAGACATAAGCTGCTTCTACCTCGTAGAATGGGAAGGACAGGACATCAGTGGGCTCGTTCTTCTTCCTGTAGATGTGGTTGATGTTCTGCATCCTGCGGTTGTCCACGCAGACGATGCCCAGGTCGAACTTCTGGACGCCCAGGATGTGCCTCAGCGTGTCCACGTCCTTACGCAGCCTGGCGCGGCGGACAGGCACCACCTTCTGGAGGTTTCGCAGAACTACACCCATGGTTACAAATATTGTCCGAAAACAAAAAAAAATCTATCCGATAAAACGTGCCATGAGATCATTTATATATGAATGTCACAGAAAAAATGTAATAAAAAAATCGGCACGTTTGCCGGCTAACAAGCTGAACTTGTGCCACAGGAAAAATAAATAAATACAACCAATAAAAAATCGGCAAGTTTGCGGGCTGACAAGCTAAACCTAGCCACACACACTAGCATTCAAGGTGACACTCCAGGCAGTAAGGCTGTTTCTCAAAACAATCGCCCAAAACAATGTCGGTATGGAGCTGTAAGTATTTGTTGCTAACTCTATCGTTAAGGGGAGATGATCGCAGTAAATGTCACATCTTCGTAGGACAGACAGTGGCGGTTTGGTGATGAAGTGACAAGCCCGGTTGCACTGCAGCAAGCCTCGCAGTAGCCCGAGACGAAATGTTGGACGGATCGGAACAGGAAGTAAGTGCTTCAGTGTAACAAGTCCCCTTTGGTCTTCTTCAGCGTGATCTAGTATGCCGGTCTCTGGTAAGAGTAAGATCAGAAACAGCATATAGGTTCCAATATGGCTGCTTATAAATGGCAGAAATGTACATATGCTTATGGTTGGTGATTCAAGCATGAAATCTGCACAGATAACCTTTATACCACCCTAATTGATAATCAACCTCGGGCCATGCAGAATTGATTGATTGAATTGATTCCTAGTGTCAAACCTCTGAGGTATTCAATTGAACATTTTTACTTCAACATCAGCATCCCACCAACAAATTACAGCTATGTTCACTATCAGCCTCCAATTGTTTAAGGTTTTAACTGCGATTTTAACTTAATTAAGTATAAAATAGTTCTCTTAAGTATAAAATAGTTATATCATATTTACTAGTGTATTTGCTCAGCTGTTCCTGCCAGCAGTGACCACAGGGTCATAATTAGCTGTACCACACCTGGCTGTAGCCTGCCCTCTCCCTTGGGGTCTATGGGTCAACACAAGGGAGATCACCACATGGGCGAATAGAAGGAATGACACTCACCTAAGATTGTGTTGTCGAAAGTCACATTCTTGAAAACAAAAAATCATACTGTGCCTTTAAAAATAAAATATTAATTAATTAATTAATTAAAAAGAAACAAGAATTATACTATACTAAACAAAATAGATGTACATTCTGTATGACATGATCTCTTTATTGGCATAGAACTAAAATAAACTACATCCACCATGGGAATTTGCCATTGATAATGAACGTCTATTTTTATTGCCCTTCTGAATGGATTTAGTCTCCAGTTCCTTGTTCATAATAATGCTAGTAATCTATTTAGGTGTTGATCAAATGGTATTTTGTATTTGTGAATAAGGTTATGTTATGTAACAAACTAATGATCGCGTGGCATTCCGTCATTGACTTTTGTATCCAACCTCAGCCCCACATGTGCCGGCCAACCATTGAATGAGTAATGACTGGTTACGGTAATATCTCATCTCTCATTTAACCTCATCAAGTGAAAATCCTCTGTTGTTTACTGCTATACTCAAGTGAACCTTGGTTTTCACAGTAAAATAAATATAATGACAGTATCAGTAAGTATGAGTTCAGTATAATCTATAAATCATAGCAAACTCTAACATCTGCTCAATGGAAATTGAAACTGTGCTAACTGTGAGCCTGTCATCTGTCCCAGGGGACTCAAACTAAGATTTGCATCTTAGTTTCTGCTCATCTCCTGTGAGCAGAATAGATCCACAAGAGACTTTGTGATGATCAATATACTTTTCTGAACTTCTGAGCAGACAATGGTTCTGATCAGGAATAATAGATAGAAATTCTATTCCCCTTTAAAAAGTGATTTCCATCATAAAGGCATATTCATTTCTCCTGTAAAGAGAACAGAACAACACGTTCAACAGATAGGCTAGCTGAATCACATATAAATCACATGCAGTATTTTCTCTTTACATAAAGTCATGGTACAGTGATTTAATTTACATAGTCATGGTACAGTGGTTTGAGCTGCTGACCAGAATGGAGCATCACTGTTCCCAGATGTTCACCTGTCCCTCAGTGACTCACACTGCATTTGCAAAATCAGGAAACATCCTATTAATACTCCATGGGACAGATACTGTTCTGATATGACAATGTTTTTTTGTAGTTTTGTTTTTCAATCACCCTTTGTGGGTTGGGACCCAGAAGTGGGTCACACCATGTTCTGACAGGTTCACAGACAAAGAACAACTTTAATACAGGACTATTGTGTGTATTTAATATATTGTGTCTTGAATGTGTGATAAGAAATCTAGTATTCCCTTAAGATTATGTTTATCTACCTGGAATGAGATTACTGCTTTGTCAATCCCATTAGAACAAACGTAATTTACAACCCACTATATTTGATGTATGACTGAATGTCTATTCAAATAATGGACGTATTCCATATAAACCATGGCATTATTTAACCACATTAACCCTGGCATCCCTAATGTATTGTGAAAATTGCAGATCTACGAATATAGCTGATCTACAAGCTCACAACGGTGATGTGAGGTGTTCTTCTGAGCTTGTAACTAGATCTGCTATTTCGCTATATATTGTACAATGAAATATACTGTAGGGCTGAAGTTGTTAATCAACTGAATTTTCTTCTGCCTCATCCCACTGTGAGTGCATTAATGACAAACATGGCATACATCTTTAGGTGGATGAAGCAATCATACAATCAGATGAAGTATCTCTATACATATGAATTACAAAAAGCTGACTTCATCAACATTTCTTCTTCTTTGCTTTTTATTTATAAAGGCCATTCATTTTCATAAGCATTGAGCAAAGCCAGTAGTCAGAGCATTTCTCTACAGCCCACACTGTAAGTGTACGTTAATGACAAACAATGACATTCTTTACACACATAAGAATCTTTGCCTCTGAGACTGTGAAAGTATTAATGACAAACAAACGATGACATCACTTAACATCATATGATTTGATTACATTTTTCTTTCTTTCTATAAAGCTATACATTTTTAGAAGCACTGTATGAACGTCTATCTACTTCCCACACTGTGTCCTGGTGATTTCAGTGGGCTGTGTGTTTCCTTCATGGTTCACCTTGCAGGTGAACACCTCCCCCTGCTCCCAGTGTGCCTTGCTCAGGGTCAGGGTGCTGCTGCGGCCATAAAGGCCGTTCTTCTCCACCTCCCCTGAGGTCAGGATCCCGGCCGTCACCTCCTTCCCGTCCACCTCCCAGCTCACCTGGGCACCTTGGGGGTTGTAGCCACTGAGCAGGCATGCCAGGGTGGCTGAGTCCCCAGCAGAGAGCTGCTCAGATGACGGAGGATGCAGAGAGACGGAGGGCCTGACCGAGGCACCAGCTGTACAGAAAAGAGGTCCATCAATTTGATCAATTTCAATTGACTTTGTACTTCAAACTAGCATAGAATCACATACAGTAATACAAGTGAGAAGAGACAATGAATTCTATCAACTTCATTTGACTTTGTACGTACAGCATAGAATCACATACAGTAAAATATATATATACTGTAGAAGAGACAATGAATTCTATCAACCTCATTTGACTTTGTACGTACAGCATACAGTAATAGATCACATTCAGTAATAGAGTACAGATAGAAAGAGACAATGAATTCAAGTTTGTTTCTTTGTATGCACAAATAGTTTAGAATCATTTGAACGTACAACTAGTATAGAACCATAACTCACAGACACAGTGACTGAAGTTCGTTATTAGTACACAGAACTAAGACATTTAGAGCATAATGTTGAACATGAACAGATACAGTTTAATTCAATATGGTATCTATCTACTGTAACACATGCATCTACTGCACATGACTGTGTTCTACTATATAATGACAGACCAGTAAATAGTAAAAATAAAGAGAGACAGTCAATTATGTTCTAACTGTACAGCTAGTAGATTAGAGTCAGAGAAAGACTGTTAACTACAGTAACTAGTTAACATTACTGAGTGTGTTATTACTGATTAATTACTTAAATCATAATATTTTAATTTAAAAAATGTTTTAGGCTATAGATTATGGATATATATATATTATATATATATATTATGGATATATATATATATATATATATATATATATATATATATATATATATATAGGAGTGATATATATATATATGTATATGAATATGTATGTATGTATGTATGTATGTATGTATGTATGTATATATATATATATATATATATATATATATATATATATATATATATATATATATATATATATATATATATATATATATATATATATATATATACACATACTGTACATACATACACACACTCCGTATGGTAAGACAAGTCATGAATTTCATCCCAATTTTCTTCACAAACAATATATTAATAACTTTTGGAACAAATTCCACTTCAGCCACACTTTTAGAACAAATCCTAACACAGGTCACATCAAGAAACTATGAAGTTAAATGGAACAGAATAAATCAGTACTTACTTTTGATGTCGAGTCTGGTGCCTCCACCGAAAGTCCACCACAGTGATCCATTCTGGTTAAACCATCGTACAAAAACCTCCTTTCCACATGAATGACTTCACTCACTCACAATGTAGTGAACGGCCCACAGTACTGTCTGTAACAGCACTGGAAATGACTGACTAACACTTTCATAAGGAACCATACCTGTCATTTATATTACTTATGATCTATTACTTTGTAAATACATGACTGTTCACACAGTCAGTGAAATACTTAATGTAAAAGGTCATGACTCATGTCATTTCTATGTAGCCTATTCATAACAGTCAGCAAACATACAGTTATGTATGTAATGTATGAGTTCTAAACACTTGAGCACCATGACTTCCTTGTGGAGGATGTTCATTGAGAATATTGTTCTAATGCTATGATTGTGTTCCACAATCTAAATAAAAAACTTTGATGATAAATTCAAGGAGCTCAGGCCTCAGCAACAAAAAACTGCTTTAGGGTTCCTCAACTGTTTTATCCAGACATCCAAATTCAGTCTCATCCAGGAACACAGACTGGTTAAAACACCACAGCACTCTCATCATCAAACCAAATGGGAAACATCTGGGTTCCTGGTCCAATCTCCATCCTGAATAAACGTTCTTATAGACAGGCAGCTCTAAAGAAGCTAGCACCAGGCAGGCTATTATGAACAAACTCCATCCATATTTTCTCCTATAGACAGGTCCAATAACATCCCAAACCCTCTGCTGATCCATGCCTGGTGCGTTAGCAAAGAGAACTGGTCCTGGTTCCTTGTACAGTAAGTACTGTAGCTTTGGTAAATCCAGTGTAGAATCCAATCCCAGGTTCAGATAGACACCTTTCCTTCAGCTCTCCATCAAAATGAAATCTGTAAAACCTCATCATCCTTGTTTTACCAGTTGCGATTGCTCTTAAAAAGGTTGGTTGTGATGTCAATTGTCAAACATGCTGTTACGTTCCCCCTTGTTTAGTTGTTCAAGTCACTTCTTCTTTTATTGAGGGAGGTTTTTGTATGACTCTGTATCACTGTGTGAACGTATTTGGGCTATTATGCCACCTCATACAGTAGTAAACACCTTTGTCTTCAGCCTGGACTCCACTGATGGTCAGGGTGAAGTCAGTCCCAGATCCACTACCACTAAACCTGGATGGGGTTCCTGACTGAAGGGTAGTTGCGGTATGAATGAGGAGTTTGGGAGCTTCTCCAGACTTTTGTTGGTACCAGGACAAATAAACTCCGGCGTAAGGAGCACTACTTGGTCTGCATGCTAGACTCACTGAGTCTCCTACATTAACAGATTTCACTGAAGGAGTCTGAGTCACAGTAACCTGGCCCCATGTTTCTGCAAACAAACCAACAAAAGAAAATATATATATTACCAGACAGTATGGAAATGTCTTCTAGCTAAAGCCAAACCATTTAGATCAGGGTATAGGAGATTTATAAATGTGTCAGCGTTACCTTGAATGCAGAAAGCACATGTCAAGATGAAGATGATGGTCAAAGACATGATTTTGATAGGTATTGTCACAAGGAACAAGCTTCAGTCATGAAGGACTCAACTTGTAGAACTATAAACCCTCCCTGAGCACTGATGTGTGTCCTTCAAACATAAAGTCTGCTCTCTATGCAAATCGTCTTCCCGAAGAACCTCATCTGCTATTACCTACATTACTACTAGCTGTCTTTAATGGTCTTTAGAAAACAGTTTATTACGTGAGGTATATGTTCAACTGTAACACTATTCATAGTAACTTTCTCTGTTTCTTCTACATACATTTTACAGTAGTAAGTGCTCATAACAAGGAAAATTCAACAGCTTTAAAATAAACCTTAATTGATATCACAAACGATAACAAACAAGATAAACGTAAAAATCCTCTCACCACCGTTTTTCAAGGCTCTGGATAACTTATCTCTCCCACCTCCTCCAGCAGCCTCCCTCATATTCATCTGTTGACATTAATTTCTGTAATTGATTTGTACTCATCATAGTCACCCATGTAAAGCATCCTTGAGTGTGGAAAAAGTGCTACATAACTTTCCTGTCTTAGTATCATTTGTTGTTACACCTACTGTATAGCACTTCAGTGATACAGTCTCTCTCTCCATCTGTCCACCCATCTTACTATGTATCAGTCTAATAATGTGGGATTACATTTTGGTCATTGTGTTTTTCTAATATATTATCAATGTTATGAGAAGTCAGTAAATAAAACCTCAAGGTTTTGAAATGTATTGCATTAAGTCTATCAGTTTCTAAAATTAAGATTTCAATTTAATTAGACAACATATTTTATTCTTCTTTCAGTCAAAGACATAGGTGTAAGGTGGCTGGCAGCTGACCACGTCCCACATAGTAATGGAGGTAATAGCAGTTTCTTCAGGAAGATGATTTGCATAAAGGAGACTTTATGTTTCAAGGACATACTTCAGTGCTCAGGGAGAGTTTATAGTCCTGCAAGTTGAGTCCTTCATGACTGAAGCGTGTTCTTCTTAACAATAACTCCCCAAACCATGTCTTTGACCGGCATCTTCATCTTGACATGTGTTATCTGCATTCAAGGTAAGACTAACACATTTATAAATCTTCTAACCCAAATCCGATCTAAACGATGTTTTTAGCTGGTTCTGTAATCTCAAACATTCTATTAATCTATTATTAAATCAAAATGATCTTCACATAATTTCATCAGATAGAATTCAACACTGTTTGGATTACTGACATGAAGTTATGGAACTTCTTATTGTTAAAATAAAAAATAAATAAAGGATAAAGGATATCATGCTTAAAACATAATATGCGACTGGAATATAAAATAGTGTCTGATTAAATATTTTGTTTGTTTGCAGAAACATGGGGCCAGGTCAGTGTGACTCAGACTCCTTCAGTGAAATCTGTTAATGTAGGAGACTCAGTGAGTCTAGCATGCCGACCAAGTAGTGTTCCTTACGACAGCAGCTCTCCTCGTTTGTCCTGGTACCAACAAAAGTCTGGAGAAGTTCCCAAACTCCTCATTTATTACGCAAAGACTCTTCAGTCAGGAACTCCATCCAGGTTTAGTGGTAGTGGATCTGGGACTGACTTCACTCTGACCATCGGTGGAGTCCAGACTGAAGATAAAGGTGTTTACTACTGTATGAGTCAAAACCTTATCAACAGTGTGTGGTCGTTCACACAGTGAAACAGAGTCGTACAAAAACCTCCCTCAATAAAAGAGGAAGTGACTCAATGGAACATGTCATAATCAACATAATTATGATGAAACATTCATATGATAGAATATGAAGGACTCAAAGGACTCATAATCATGGTAACTGAATGTTAAATAAGGTAAGAAATTACTAACACAATCTTGATAACGTGTTTTGATTACCTTGATCTTGCAGTAAATATTTGAATATATTAATATAAAGGGATTTAAAATAATACTATATAATATGGTAATACATTTATCTTTTAACAGCCCTTATTATTTAGTTATTCAACTGTTCTGTCTGTATTACTTATTTTTAATAAACAATCAGTATACAAAATCAACATGATACTGACGGCCCCACTGTAAATGACAAACAAAATCTCAATATTAACATATTCCTTAATATTTATCATTTCATTGATTTGTCTTTCTTCTTGCTAAATATATTATTATTTGGCTGTATTTCTGGTTAAATAAGTTATACATAACTACTTTATTGGCGCAGGTATATATATATACATATATATATATATATATATATATATATATATATATATATATATATATATATATATATATATATATATATATATATATATACTTGTCATGTATACATGTAAATGTTTATATAATGTATTTATATTGTGTATATATAGTGAATGAATTCATAAGGTTAGTATGAATGCATGTCATAAAAACACATGCAGTATCCAAGATGTTATAAAAGACCTACCTTATTTAACATTCACTTCTCATTATTGTAACTTTAATATAGTTATAACATGTATATTTTATTATATGAATGTTTTATCATATCGTGATTATGACAGGTCTCATTGAGATGTTCCAATCACTTCCTCTTTTATTGAGGGAGGTTTTTGTACGACTCTGTTTCACTGTGTAAACAGACAGCCACTAGGACACTGGTGACTCATGCAGTAGTAAACACCTTTATCTTCAGCCTGGACTCCACTGATGGTCAGAGTGAAGTCATTCCCAGATCCACTACCACTAAACCTGGATGGAGTTCCTGACTGAAGGGTCTTTGTGCTATAAATGAGGAGTTTAGGAGGTGCTTCTCCAGACTTCTGTTGGTACCAGGATAAATAACTATTATCAATCACTCTGCATGCTAGACTCACTGAGTCTCCTACATTAACAGTTTTCACTGAAGGAGTCTGAGTGACGGTGACCTGGCCCCATGTTTCTGCAAACAAAGAAATGTTTTATAATTACATACATACTGTACATACATAGGACCACAATGGAAACAAGTCCCCAGGACTTTTTTGTGTTAGCCTAAATGTTTTACTGTACCTCTGTGCTGTTTAAATGTTTTGGCTAATAAAGCATTCAATGAATCAATCAATAATCAGATTATATGGGTGGAAAAGATTAACAAATGAAACAGGTTGAAGTAATGTTTTGACAAGTTCTGTTCTTAAATTGATCCTCAGTTCACAGTCCCTAATCCAAACAATTATGATGGCATTATGTGATAATCATTTAGAATAGATACATAAACAGAATTTGTGACAATGTTTGTGACCCCCAAAACAAACTTTAGATCAGGGTAGGAGATTTGTAAATGTGTCAATACCTTGAATACAGACAGCACATGTCAAGATGAAGATGATGGTCAGAGACATGATTTTGATATTGTCAGGAGCAAGCTTCACTCTTGAAGGGTTCAACTTGCAGAGCTATAAACTCTCCCTGAGCACTGAAGTGAGTCCTTCAAACATAACTCTATGCAAATCATCTTCCTGAAGAAACTGAACTGCTATTACCTCCATTACTACTGTGTCTTTAGTGATCTTTGAGAAGACAGTTTTTGTGAGTCATATCACATCCATGCTATGCAATTAGCTTAATAAAAGTTTCCTTTGACTGAATGATGGCTGAATTAAACTAAACAGTGTTTGCATAAAAAAGAATGTATCTCAGTGCAAACAGTTTGACTCACAAGTAATGCAGAAACATACAGGTTTAATGTGAGTGGTACATCAGCTGCAACTATAGTGCATCTTCCTGCATCAGGCAGTATTCTCTCTCATACTGTACATATGATCATTATATTTATTTATATTATAAGTGCTTATAACTGTAATTATACAGTGTTATATGCATATCACAATGCATTTATACTTGACCTTATCAGTCATTAAAGAAGGCTTTATAATGTGTTATGATTATTGTCATAAAGAATATTTATGAGCTCTTATAACTATAACTATACAGTTTTATAAGCAGATTACAATGTATTATAAGTATGTTTATAAGACATTATAGACATGGTATGCATGGCAAGTGTTACAAAATGTTTTGCATGTGTTGTAACAACATGGAACACTTTTATCACCCAGACAGATCAGTAGGCTACATATGTATATTTTGATGCACCCTAACATAGATGTATTGCATTTTATCAAATGCTGAACGGTAACTCCCATGCATCCTCTTTTCAGTTTGAACCTTTGATCTGGCAACAAAAATGTAAGTCCTTTATCTCAAGTGCCATTACTATTCTTCCTCAACAGTTACTGATAATATTTAACCTAAGCCACAGACATTGACATGAACTGTTTTTAATGTGTAAAATGACCATGTACATGCAATTTATGTTCATTATTGGCATTCCATTATTTTATATCCTGCATTATTATTTTTGAACACTTGGTGGCGGTCAATAGTTTTAGACATTTTATGGAAAGTAAACTACACCCAATCCAACCTGGGGCGTGAGTGTGATTAAACCAGACAGACAGACAGACAGACAGACAGACAGACAGACAGACAGACAGACAGACAGACAGACAGACAGACAGACAGACAGACAGACAGACAGACAGACAGACAGACAGACAGACAGACAGACAGACAGACAGACAGACAGACAGACAACTTCAACATAATTAAAGATAAGGGTTTAAACACAACCTCTGAATTGTTCTTGCAATCAGTTGCACCTAGTGGGGGTGTATTTAGACAAGCCTTAAGCATTTATTTCACCATGTGCTATTAGACTACCATTTTGGTTGGTTGGTTTGTTGCACTGCTTCTCCACCATGTGTTGAACAATATGTTGAACCCTGGTTACCTCTGTATAATTACACTGAGAGAATATAGAAGACAATGGTGGATTGTCCTTGGCCCAGAGCAAGTCTACTTAACTTTTCTTTGGACAAAATAATAATGTGCCCAAATCCACGTCAGTATAGTTTGACTGACATGGATTTTATAATTTCATGAATTTCATGTTTGTGGAAAAAAAAAATCACCTCCAACAAACAAAATCTGCCATGTTCGAGGATGGGAATAAGTGGAGTGTGATCACTGTTACTGCACTGTACTGACTCCCACAGGTTGGTTAGGGTATTGGTTCTCAAAGTGGGCTGCGGGGACCCCCAGGGGTCCTTGGGGGGGTATATATATATATATATATAAAATTAAAAACACAAATACATATATATATATACCTGCGCCAATAAAGTAGTTATGTATAACTTATTTACCCAGAAATACAACCAAATAATAATATATTTAGCAAGAAGAAAGACAAACCAATGAAATGATAAATATGAAGGTTTTGTTTGTCATTTACAGTAGGGGATGTATCATGTTGATTGTGTATACTGATTGTGTATTAAAAATAAGTAATACAGACAGAATGTAACAGTTGAAGAACTAAATAATAAGGGCTGTTAAAAGAAAAAAGTATTACCATATTATTTAGTATTATTTGTGTAAATATATCCAAATATTTACTGCAAGATCAAGGTAATCAAAACACGTTATCAAGATTATGTTAGTAATTTCTTACCCTATTTAACATTCAGTTATCATGATTATGAGTCATTTGAGTCCTTCATATTCTATCATATGAATGTTTCATCATAATTATGTTGATAATGACATGTTCCATTGAGTCACTTCCTCTTTTATTGAGGGAGGTTTTTGTACGACTCTGTTTCACTGTGTGAACGACCACACACTGTTGATAAGGTTTGCACTCATACAGTAGTAAACACCTTCATCTTCAGTCTGGACTCCACTGATGGTCAGGGTGAAGTCAGTCCCAGATCCACTACCACTATACCTGGGTGGAATTCCTGACTGAAGGGTCCTTGTGCTACGAATGAGGAGTTCGGGAGCTTCTCCAGACTTTTGTTGGTACCAGGACAAACGAGGAGCACTGCTGTCGTGAGGAACACGACTTGGTCTGCATGCTAGACTCACTGAGTCTCCTACATTAACAGATTTCATTGAAGGAGTCTGAGTCACACTGACCTGGCCCCATGTTTCTGCAAAGAAACAAAATGTTTTATATTCCAGTTGCATAGTAAGTTTTAAGCATGATATCCTTTATCTTGGATTGATTTTTTTAAAGTCAGTAATCCAAACAGTGTTGAATTCTATCTGATGGAATTATGTGAAGATCATTTTGATTTAATAATAGATTAATAGAATGTTTGAGATCACAAACCCAGCTAGCTAAAAACTACATTTAAATCGGATTCGGGTTAGGAGATTTATGAATGTGTTAATCTTACCTTGAATGCAGATAACACATGTCAAGATGAAGATGCTGGTCAAAGACATGGCTTTGGTAGTTATTGATACGAAGAACACGCTTCAGTCATGAAGGATTCAACTTGCAGGATTATAAACTCTCCCTGAGCACTGAAGTATGTCCTTGAAACATAAAGTCTCCTTTATGCAAATCATCTTCCTGAAGAAACTCAACTGCTATTACCTCCATTACTATGTGGGACGTGGTTCAGCTGCCAGCCACCTAACACCTATGTCTTTGACTGAAAGAAGAATAAAATATGTTGTCTAATTAGATTGAAATGGAAGTTATCTTAATTTTTAGAAACTAATAGACTTAATTCAATACATTTCAAAACCTTGAGGTTTTATTTACTGTTTTCTCATAACATTGATAATATATTAGAAAAACACAATGACCAAAATGTAATCCCACATTATTAGACTGATACATAGAAAGAAGGGTGGACAGATGGAGAGAGACTGTATCACTGAAGTGCTATACTGTAAGTGATGTAACAAATGATACTAACACAGGGAAGTTATGTAGCGCTTTCCTAAACACTCAATGTTGCTTTACATGGGTGACTATGATGAGTATATATGTTACAGGGTGAATGGAGAACCAGGGTGATTGAAGAAGGCTCGCTCGTTTTTACCCACCCAGCAATTCTGTAGAAGAAACACTAGAGGGAGCCACAAGCCAGGCTTGTGCACAAGCACATATGGCCGTGACCACCCACACACACACAGTCACACACACACACACACATGCGCGCGCACGCACACGCGCTCATGCTTTCAATGGACTGTTAAGATACTTTTATTGTGTTCTGCTGGCTTTTGTTTTAGTTTCTCCCTGACACACACACACACACACACACACACACACACACACACACACACACACACACACACACACACACACACACACACACACACACACACACACACACAGTGATCCATGAAAAGAACTATTCTGTCCCTATCGGTTTACAAATCAAACGGCGCTGAGTCGACTAGTGGAGCGTCGGCCGGTCAGTGCGGGCACTCGCGCCCGGAGGCGCGAGGGCGCACTTCCTCGGCCTCAAGCTCCACTAAGTCGGCGCGCCGTGCGTGTGAACGCGTGTTCAGCGTTCCCCTCATAGATATTATGGTTGCTATGTGGGGGGGAACAACAAAAGACAGGTCTCCACTCTCCGTCGGCGCATCAAAGCCCCGCCTCTCCGCGCTCTCCTTCTCCTCCTCCTCGGAGGAGGAGAAGGAGAGAAGGAGAGGACGGGACGGTTTAAAACGCGAGGAGGAGGAGGAGGAGGAGGCTCCTCTTCCTCGCGAGCCTCGCGTAATAACCCCCCGCATCGCAGCGCCGTCCTCCTCCTCCTCCTCACGAGCCTCGCTAATAAACCCTGTCTCGAAAAGCCCCGCCTCGCCCCGAAGGAGCCCCGTGCCTAAAAACGAGCGCTCTGTCTTCAATCACCCTGGATCTCCATTCACCCGGTGACATATAGATTAATTACTTCTACATACATTTAACGGCATATACCTCACGTAATAAGTGAATAGTTTTCTCAAAGACTATTAAAGTCAGCTAGTAGTAACGGAGGTAATAGCAGATGAGGTTCTTCGGGAAGACGATTTGCATTTATGAGACTTTATGTTTGAAGGACACACTTCAGTGCTCAGGGAGGGTTTATAGTTCTGCAAATTGAACCCTTCATGACTGAAGCTTGTACTTCGTGACAATCAAAATCATGTCTTTGACCATCATCTTCATCTTGACATGTGCTTTCTGCATTCAAGGTACGCTGACACATTTATAAATCTCCTACCCTGATCTAACTGGTTTGGCTTTAGCTAGAAGACATTTCCATGCTGTGTGCTTATATATTTGTTTGTTTGTTTGTTTGTTTGTTTGTTTGCAGAAACATGGGGCCAGGTTACTGTGACTCAGACTCCTTCAGTGAAATCTGTTAATGTAGGAGACTCAGTGAGTCTAGCATGCAGACCAAGTAGTGCTCCTCACGGCGGCACTTATTTGTCCTGGTACCAACAAAAGTCTGGAGAAGCTCCCAAACTCCTCATTTATATCGCAAAGACCCTTCAGTCAGGAACCCCATCCAGGTTTAGTGGTAGTGGATCTGGGACTGACTTCACCCTGACCATCGGGGGAGTCCAGGCTGAAGACAAAGGTGTTTACTACTGTCAGAGTTATCACACTAGCCCAGTAGACGTGTTCACACAGTGATATAGAGTTGTACAAAAACCTCCCTCAATAAAAGAAGAAGTGACTTCAACAAGTCAACTCAACAAGGGGGAACGTAACAGCATGTTTGACAATTGACATCACAACCAACCTTTTTAAGAGCAATCGCAACTGGTAAAACAAGGATGATCATTTTGATGGAGAGCTGAAGAAAAGGTGTCTATCTGAACCTTGGATTGGATTCTACACTGGATTTACCAAAGTTACTTACTGTACAAGGAACCAGGACCTAGTTCTCTTTGCTAGCGCACCAGGCATGGATCAGCAGAGGTTTTGGATGTTATTGGACCTAAAGGAGACAATATGGATGGATTTTGTTTATAATAGCCTGGCTGGAGCCAGCTTATTTAGAGCTGCCTGGCTATAAGAACGTTTATTCAGGATGGAGAATTGACCAGGAACCCAGATGTTTCCCATTTGGTTTGTTGATGAGAGTGATGTGATGTTTTAATTAGTTTGTGTTCCTGGATGAGACTGAATTTGGATGTATGGATGAAACAGTTGAGGAACCCTAAAGCAGTTTTGTGAACTAACTGATTGATGGACAACATGCTGCTGAGGCCTGAGCTCCTTGAATTTATGATCAGTTTTTTTATTTAGATCTTGGAACACAATCATAACATTAGAACAATATTCTCAATTAACATCACAACGAAATCCTGGTGCTCAAGTTGTGGAGTGTTTTTACTGTAGCTCTGTATGTTTGCTGTGTGTTATGAATAGGCTACATAGAAATGACATGAGTCATGACCTTTTACATTATGAAGTATTTCACTGACTGTGTGAACAGTCATATGTATTTACAAAGTAATAGATCATAAGGAATATAAATTACAGGTATGGTTCCTTATTTAAGTGTTAGTAAGTCATTTCCAGTGCTGTTACAGTACTGTGGGCCGTTCACTACATTGTGAGTGAGTGAAGTCATTCATGTGGAAAGGAGGTTTTTGTACGATGGTTTAACCAGAATGGATCACTGTGGTGGACTTTCGGTGGAGGCACCAGACTCATCATCAAAAGTAAGTGCTGATTTACTTTGTTCCATTTAACTTCATAGTTTCTTGATGTGACCAGTGTTAGGATTTGTTCTAAAAGTGTGACTGAAGGAATTTGTTACAAAAGTTATTCTATTAACATATTGTTGGGATGAAATTCATGACTTGCTGTCTTACTATACTATATGGATATATATATATATATATATTGTGTTGTTTATTAGCAAAGGGTTAGGTTATTAAATTGTTGTAACTTAATTGAATAGTGTAATATCACCAGCGTGAACAAAAGCTGACTTGTTGATTAGATAATGGAATGTTCTTATTTGATTTGAAATAATGTAGTATATCTGTATTGCATGTTCTATTATAATGGTAGTATCATAATTAAGGAAATAGTTAGATTGCATTTCTTACATTACTTAATTCAATATACAATCCATAATCTATAGCCTACAATTCTAAAATAGCTTGAAATTCAAATATTATGAGTTAAGTAATTAATCAGTAATAACATGCTCAGTAAGTAGTAAAGTATTACAAAGCCAACAAAGTTAACTAGTTACTGTAGTCTTTCTCTGGCTCTATCTACTAGTTGTACAGATAATATAATTGACTGGCTCTTTATTTTTTACTATTTAATGGTCTGTCATTATATAGCAGAACACAGTCCTGTGCAGTAGATGCATGTGTTACAGTAGATAGATAAAATATTGAATTAAACTGTATCTGTTCAACATTATGCTCTAAATGTCTTAGTTCTGTGTACTAATAACGAACTTCAGTCACAGTGTCTGTGTGGTGTATGGTTCTATACTAGTTGTACGTACAAATGATTCTAAACTATTTGTGCATACAAAGAAACAAACTTGAATTAATTATCTTTCTATCTGTACTCTATTACTGTATGTGATTGTGTGATAGTTGTACATACAAAGTCAAACGAAGTTGATAGAATTCATTGTCTCTTCACACTTGTATTACTGTATGTGATTCTCTGCTAGTTTGACGTACAAAGTCAATTGAAATTGATAAAATTGATGGACTTCTTTTCTGTACAGCTGGTGCCTTGGTCAGGCCCTCCGTCTCTCTGCATCCTCCGTCATCTGAGCAGCTCTCTGCTGGGGACTCAGCCACCCTGGCATGCCTGCTCAGTGGCTACAACCCCCAAGGTGCCCAGGTGAGCTGGGAGGTGGACGGGAAGGAGGTGACGGCCGGGATCCTGACCTCAGAGGAGGTGGAGAAGAACGACCGTTACGGCCGCAGCAGCACCCTGACCCTGAGCAAGGCACTCTGGGAGCAGGGGGAGGTGTTCACCTGCAAGGTGAACCATGAAGGAAACACACAGCCCACTGAAATCACCAGGACACAGTGTGGGAAGTAGATAGACGTTCATACAGTGCTTCTGAAAATGCATAGATTTATAGAAATAAAGAAACATCAAATAAAATCATATTATGTTAAGTAATGTCATCGTTTGTTTGTCATTAATACTTTCACAGTGTCAGAGGCTAAGCTTCTTATGTACGGTCAGCTTTAGGAAACCAATGACACTCAAAAGACTGTCTCCATTGTTTAGAAATCAATAAAAACTAAGTCATTGTTTGTCATTAACGTACGATTATAGTGTGGGCTGTAGAGAGATGCTCTGACTACTGGCTTTGCTCAACGCTTATGAAAAATGAATGGACTTTATAAATAAAAAGCAAATAAAAAGAAATGTTGACGAAGTCAGCTTTTTGTAATTCATATTTACTCTGGTATGTATATACTTCATCTGATTGGATGATTGCTTCACCCACCTAAAGATGTATGCCATGGGTTTATAGAAGAAAAATAAAAGGATAAACACGTTATGTTTGTCATTAATGCACTCACAGTGGGATGACGAAAATAGCCAATCTAGCTACTCAGAAGAACACCTCACATCGACGTTGTGAGCTTGTAGATCAGCTATATTGGTAGATCTGCAATTTCACAATAAATTAGGGATGCCAGGGTTAATGTGGTTAAATAATGTCATGGTTTGTATGGAATACATGTGCATTATGTGAATAGACATTCAGTCATACATCAAATATAGTGGGTTTTAAATTACCTTTTGTTCTAATGGGATTGACAAAGCAGTAATCTCAAATAAACATAATCTTATGGGAATACTAGATTTCCTATACCACACATTCAAGACACAATATATTAAATACACATAATAGTCCTGTATTAAAGTTGTTCTTTGTCTGTGAACCTGTCAGAACATGGTGTGATCCACTTCTGGGTCCCAACACACACAGGGTGACAAAAAAAAAACCAAAACATAGACAGATCAGAACAGTATCTGTCCCATGCAGTATTAATAGGATGTTTCCTGTGTTTGCAAATGCAGTGTGAGTGTCTGAGGGACAGGTGAACATCTGGGAACAGTGATGTTCCATTCTGGTCAGCAGCTCAAACCACTGTACCATGACTATGTAAATCAAACCACTGTACCATGACTTTATGTAAATCAAAGACCAAAGGGGAAATACTGCATCATTTATACGTGATTTATACGGGATTCAGCTAGCCTATCTGTTGAACATGTTGCTCTGTTCTCTTTACAGGAGAAACAAATATGCCTTTATAATGGAAATCACCTTTTAAAGGGAACTAGAATTTCTATCTATTATTCCTGATCAGAACCATTGTCTGCTCAGAAGTTCAGAAAAGTATCTCGATCATCATGAAGTGTCTTGTGGATCTATTCTGCTCACAGGAGATGAGCAGAAACTAAGATGCAAATCTTAGTTTGAGTCCCCTGGGACAGATGACAGGCTCACAGTTAGCACAGTTTCAATTTCCATTGAGCAGATGTTAGAGTTTGCTATGATTTATAAATTATACTGAACTCATACAGTACTTACTGATACTGTCATTATATCTATTTTACTGTGAAAACCAAGATTCAATTGAGTTTAGCAGTAAACAACATTCTACATGTTAATGCAAGTCAGAGGATTTTCATTTGATGAGGTTAAATGAGAGATGAGATATTACCGTAACCAGTCATATCTCTTTCAATGGTTGGCCGGCTCATGGAAGGGCTGAGGTTGGATACAAAAGTCAATGACGGAATGCCACGCGATTTGTTTATTACATAACATAACAGTATAAGTCCTTTATCTCAAGTGCCATTACTATTCTTCCTCAACAAAGTTACTGATAAGATTTAACCTAAGCCACAGACATTGACATGAACTGTTTTTAATGTGTAAAATGACCATGTACATGCAATTTATGTTCATGATCGGCATTCCATTATTTTATATCCTGCATTATTATTTTTTAACACTTGGTGGCGGTCATTAGTTTTAGACATTTTATGGAAAGTAAACTACACCCAATCCAACCTGGGGCGTGAGTGTGATTAAAAGACAGACAGACAGACAGACAGACAGACAGACAGACAGACAGACAGACAGACAGACAGACAGACAGACAGACAACTTCAACTTAAAGGGCAAGACCACTTTGGTAGAGGTTACCTTGCCATGATGTAACTCCAAAGGTGGACAAGAAATAAAAAATAATTGCTCCATTGATTAGAAATTGATAATTCAAAATATGCTCCTCATTGACTTACATTGTACGGTAAAACAGCTCTCAAAGTCACTCTTTTAGCACATAAACGAACGCAAACAAAGTTGATTCAGACAATATAGAACATCACCAAACCCAGTACTGTTTTTTTTATTATAAAAATGTCAACTTCCTGTTGATTTTGCCATTTTTAATAAGTAGAAAACCTGGACTGGATCCGCGGATCCGGATCCAGATCTTCAAATAGTAAAATCAACTGGAAGTTGACATTTTTATTAAAAAAACAAACAGTACTGGGTTTGATGATGCTCTATATTGCCTGAATCAGCTATGTTTGGGTTCATTTATGTGCTAAAAGAGTGACTTTGAGAGCTGTTTTACGTAAGTCAATGAGGAGCATATTTTGAATTATCAATTTCTAATCAATGGAGCAATTATTTTTTATTTCTTGCCCACCTTTGGGGTTACATCATGGCAAGGTAACTACACAACCCAAACCTCTACCAAAGTGGTCTTACCCTTTAATTAAAGATAAGGGTTTAAACACAACCTCTGAGTTGTTCTTGCAATCAGTTGCACCATAGTGGGGGTGTATTTAGACAAGCCTTAAGCATTTATTTCACCATGTGCTATTAGACTACCATTTTGGTTGGTTGGTTTGTTGCACTGCTGCTCCACCATGTGTTGAACAATATGTTGAACCCTGGTTACCTCTGTATAATTACACTGAGAGAATATAGAAGACAATGGTGGATTGTCCTGGGCCCAGAGCAAGTCTACTTAACATTTCTTTGGACAAAATCATTTGTTTAGTTTGACTGACATGGATTTTATAATTTCATGAATTTTGTGTATGAAGGTTTTCACCTCCAACAAACAAAATCTGCCATGTTCGAGGTTGGGAATAAGTGGAGTGTGATCACTGTTACTGCACTGTACTGACTCCCACAGGTTGGTTAGGGCATTGGTTCTCAAAAGTGGGCTGCGGGGACCCCCAGGGGTCCTTGGGGGGGTACCAGGGGGTCCCCAGCAAAATGTGTTAATAAAGCGTCACAATCATTTTAACCCCATTATCCATATGTTATACTTTGGCTATTCAAAAATAGCAGATATACAAGCTCATAGCGCGGCACCGCGCTATCATCGTGCCACGCTATGAGCTTGTAGATCTGCTATTTTTGAAAAATCTTGAAAATGTGTGCGAATCTCTTTGCACACAAATCTTTTTGAAAACATTTTTAACAAATCTTTGCTTCTGGGGGTCCCTGGCACAACATATTTTCAGGTGGGGGTCCACGGCCACCTACATATCAATTTGGGGGTCCTTGGCACAAAAAAGTTTGAGAACCACTGGGTTAGGGCACTTGTTCAGCAGGGAGTGGAACTAGGTTGGATAGTGTATTCCTCCGAATGCATTATGTCCTCCCAGTGAAACTTCTGTCAGGTGAAAAGAAGCAGCTGGTGACTTCATGTTAGAGGAGACATGTGCTAGTCTAAACCCTCCCACGTGACCAACTGTAAGGTTGCAGTGACAGGGACTGCATGTGGACATTGGGAATTGGCATAATGATTAAATTGGGAGAAACGGGAAAAAGGATAAAAGATGAATTGGGATAAGAAAAAGCTCTTCAGCTTCCACCAATTGCAATTACGGTAACCCCTTAAGCCCTAACCCAGTGGTTCCCAGCAACCTTCTCTGGACCAAGGCCCACTTGAAAATCTTGTTCACGGCCCACCCATATGACCACTTAACAGGGCAGGTCGGCTGCCAGCCTGCTGTGCCGTGGGTGGGCTGCGTGCAGTTTCAGAGCATGAGCTTGTTTATTTTATTGACCAATCCATTGGCTGTGTGTTCCGGCTCGGATCATTGGAACTAGCATAGTGTACTTTAAGTTCCTATTTATCGGTATCACAATGAAAACAAATTTTTCGAGGTTTTAAAGAAGAAATACCACAACTTTTTTTTTTAACATCACTTTTTTATATTAATGTTTTATTATCATTAAATCATTATGGCAATTATTTGGGGGCCCACTTGCAATGTCCTCACGGCCCAACCGTTGGCCCCGGCCCACAGGTTGGGAATCGCTGTCCTAACCACTTCCGCAATTTGTCATATGACAAATAGCGGAAAAACAAGCTCACAACGCATTGCATAGATTGACTATTTCCGTTATTGCTAGAAAAATCTTATATATTTTTTTATCTTTTGAAAATGTGCCCAAAATAAGGATGCCAGGATTAACGTGGTTACGTTAAGCTGGATATGAGCATATAGTTATAGTAAAATGCAACATGTATGAGGCCCCAACCAGGCTCCTTCCTCATTCTTCGTACAGCTTCCCTCTGCAGATGCTATTTTAGACTGCATTGATTATCAGACCTACAAATCATCCACCTATCTGACAATGAGAAAGTCAACAGAGTTATCGTAAAAGGGAAACCGGAGATAACATGTGATAATGTAATGGGTGTGCTCTATGACATGGTGTGCATCAGTCATAGGCATCCCTCTTACAGTCACTTCATTCAGATTCATCAATGTGTCAAGTGCTACTTACAGCATCGTAATAAATGTGAGTTTTTCTGCCTTTCTGCAGTAAAACATCAGAACCTAACACAGACAGCACAGGTTAAGGCAGTGGTTCTCAAACATGTCAAGGACCTCCAAATTGGATTTGGCCGTGGAACCCCATTTGAAAATCATTTGTGCCAGGGACCCCCATAGCCTTATTGATGATCTGTGTAAAAGTTTTCAAAATGTATTCAAATTTTCAGTACAGCCTTATAGTATAAAATAGGGTTAAAGTGGTTAAACAGATTTTCATGCTATATTAACTACTTTTACCCCCTGGAACCCCTTCAAAGACCCCTGGGGGATCCCGCAGCCAGAGACATAAAAAATATATCATCTATCAAAATATGATCAATAATGAATGTATTCATTTATACAATTTCAACAAGTAGTAGACAGCTGAAATGGCTAAGAACATGGATATTGTTGACCTGGCATCCATATACTATAGTGTGTAGCCTATTGTTTTAATTTACAGATTATTGATTATTTGGATATTCTATTGTTAGACTGATGATATAGGTTATTGGTTTACCTATGATCCTAGATTGCTATGCATTTGTGTTGTGCTTGCTTACTGTAAATCGCTCTGATCTTGCTTGGTTGAGTTGACCCATGTCTTTGACTTCCTTAAGCACAGTGCCTTCTGTTGTTGTCAGAGGTGGATGTTCCGGTTAGATGTTATAGGTGATGACCTCAGTTTTCTTAGGCCCAACCTTGGCACACTCTAACTCCACTCTGTTCAGGAGTTCCTGTGCTTGTTCCAGTATTTTTACTTCTACTCCACTACATCTCAGGGGCAAATATTTTTTATACATTTGAAAACTTGTGAAATGGGACATTCACTTTTGGTACTTTAAGTACATTTTGAATCCCTTACTTTAACTTGTCACTGAGAATTTCTACATTGCAGTATTGATACTTTTACTTCAGTAAAAAAATGTGAATAGCCTACTTTTTTTCCACCACTGGATACATACCACCTTGTTTACAATCCTGTGGAGTGGACCATACACATGATTTGCGTTGCACTGCCTCCACTGTGAGCCACTTAACTGGAGGCTAATAATAAAATGACCAGAGAAGATGTGTTCAGTCGAGTAGAGTCTGAACAGGACAGCAAGCAATTAACGCCGAAGGAGGGATCTCACTCACACACACGCACACACGCACACACACACACACACACACACACACACACACACACACACACGGTAACTGCCACTTGTAGCCTATGATATCCAATCCAACTGTGCCACAGCTGCAGACAGTGAACGCCAAACCAGCGATATTATTTCTTTATGCTGATTGATTACATAATACTTTTCCTCCGTGGTGGAAAGTCTGGTGACGCGAGGTTACTTTAATACCGATATGTTGCCGTTTTGTACCAAACAAGGTCCGCGGTTATATGTGAGGCAAGTCAACAGCGACCTGCTTCTGCTGAATCTACTCAGTTTGAGGTGAGACTGAACTGAAACCGAAGCTGCAGGAAAATCTGAACTTTTTTCATTTTTTTTAATCTGACTTCATGAATATAAACTCCCTTCCATGCTGTCACGTAACCTAAACTGCACGTTCTCCTGTAGGCTACACTGCCTGCAAGCTGGTGCACCAACGCTCAATTAAAAAAATTATCCGTTTGCTAACCTTAGGCTATAATGGGTGAATTATCAATGACATCTCCATTTGGATTTTCCATGTGGATTCCCGGCGAATTAGTGCGTCTAGTTTTTCTTCTGGAGTTGGTCTATTCCCAGGTGAGTGTGATGCCTTTTATAACCTGGTTGAAAAATTACTAAATTTGTAAATTAATTAAGTAGTAAAAGTAAAGTAAAAGATCAATACATAGCTGTAATGTAGAAATACTAGAGGTAAAGAAGTAAAAGTCAAAAAATCAAAATGTATCCTACTTGAGAAAAAGTACAAAAGTATTGGCATCAAAATATACAGTACCAAAGGTCAAAGTAATCATTATGCAGAATGTCCCGTTTTCATAAGGTATCATATGTATAAAATGTATTAAAATATTTTGAAAATAGCAGATCTACAAGCTCACAACTGTAGCATTGTGAGCTTGTTGATCAGCTATTTTCAAATAGCTGGAATATAGGGCTGAATTGGGTATGTTTTGAAATAATAATCAAAATCTACAAAATAACTAGTAATTAAAGTGTTCATATAATTGTAGTGGAGTAAAAATATAATATTTGCCTCTGAGGTGTAGTGGAGTAGAAGTAAAAGTATTGAACATTGTTAAGTAAAAATACATTTGACTTAAGTACAGTACTTGAGTAGATGTACTTCTTATTTTACACAACTGTTTATAGCCTACAACAGAAACTTTGCATCCTTTGTCTTGTGAAAAATGTTATATATGAGTATGAATGTAGACAGCCTACCACCAGTGCCATGAATGAATGGAAAATCTAAATGCAAGATAGCTGCATGTTTTTCTTCTATATTATCAGTTAATATGCCATTTCACACTTTAAACCTTTCTTTCTCCACATTTCTTTTATTCAGTGTTTGCTGGTGAAAGCCATTCCCCCTGAATGCGATCCCTACTTTATTTTCCTCCAAGATGAAGCAGACTGTATGGAACTACTGAAACTCAACAGAAGCACTACAAGCTCCAGGAAAGGCAAGCAAGTTAAGTTATATGAAGCAGTTTTTGATGGAATATGCCTCAGTTCTATCAATAAAGTCTCTTATCATGAGGGGGAATTGGGTGAAGAAACAGTCCAAACAGATACAGTCAATAGCAGTAAAAGACTATTTTATAAGACATAGCCTATTTTATCGTGTCTTAAGAAGGTAGTCTTGGATCAAGACCGTCATAGATTTCTTTTATTGATTCTGTCAGAATCGATAAATCTGAGTCTTGATCCAAGGCTAACAAGAAGCCATGTTCAGGACAGGTTATTTCTAAAGGTTGCCCTTGCTCTTTAGGAGCCTGGAGCTACGGAGAAGAACTATGATTAATATAACGCACCATAAACGTTCTGCTCCTGGCGGGCTATGGTCATTTTCGCCCTAACGTGATCAGAGGGAAAGCAATGTACCATCTCCCATTACAGCAGGAGGTAATAGCATAAACTGTCAACTAATTTGATTTGCAACACAGAAAACTTATGTTGCTATGGTTTTCCCTCCTGGGTTGGTAGAAAATATGAGAGAATGTGGCGAGGATTGTGTTTAAATTGGTCGAATCAGTGAAAGTATTATTGGTTTGTTATTTCATATTGCCCATGGGACTGGGGCGCCACTGTCCAGCAGATATGTCCATAATAATACCATGTGTTGAGTGTGTATGGTTTTATTATTACCTAGGGCTATATAAGAAAGCATGATGTGTTTGTGTAAAATTACACCTGGTTTAATTGGCCTATCCATTTGCTCAATAATTCCCTAATTTTCATACCCATCTAGTGACAGAATTCTGATTCTGATATTTTGGGATTTTTAATATGACTTGTCAAATTATAGACAAGTTGCATTGACAATGTTGCATTTCATAGCCTCTACACAGGAAGATGAGCAAAGGCACTTTGGCAAGAGTGTAAAAAGCAGACACAGGCAATTTGCCTGAAGCCAGAGCTGTCAGGATGCACAGCTCTGCAATTCATCCATGCATGGGTACATTTAAGCAAAGAACCTTTTTGAAGGTGACTGAGAGGGGAACTATCTTTAGAGGCAAACACATCACACAGAGGAATTTGCATTTATCTCTTTAGTTTGGTTAACGTGTGTTTGGGGCCAGCTGGCACCAGCCACCTTCAGTTGGGCCTATAAGTCATGCACTTGCTGTCTTAGTTTAGTGTAACAGATTTGATGTTGGAACACAAAGAGATGTACTGTAGCACAAAGAGATGTGCAAACATAGTATCAAGATACAGTTTTTCAAAAGCGCGATTTTTAGGGGAAGATTAAGGCCATTAAGTGCATTAGCAAAAAGCTTCAAAAGAATAGGCCTCAGAAATAGCAGTAGTCTTTAGAGGAAATGTGTACTTTATTTCCAAAAACACGGCATATCCATTTTGAAAGACAAAAATGAAAGTTTTGTGCCCAAAATGCAATTCTTTACAATGTATCTGTATTTGTAAATTTCGTGGCTCAAAATATTTATAGGATATCAAGATATAATTTTTCATCAACAAAGAACTTAATTCTAAGCTACATACTGTATGTAAGTAGGTTTATTGTCAGTTCGAATAACTGGACAGATTGGTATAAAGTCAACGTGAAACTCTACCCCAATTCTTGAACAACTGAGATGCTGTTGAGTAGGGCCTTTACTGTCCATTTGTTCCAGTGGTGCAGAAGTCGATAGAAATTGGAAAGTGGCTAGAAATGTAATATGGTTTTACTGAGCAGCAGCTTCCAGTGTTAAAGGGGGTGTGACTTTTTGTAAAAAGTGTGGTTTTGGTTAAAAGCTTAAAGCTCTATATTCTTAAAGTAATCATTACCTACTATAGAGTGATTGTTCAGTAACAGGAGTCTTCCCATCTCTGCAGCTCTTTAGTAACGAGAAAATACTTTTTCAGGTTTCATCACTTCCAATTTCACTTGTTTATCCTCTAGGAGTTCTCTGTCCTGATTATTATACATTTTGTATACCAACCTAAAAAAAACAATTCTGTTTACTAAAGAGCTGTAGAGATGGGGTTCTCTTGCTGTTCTCCTTTTCCCCCTTTTTGGATCCTCTAGGATCATAGAAATATTTTCTGGGCACTATATCTTGTAATGTTGGTGGTATAGGGATCAAAGCTAATTCCAAATTTGCACTTCTTGTACGTCTCATAAAAACATAAGCAAAATGCCTAAAATATAAATGTTCTCTATTTGTTGCAAGTCACTGTTGATTAGTACATGAGCAAAGTCCCTCAAAAGTTAAATATAGCTTTAAAGCAAAGTTACATTTTGGTAGAAGCTTGTATAGTTACTGTATACTGTACTGTATATGTTATTGTCAAACATCTTTATCTGTAGCTTCTGTGCTCTGTGAGCAAAGAACCAGAAGTGATTCAATTTGGGGCAGTCGTAGTTGAGTGGGTAGGGAGGCCGTCTGGTAATCAGAAGGTCATCGGTTCACCTCCTGGCCCACCCGTGTCCCTGGGCAGGACACTTAACCCTTAACAGCTCCCCCCTGAGCGCCCATCATGGCCATCTGAGCAGCCATCAGCTGGGTGAAGCTCAAGCAGAATTTCCCCCCTATGAAAGGTCTACAAAAATATAAAATATAATACAAATTCACTCTCATCGCATAGTGAAACACTTCTCTAAACATACTGTAAACGAATACGATATTATCGATATTGGTGACCTAGTGACTTATTGTTGCGCCAGAGAAACTCTGTCACAGGTAATATAACATGTATACAACCGCTACACTTAAATTAAACTAAGAAGACTTGTTTTTTTAAGGCCGCTACGAGGCTTTCACATGTAGATTTTCCGGCCACAAAAGTCCATGGTGACATGCGTGTCTGAATTTGGAGGACACAGATGTCATACTTGTGTCATTTTTGCAACTTTTGTACAATAACGATAAAGATGGACAATAGTTATTAATGTAAACGTGAATATCTATTATATGTTGGTTATCTCTCACGCAGAGTGCAGAGGTCTTTGGGACCACTTGAACTGCTGGCCCCATGCTGTTGAAGGAGAGGTGGTGTCTCAACCCTGTCCCAAGTTCCTACACCCTACAGGTTAGTGGTGGACATACTTTAACCCTACTGTAGATGAGTGTCCTGTCATTGACCTTACTACATGACACTTCTAAACTGAAAATCCAGAAAATTTTTCTTTTTCGTGCCGTGGACCCCCAAATTGGTATATATATGGCCGCGGAACCCCATCTAAAAACATTTTGTGCCAGGGACCCCCAGAAAAATTCAAAATGATTAAATTTTTTTCAAACACAAAAATTGCAGATGTACAAGCTCGCAGCTTGTGAGCTTGTAGATCTGCTATTTTTGAATAGCCAACACTAAAATCTAAAATGACACAGATGCTTTCCCGCTTTTAATGGGTTAACTTCAAGAAGGTACAAATGTATACACTTTTGGAGTTACAAGTGGATAAATTAGGATGTACTTTGTATACTGTAAAAAAACAAAAAACAGACCAAATATTAGCAACCACATAGGCACTGTTGAGAAGTTGATAAAAATGAGTTAATCTCTGCATTAGTATTAGTATTATTAGTATGATAGTATCAGTATTTTGTGTTGTGCAGAAGAGGACAGTACATTATAAGCAGCCTTTAAGCGAGGTACATTTGTTGAAATGGATTCTAAACACTACACATAACACTTGACATTTAAAATAGATGTAAAATAGTACAGTAGTTACAGCTGCTTGCACTTATACTGCTATGCTCAACAGCACAGGGTGCAGGGCACCGTTTCCTGTGAGAAAAGTAAAAGAAAAACAACCACTGAAATCCGTTTGAATATCCCTCCATTCGAATGTTCATTTGAATACATTATTTAAGCTAGGAGGGAAAACCTAAAAGTCCCTCCTTATTTTCTTAGTCCTTCAACATGGTGGCATGTCACACAAAACCATTGGTAATCATTCTCCAAGCATTCCCTGAGGGTCCTCTCACTTCAGAATGTTGTGTTTGCAATTCTTTATGGGATCACATTCAAGCCTTCATCTCATCCCGGATAGACTACTGCAACAGCATCCTCCACGGTATCACTGCCAAAACCCTCAATAAACTTCAATATGTACAGAACTCAGCCGCCCGCCTGCTCACTCACACCCGCTCCAGAGACCACATCACACCAGTCCTCCGTGACCTCCACTGGCTCCCGGTCAAACACAGAATCAACTTCAAAATCCTCATCATCACCTACAAAGCCCTCAACCACCAGGCACCCCAATACATCTCCGACCTCCTTCACAACCACGTCCCCACCCGTTCCCTCAGATCCAGCGATGCCAACCTCCTCAAATTCCCCACCAAAAAAACCAAGCACACCTGGGGTGATAGGGCATTTTCCGTTGCAGCACCCACCCTCTGGAACCCACTCCCACCTCACATCAAAACCGCCCCCACCCTTGCCGTGTTCAAAACCTCCCTCAAAACCCACCTCTTCAGAATTGCTTTTCCCACCTAGCCTGATCTCCTACCACCTTTTCAACTGCCATTCAACTTTTGTTGGTTTTATTCCCTGGCCTTCTGCAGCCTTTTTAACTTTATTCTCTGTATTCTATTATTAAAGTTGTTCTGTTTTTATTTTGCTCTACTTAGTTTAACTTGTAAAGCGACTTTGAGTATTAGAAAAGCGCTATATAAATCTCAGGTATTATTATTATTATTATTATGTTTGTACTATAAATTTAAGTGTAACAGATATGCCTGTAGAAATGAAATATAGCCCGGCCACTGAAGAATTTCTCCCGTCTCGCTCTCCAGGGAGAGTGTTTAAAAACTGCACAGAACATGGCTGGACTGAACCATACCCTTCCCATGAGATAGCCTGCGAGTTTGGCTTCAATGAGAGTCTCTCTGAGGTAAGCTACTATGGTTTCACTGGTACTTACACTACTATGACGCCTGTGTCCATACTGTCAGAGTATAATGTTTATTTAGCTTTCAGCATGATCACAGGTTTAACCCATTAAAACTGGTAGAGCATCTGTGTCATTTTAGATTTTTGCGTTGGCTATTAAAAAATAGCCAATAAAGACAGGTGGCATTAAAAGCGCTGAATTATTTAGCTGGTTACAGTATAGAACTTCAATCTCCCTAAATCAAAAGTTCAGAATAAAAAAAATGCAGTTGTCTTAACAAAAAATCTAATAGCAACACAAAAAGTATTATAATAATTATAATTTAGCATTGTATTTGTTTGTCACTGTACATTTGCACACACGGGAAATGTGTCCTCTGCATTTACCCATCCTGAGGATTGTTAACCACTTAAACCCCATGTGGTTAAGCGGAGTGTCCCTCAGGGCTCTATGCTAGTGTATTTTCAGTTTTTTTTTGTTATTGTGGGGAAAGCTTTCTGCGACGCGTTGTGAGCTTGTCGATCTGCTATTTTCTGCGAAAGCTCTCCCCACAATACGGATGCTGGGGTTTTTAAGTGGTTAATACAGTGCCCACGGAGCATTTAAGGGTAAAGAGTCTTGCTCCAGAGCACTCTGACACATAGACTGTGTAGGCTGGGGAGCTAACCAGCGACCTTATGATTCGGAGTCGGCCATTCAGCCATGGCCGTCCAGCTGCTATGGCCGCCCCGCCATAAACACTTCAATCCTATAATTTGTTGTATGTCAATAGCGAATATAGCAGATCTACTAGCTCACCATGTGTCGAGTTGTGAGCTGTGAGCTTTTAATAGTTATTTTTGAAATAATAGCAAACATTATTTTCACTATTTTTGAAAGTTTTTGAGAACTGTTGAAAATCTTAGATTGTAATTTTTTTTGATTGACATCTTTACTGACAAAAATGCAAATGCATAAACATATATTTGTACATAATAGTATCTGTCAAAAGGATAAAACACTTTTATTTCCACTGTGCTCCTTTGTGACTGTGAGGCTCCTTCAACAGACCTCTGGCCTTGCAGATGAGGTCATGTGGGGTTGTTGATGTTACAACTGCTATGGGATAAGTTCTCAGTGACTGGGAATCAGAGGGCAGTGCAGCCTCTGCCACACAGCATTCATAAATAGGCAAAAAGGGCAGACAGTGTACATGTCTCTCCAAGTGGTGGCCCTGCATGCATGTTTTGGAATTTCCCCGCTCCATTTGGAGACTGGCACCTGCAGATTGTTTTCAGGGCTGACGACACCTACTGTAGATAGAGTCACAGAATGTTTAATTAGTGTCCAACAATACAGAGTTTCATGTGGTGCACAGTTTATTTAAAAGTTCAAATTTAGACAAATCCTTACTAGGGATGTCAACCGTTAGTCGGTTAGTTAATGAAAGATATCAGAAAATGCTTAACAGCTTCCACCACTATTACACCCACAGATTACTTTGTATTTTTCCTAAAGCTACTTCTATGACCATTTATTGTTACTACCACCACTACTACATACTGTTATGGCTTCATCTAAAACTACTAATGCAGTTACTCCTGCTACAGTACGATGATTAGGGAAACTTCTACAACTTCCCTTTTTCTTCTTCTTCCTCGAGACATTTATGGTGGTTTATGTATTATGTATAACCAATGATATTTCCACTTTCATACCTGCTCAAGACAGCTCGTTTTAAAGTTTAGTCAAGCATCTACACCAGTGGTTCGCAAACTTTTTCATGTCAAGGACCCCCAAAATGATATGTGTTGAGCCGCGGACCCCCATGTCAAAATATGTTGTTCCAGGGACCCCCAGGAGCAAAGATTTGAGTTACAAATGTTTGCTTTGAAAAATATTATATTCAAAAATTTGCTAAAAGAAATCACAATTTTTTAAAAATAGCAGATATACAAGCTCATAGTGCGGCACTCGGTGCCGCACTATGAGCTTGTATATCTGCTATTTTTGAATAGCCAAAGTATAAAAGTGGTTAAAACTATTGTGATGCTATATTAACACATTTTGCTGGGGACCCCCTGGAATGGCCCCAAGGACCCCTGGGGGTCCCCGGAACCCCACTTTGAGAACCAATGATCTACACTACAGCAAGGAGTTTGTTCTTCCTTGGCCCAGCTTGTATGGCAAATGTATCAGCTAAAGTGTTTAGGACACAGACAGTGAGTGATGTGAAGATAAGCGGGCTGAGATCCGAGGACATAAACATGTTGGTTTTAGAGAACGCGGTTAATGATTTATTGACGAGGATGAACAGCGTGACATCCAGTGAGCAGAGAATCACTCAGTGAATCCCTTCCTCCTCACTGTGTTGCTGCTCGTTATCCTTCCACTGCCTTGTGTGTCTCATTTAATCCCTTTCTCTTTCTTTTGTTTCATTTTGCAAACGGCAATAGCTATAAAGCGTCTAAAATTGTGTGATAGCCTTCATTGTTATTATTTATTTTACTTTTTGATTAGATGATTTCAAGTGCATTTCTGGATCATTAGGCCATACAATGGAGACACGGGACTGGATTAAAGTGCGTATACAAATTCGATAAAACGAGTGATACATTTTTTTAAATGTCCAATTACAAATTAATATTTTCAAGTTGTGGCTCTGAGGTAAGAAGACGAAAAAGATCAAAAAAGTAATTGAAGAGAGAAATACATCAATCCATGAGTCTGTTTCAGCATCCCCATGCTGAAACGCTCCATCGCCCGCACTAGATCACCGCGCTCAAGGTGCGCTACTGCTCTGCTACTGTGCCGATTATGACTCCACTTCACCTGGTCACCTGGTGTGACTTCTATCAGAGCTGCAGTATGTTGACCTCAGCGATGCGGTCAAGTGCGATCCGGCCCCGGCTAATTCCCACCCTTGTGTTTGGGCTGGAGAGAAGTGGAATAAAAGTGTAAATCATACCCCGTAGTGATCTGGTTGTTGTCAGCTTCTCCTCCCAGCCTCTGCTGAGTGCAGTCTTCCTGCAGCAAGGACAGCAGTGCTTAACCAGTGTGATTTAACACAAAGACAGTTTATACATCATCCACTTTTGTTCTCTTTGTCTTTGTCTTTCCCTGTATACTGTCTTTATCTGCCTCGCAGATCTATCTATCTATCTATTTGTTTTGATTGATTGAATATTTTATTAGACAGAAATGTAAAAACAGCACGAGTACAGTCAAACACTTTGTCTAAAAGGATAACACCAAAAAAGTCCTTGTGGTCTTGTTTCCATTGGGGTCCTAGGTATTCAATTCATCAACATGTCTGTCTGTCTGTCTGTCTGTCTGTCTACAGTATCTCAGTCTATAGTAGCTACAGTAAATGAAATGTATATCTGTGTCTGTCTATATGTCTCTCTCATCCTCACATATCTAGATCTAGCCACACACACACACACACACACACACACACACACACACACACACACACACACACACACACACACACACACACACACACACACACACACACACACACACACACACACACACAGGAATGCATTCTCTCATCATCCCCTCCTAGTCTTTGTCTCCATGTCTCTATATAAATCAAATGTACAGACTCAGGTACATATTCACATGCTCGTGCATATGCACTCGCTATGTTTCTCTCAGAACATACTGTACACAAACACAGTATAGCAATGCATACTTTACTTGCATAATACACTCTCCCTTTCTGTTTCGGACACTTACTTTTACTTTCAAAAGTACACGTACACACACTAACACTTATATAAACATGCATGCTCTCTGTCTTTCTCCTCTTTCTGTCTAACGTATACAAATATGCACACACACACACACACACACACACACACACACACACACACACACACACACACACACACACACACACACACACACACACACACACACACACACACACACACACACACACACACCCCACACACACACACACACACACACACACACACACACACACACACACACACACACACACACACACACACACACACACACACACACACACACCCAGGTGGTACTACTTATATACCTTTCTGTCATTCTCTTTCTTCACTTTTTCGGCTTCTGTCGTCTTCGAAACCACAGATATAGCACGTTTTCATGATACACTTGGGTATACTGTATGTCCATCATCATTAGGGGTGGGACGATATATCGATATCGCGATATATCGCGATACTTTCTCCCGCGATAACTAATCGATATACTGCCGAAAAATATCGATATTATTATTATTATTATTATTATTATTTTTTGATACGTTGTTTTTCCTACTCTGTATTTGTGTAATGATGATTTTGAACTGTTTGGTGCTATTTTGTGTTTATGAATTGAATACAAGGACTATCGTGATCGTTGGTGAAATTTCATGCAATATATCGTGATATCGCAATATATCGATATTTTCAGATATCGTGATATATCGTTGGTGAAATTTCTTGCAATATATATTGAATATCATGATATCGCAATATATCGAATATCGTCGAATATCGTGATATATATTGTTATCGTGGGCCTAATATCGTGATATATATCGTATCGTGAGGTACCCATATCGTCCCACCCCTAATCATCATGCATAGTCTTTGCCTCTGTGATCACGTTGATCTATAATGCTGACCTTGCTGTATTCGTGTCCACAGGCCCCCAGATCTCGCAAGTACTTCCTGTATGTGCAGATCATGTATTCTGTGGGCTACGCGGCCTCCCTGGCATCCCTCACCATTGCCGTTACAATTCTCTTTTTTTTCAGGTTCGTATTTAGACATGGCTCATTCACTCAAGTATAACGAGGGCTGGGTATAATGGATGAGCAGATTGCATGTTTACTCTCACCGTTGACCTTTCATATTATGTAATATGTACTGTACTGAAGAAAGCTCTAAATAGTATTTCTGATTAGGTCAGTATTTTTGACCATGAGATTTGTTCACGTAGGGATTTATTTGTGTTAAGACAAAAAACAAATCACTGAATTGTAATCAATTAGTTTAGGATGGAATAACTGTCACTATGTAACATAACTTCCATGAACATGAGGTTTGTTGGCACTACTAATGTTTGCAGTGTAAACATAAAAATAAGCCCCTATTTTAAGATACTGACAAAATTAAAGTGCCAAAAATGGTACTGGTAAAAAAAAAAGGTACTGTGAGTCAAAGTCTGATATTTAATGGGAATTTTAGATTTTCCTAGATTGATTTGTCTTGATATTGACTACACAGTAAAACCATCAATGTTAATGTATACATTTGTAACTCTGATATTGTACAATTTACAGAGTAAAAGCCATATGCAACTTTTTTTAAATCAATGAAATATAATTTTGTCCAATCTGTATGGTAAAGTATTTTGATACATTATAAATCATACAATTGGGGGGGTTGTATTCTGTCTCCCTGCTCTTCTATTGAGACATTTAGATCGTGTCAAAGGTCATGTCTCACCTATAGACACAGGATCTTACACAAAATTTCAAGATTCAATTTATCCCCTGAGCAAGCAGGTAGGCTCTATTATAGCTCAATGGTAAAAAAAAATTCAGCACTTACGCAGGAAACCGAGTTCAAATCCGGGGTAGAAGAGGAAAGTTACATAGTGCTGCTTTAAATGAACACTGAGGATTTTACTGCGAATTTACTGTTCAATTAGAAACACTAACTTGCTATTTTGTGTCGCTGTTTCCTCAGGCGGCTCCACTGCACACGCAACTTTGTCCACATCCAGCTGTTCCTCTCCTTCATCCTCAGAGCGGTGTTCATCTTCATCAGGGACTCTGTCCTCTTCTCGTCCGAGGACCACTTTCACTGTGGCGTCTACCCGGTGTCTACTTCTGCCTCTACCATTCTGTCCACACACTGTTGTTGTTTTTAAGAAGATGTATTTGATGTGATTGGGAGCATCACTATTACATGATCCACACATTAGGTGACTGCACCTATCCTTATCCTTATTAGCACCATCAAGACATCCCGAGGTGCAGCTTTTAGAAACCGATTGAGATTGGTCCCTATCCTACTCTGAAAACTGCTCTGGTTCAAAAGGCCTCTATTAAAGTTGCATTGATTTGATTTTAACATGATGGTTACTATCACTTCCTGAGTTAAAGGTAATTTGGATAAAAATGTGATAACGGACATCAAGAACAAAGCCTGCACATATGAGACTCCTTTTATGCATCTTTTGTGTTGGATAAAATTGTATAAAATTCAATTTTATACAATTTTGGAATGGAATTTTTCCAAATGTTCCCTTTTCTACTGTGACACACGGAGCCCAGCGTGTTTGTTTAAAGTGTACATAATGTTCAGTCAACCCAGCCCAACATCTTTGTAGTGTAAATAACGTTTGTAGTGTAAATAACCGAAATCCTGGCTCAGCAACTCAAACTGACCACTGATCTGTTTTAATACTACGCAACTAAATGAAGTACAGCTTCCACCGACAAGGGCTCTACTGCAGTCTCTCGTATTAAAAGTATTCATGCGCTCTCTCCAGCTGCTGTAAGCTGCTTTGGATATGACTATAGGTCATAGCAGTGGCGGCTATTTTCTGGTTCCATTGTTCCAGACCCCATTCATTTTTCCCATAGAGATTTCCAAAAAATATTTATATCCATTATTTTAAGCCTAGAATCAAGCCATCCAGGAAATATTGGTGATTCATGACCATAAAACGTTTGATTCTGTGAAAAAAGAAAATTGAAAACCGCAAAACAAGGGTATTTATTAAATATAAATGTTATACAAATGTTTTATGATCATGATTCACCAGGATCCTGGGTGGCTTGATTCTAGGCTTAAATTCATTTATATAAATATTTTTGGAAATCTCTATGGGAAAAATGAATGGGGTCTGGAACGATGGAACCAGAAAATGTCCGCCACTGCTATGCCCTATTAGTGATATGGCATACAAAGGTGCTTATACATTGCTTTGCCTCTTTGTCCTCTGCCGCCCCCCTCAGGTGAGCTGTAAAGTTGCAACGACGCTGTGCAACTACAGCATCATGGCCAACTACAGCTGGCTACTGGCCGAGGGCCACTACCTCTACAGCCTGGTCAGTGTCTCTCTCTTCTCCAGGAGGAGACACTTGTGGTGGTACATCATATTTGGCTGGGGTATGACTGTCGGACCAGACCTCAGTGTGTTTGTTTTTCATCAAACATTCTCTGGAAGTCGCGATAGCACAACTTGCTGGTTCTCTGTTTTCCTTCTGTGTTATTATTTTTGATTTTTCCCCCCCCCTGCTGGCTTTGGCTTTGGCTTTGTCTGTGTTTCTGTCTGTCTGTCTGTCTGTCTGTCTGTCTGTCTGTCTGTCTGTCTGTCTGTCTGTCTGTCTGTCTGTCTGTCTGTCTGTCTGTCTGTCTCTCCCTCCTCATCAGGCAGACATGCAACCCTCCGTCTCTTGTTGTCATTAACATCTCCAGCACTAGTGAGCCAAACTGTTTTACATACTGACACCCCACAGTATCTAATTGTATGCTGTATCGTTCACTTTACTGCCATTATTTATATACTGTATATATGCAAGTATCTATAAGTGTGAGTTCTCTTTCCCTCTAACCAGTATGCTGGTAATTTGTAATACGTCTGTAAGCCCCTGAGTAACATATACAATGAGAGCAGGAACAGTTAGTTAAACAATACAACTTCCATCCGTTAATTATAATGTCACCAATTATCAAATATCACCATGTGTCTTCTCCCCAGGGTGTCCAATGGTAATTATAATAGCGTGGACCTGGGCCAGGTACCTTCATGAAGACGAGGGGTAGGTTCCTGTATATTCACCTGTATTATGTCAAATGAGTTGTCTGATCTTGTTGATGATCAAGAACTGCTTATTTATAGTAGCATGCGTATGTTTGTTGTAAAGTAACCAAGTACATTTACTCAAGTACTGGACTGTACAATTTAGGTATTTTTACTTTACTGGAGTATTTCCAATTTTCAGTACTTTTACTTCTACTCCACTACATCTCAGAGGCAAATATTGTACTTTTACTATATATATATAATTATTTGAAAACTAGGTACTAGTTACTTTGTAGATTTTGATTATTATTACAAACCATACATTACCCACTTCAGCCCTATGCACATTTCGGCCATTTGAAAATAGCCAATCAACAAGCTCACAATGCATCGCGATGCATCACAATGTGAGCTTGTAGAGCTGCTATTTTCAATATATTTGAATACATTTCGGCCATTTGAAAATATCCGATCTACAAGCTCACAATGCATCACGATGCGACACATTGTGAGCTTGTAGATCTGCTATTTTCAAAAGATTTGAATACATTTGATTTTAGACATAATTATGATAACTTGTGAAACAGGACTTCTGCATAATGAGTACTTTCTACTTTTGGTACTTTAAGTACATTTTGATACCAATACTTTTACTTAAGTCAATTTTGAATTCCGGACTTTTACTTGTAACAGAGTATTTCTACATTGCAGTTTTGATATACTACTGAGTACTTTTTCCACCACTGTATGTTTTGTAAATGGGTGTCTCCATATGAAGCTATATATTTGTATTTATGTGCATGTATTCTAGATGCTGGGAGACGAGAAGTCATGAGTGGATCTGGTGGATTCTGAGAGTTCCTGTGCTGCTCTTCATCATAGTTAGTAGGCTACAAAACTTCACTGTTTTACAAATATTATTTCTATTAGACATTACTTTGTTTTTATAAAGCAGAAATGTAAAGTTGATTAATTGGGAGGATGTGTATATCGGTCTGTTCACCTTACCATTACAACAAATAAATCTTGCTTGAAAAAGAGATCATCTCAAGCGACTTCCTGGTAAAATAAAGGTAAAATCTAACAATACTCAACAACGATGGTTGCTATGATACTGGGGTATTGTGTTTACTGTACTGTACTGTTAGTTGAAAAGTTTAAAGACATTAATATGCATACAGATAATATAATACAATAATTTTTTACTTGAGATATAAAAGAATATCTAAAAGATTAATTCATATTTTGACCTGTTCTGCACTCATGTTTTACAGGTGAACCTTTCGTTCTTCCTCTGTATTATACGAATACTTCTAGCCAAGCTGAGAACACAAGACATGCCTGGGAATGAGTTCAACCATTACAGGTCAGCCGATCGGTCAACCTGTTATGGACAAAGAGCCAGAGTGCATGCTGGAGTAGATATGTATAATCTGTGACAGAACAAGCAGCTAATGTGTGAGGGGCCGAGGATGACACCCTGTCGACCATAAATGTGGATTAAAAATGTCATCTTCTCTGGCAAAATAACTCTTAAAGATGCTTTAAAACGTTTTAGCAATGAAACATCTCTGTTCACACACAAACTCTAACTGTAGTACTGTTTTCCCTGTCTGGTCCTCCACAACAGGAAGCTCGCCAAGTCATCGTTCCTCCTGGTAGCGCTCTTCGGTTTGCACTATGTCCTCTTTGCCTTCCTGCCCCATAAAGGCGACGAGCCGTTGTATGAAATATGGAACTTTATTGAGCTGGCTTTCGCCTCAACACAGGTACCGTAAAAAGCCACTTTTATAGTTCATTACCATTCTTCTTTGGGTGGTTGGATTATATAGGGCGGCACAGCAGCTGTTGCTTGACGTTTAAAGACACAATGTCGCCACTGGAAAATGTAGTACTCTGTCCTCATCTGAATGGAATGAATGGATACAACTATCACCTCCTTAACAACTAACTACACAGTAAAATGCTTAATGTATCCATTTGTAACTCTACAAATGGAGCCAAATGGACCCTCATGGTGCGTTCACGGGCAGATTAAAAGATACAAAGATACAAAAATACACCGCACCTTTGTCACTGTGTTGTTTGTATCTGTGTTGCTCAACGCGGTCGCTGACGTCATCAAACATGCAGACATCGGAGCTACAGTTGTGTCTTTGTATCTTTGTATCTGGAAGTTGAACCCTGCTCAACTTGAATTTGTAACTCTGTATCTTTGTCGCTAGAGCTACAGCTACAAACGTCGGATGTATCTTTGTATCTTCATGTCGCTGGTTTCCATTGAAAATGAATGGTAGCATGTATTTTTTAATCTGCCCGTGCGAACGCACCATTATGGTGCGTTCACATCAACATTGAGAATTGTACAGTGCAGTGGAAGTGCTAAAGACTTGTAGTTTGTAATGTATAAGTATGTATAACTATGTAATGTATGTATTCTGACTAATATGCATGTAAATATTCTCTGGAAAAATACAACGGGCAACACTGCATAATGCATACAGTGACGTGAACGGGACAGGCTGCATAATGATCCTGTCTTTTCCATTTCAGGGGTTTGTTGTAGCGTTTTTATACTGCTTTCTAAACGGAGAGGTAAGGCCTCTTTTTGTCTTCGCTTGAACCCTCGACCTCTGCATTCAGAAGGTTGTGTGGACCCTCACAGACATTCACATTTCATGGTTGCAGGTGCAGCATGAGATCCAGAGGCGATGGCGGAGGTGGAGGCTGAAACGCAGGCTGCAGATGGAGCCCGGGAGACAGCGTGGCTCCATGAGCCAGAGTGGAGGGAACCCCACGAACACATCTCTGCTCAACAGGGGCTCAACCACGGCCCAATCCAGCATGGTATAATATAATACAGTGTTTCTCAAACGTTTTCACGCCAAGGACCCCCAAATTGATATGTATTTGGCCAGCGGACCCCCATCCGAAATGGGTTTGTGCCAGGGACACCCAGAAAAGAGAAGATTTGTGTTAAAAAAAATGATAAATTATTCAACGCTTTAAAGATTTTTCAAAAATAGCAGATGTACAAGCTCGCAGTGCGGTACGAAGTGACGCGCTGTGAGCTTGTATATCTGCTATTTTTGAACAGCCAATGTATACATTATGGATAAAGGGGTTAAATGTATTAACACATTTTGCTGGGGACCCCCTGGAACCCCCCCTCAATGCTATAATGGGAATATTTACGAACTGTGCACATGTGCACACACAAGTATGAATCATTCCCATATTGTCCACTGTCTCTCTTTAAAAGCAAAATGACACTTTGGTATAGGTTTGTGTTGTGTTTGCAGTTACCTTGCCATGATATAACTCTAATATTGGTGATGTATACTATCTTCACTATAGTTGTTCCTTTGATTAGAATTTGAATTAGGAAGAACATCCGTACTGGATCTGCATATCTGGATATTCAATAGTAAAATCTACAGGAAGTTGAAAATGTTATTGTTAAATGCTGTGTTCTTTTTTTAAATGGCGTGTTCGGTTTTGAAATGTTATATATTGGCAGAATCTGCTTTGTTTGCATCAGTTTATCTGCTAAAAGAGTGACTTTGAGACCTGTTTCACCGTGCAATGTAAGTCAATGAGGACACTATTTGGGAATATCAATTTCTAATCACTGGAGCAACGACTGAAGATATCTCACTAAGCATTTGGAGTTACATCACCATTATCAACTACTTACGTGCTCTCTTTAAAGCCCTCACACGCACACAATTGCTCTGCTCATCAAATCATTCCATTAGGTTGTTTTCAGTCATCATTCACATACAAAATGCATACACAAAATGATACAAATTAGTTAACACATACATTGTTGCAAGCACACACATTACTCACTCATGCCTAGTATTGCCTACACTTTGCTCTACTTGTCCTATACTTGTCTATCAGCTTGTGGTCTGTCCTTGGCTGACAGCAGCAACATAATGTACAGTGTATACAGTACATATTCATAGGAACACAGCCAGGTGAATGATAATCTAAAGAATCTGAATGAAAAATCTCTTACTGCCCATTGATAAAAAATTCTTTTGCGAAAACATGATAGTAGTGCACTCCTTGTTTGTTGTTATTTAGTGACTCACTATTCCATATTGTTAACTGATGTTTAACCCTAAAATGTTTGTGTGTGAGTTTAAAAAACAAAAAAACAAATGTGTGAACTTGATATAGATCAGGATGAAAACAAATAATAAAAAAATAGTCGTGAGTTATGACAAACACTGTATATTTCCAAATAGTAGCCCGGCCATTTAGTATGCAAAATCGATTTGGACCCCAGGTGCTTAAAAGGAACCAGGTGGCTATTTGCAACAGGCTTTTATTTATTTTTGCACCGGCCTGCACCGGGCCATTATTTGGTTACAGTTCTAATTAGGCTGAAGAAACTGCAAATAATAGCCCTGGCGTTTGCATGGACTCAAATTAGGCTGAAGAAACTGCAAATAATAGCCCTGGCATTTGCATGGACTCAAATTAGGCTGAAGAAACTGCAAATAATAGTCCCAGCGTTTGCATGGACTCAAATTAGGCTGAAGAAACTGCTAGTAATAGCCCCGGCGTTTCCACGGACCGGGCGTTTATTTGGACGGGGCATTTAATATGCAAAATGGTGTCAGACCCCCGGCGGGTATTTGGCATTGGGCGGCTATTTGCGGTAGGGCTACTATTTGGAAATATATGGTTCCTGTCTGGTGTGTACTGTAGCCTACTGTAGATGAGAACGCTACTGTGTACACACACACACACACACACACACACACACACACACACACACACACACACACACACACACACACACACACACACACACACACACACACACACACACACACACACACACACACACACACACACACACACACACACACACACACACACACACACACACACACACACACACAATAACTTCAAGCTATTGCCTTGTATTAGTTCATGTACTAGGTCTGAGTATTCTGATAACAAGGGTATAACAGCCTTCAGGGCAGAAGGATAGATCTCAACATCACCTAAGCTTTTTATTATCAACTGACTTTAATCTTTGTACTTTTAATAAACGTACTGTAAATTGTCACAGTGTTTTGAAGTGACAGATGTTTTTATGTAAGTCTGTTAACTCTGTTAACACTATTTTCATTAAAGCGATACAGTTGGTCAAAAAGAATGTTTAGGTATGTTATGACTGGCAGCAGTGTCTGGATGCTACATACAGTAAACCAAAAACAGTCTGTTTTAAGCCTGAATTATACTTCAGGTGTCATGCACAAATATTATATCGGCTATTTTTGGTTGCACAACGTACAAGCAAGTATAAATCTGGCATTACAATCAGCTTCCCCCAAACTGTTCTTTTTTTGTACTAGGCGTCTAGGCCTACTTGTATTGTTTGTCTTGAAAATGTGTTTATTTAATATACATGACTGTCGCTTATGTGTCGGACATGTATTGTGTGTATGAGGACTCAAAACAGCTTGCATCGGCAATGCATTGTGTGCCTGTAGATCGTACGACAGCAAAAATGTACATCGTCAGTACATTAGTGTGTGCTGTGCTGACCTGACAGCTATCCTAATTGAGAGAATGAGGTGTATTCGATAAGATTCTTTGCGTACTTCCTGAAAATGAGTGACCAACATGATAAGGGTAAAACTTAAACCAGTAAAATGCCTGGTTGACAAGCCTCCTACCTCTGTTCTGCTCCAAAAAGCGCCAAATTCTTGTTCCGCTGATGAGTGATGATGTAGTCGCGTTCACAACGTGGAGACTCGTGGCTCTACTTCTTCTTATTCCTAGTCAAGAACCTTCTGTGCAGCCTGCCAGCCTCCTCATATACTGGTATTTGCACCTGACCTACCAACTGACATGACTTAATAGTTCAGTTTAGGTTTCGCTTTTGGTTTCGGACCATGACGGAGGCGCGCAGTCACAGGCGAACTGTCACCCCGTGAAGGACCACCGAGGGAGCTAAGGCGACCGAGTTGCCGTCCTGAACGGTGTGACGTTCGCCTGTGCCTACTCAGCGCCGTTCGAGTTATGTACCGATAGGCACAGAATCGTAAATATTGTTGTGGGGACTGCTCCGCCTCCAAGTAGGTCAGTAGCTCCTGAATGAATGGTCTGATAAATCGTGGGTAGGTAAGTAGGTCGCCTATTTCGCCCATTCAAAGGTCTGATAAAACGTGATAATCTCCCATTCAATGCATTGATAGCATTCGAAGCCGGTGGGATGAATTGATTCTAGGCTTAAAATAATTGATATAAATATTTTTGTTAATCTCTATGGGAAAAATGCATTAGCTTTTTCTGAGTGGAACCAGAAAATGGCCGCCACTGCTATGCCCTGTATTGTCATAGTTAAGAAAACATTGGTTTTCTACTCCCAAAAAAATAGTTTCCTATCTTCTGCACAATACATTGTTGATAGAGGGGGGAAACAGGTGCTTCAAATGTTAAAGCATTTAATTGAGCAAAACACATTATTAACATCCACCAAGGTTCCCCAAAGAAACCCCAATGTTCAAAGAGTGCAGTAGAAAACCTTTCCCATTTGACAGCACAGAATAGAGACCCTTTGTAATTATGCACCATTTAGGTTAGGGTAATGTTATAATGATAGTTGGTCAAAGACATTCCATCTGTGCTGATATTTTCCATAACAATTTTTTTTCATGTCACTCTGGATGATAACAGTCTGTTTTGAGCCTGAATTATACTTAGTTGTGGGCTGTTGTCACATATCGAAAATAAAACAATACGTTGCAAGTGTATGATCTATCTATTTATTTATTTATTATTGCTATTTTTGGTTGCGCATCAATCAGGGATTGCAACAATCAGCTTCCCCCAAACTCACTGCTCACACCCTGAAGCAATAATTCTATTTGAACATTAGAACATGCTCAGAACATCTTAATTTTGGAACACTGCAAACCAAAAGTATAGCATTGTGTTTAGAACATGACATTGTATTCAGAACATTACAATGTAAGAAAATTATAACATTTTCCCTTAGTAAATTCCAACTCTAGAACCTTCGGGCTATCTCTAACTTCAACTTCAAGGTTGACTTTACTCTGATGTTTGTAAAAGGTTGACTTTACTCTGATGTTTGTAAAACTGACACAGATCCACCTCCAAAGATAACGTCACTTCAGCTTACAATCAACCAGAGGCGAAGCCTTTAGCAATTCTCCAGGCTTTCTCTAGGTGGCCATGGCACATCCATATGACCGATGTGTCGGGCCGCCATCCCATTCAGGCAGAAGAGACAGACTGCAGTGAACTGGCTCCAGAAGGTGAGGGTGAAGCCCATCGTGAAGCCCATCGGCATCGCAAACTCCCAGAGCAGTGTCACAAACGCCGCCACACCCAGAGCTGACATGGCCGCCGACACCAGGACAAGACCGGACCCCATTCGCCACCGCCGAGCCGCGTCCAGGCCCTCGCTCACATGGGACATCACCTGGAGCTCCAGGCCAAAGAAGGCAGCCACCACGGCCAGGGTGACGAGCAAACGGCACAGCCCAAGGCCCACCTCTGCTCCAGTGACTCCAGACTCACCAAACTGGGTGGTGCAACTAGGGTAGCTAAGCATTGCTGGGCTTGGGTGATCCTTATTCCAAGGCTGTCTGAAAGCTCCTTGACTCACACTCCATCCAGGCTCCGGATCAGCCACCACTTCCTCTGTGGTACAGAAGTGCCACAGGCCAAACGTGCGTCCGCCTGCTGTGTGAAGCCAGTTGCCGTCACACACAGCTATGGAGGAAAGGATGATAGCCAGGGCCGTGCACAGGACGATCAGGCACCTGACCAGCACTTCAAGGATGTCTGGCCGACGATGCTGCTTCTGTGAGGTGGAAGTCACCTGGACATAAACGACAGAGAAATTATAGTCTCTCGAGCCAGACTGTTGACAATTTTAAAATGCTTCCGTCATACAGTCTGCGCAACGGAAGTGCTGAAAACGATTCGAGAGTAAAGCGGATGACCCACCTCCCCCCAACTTCCCTTTGATCTTTTCAGTCGTGCAAATTTGTCCCAATGTACAGTTAATCAAATGAATCAAAAGCATTTATAGCTTGCTGCTTAGCAAAAATACTAAAATATTTTGAAGATTATTTTAAAATATATTTTAGAGAACGGAAATGACAAACATGACAACTTCCTGTTATCAGCTTTCAGGGGTAATTCCAGACTATGTAGCATTCAGAGATAAGGGACTAGTTGTCTGGCTATGAGAGGCCAGAGAAATTAAGGCACTGATGTACTGTATTCTGTATTTGAAAGCAGTATAGTGCTCCCTAGTGGTTAAAATATGAGTGCACCTATTACAAACATTAGGCAGAGATATAATTGCAGTAGCAAAGCTATCTCCCCTTATTTGCTTGCAAAATACTGCCTAGGTGAGGTAGAACAATATTGCACGCAGTAGGCCATCTGTGTGGAAGCATCTATTCGCCCTTTCCCCTTTAATGTGTCACCAGTCTCCAGTCTGTATGTGTTTTATTATTTTTTTGTGAAGCATATTGATTTCACGGCGTGAACTTCACGCCATATTTTGACTTACATTTAGACTACTACTCAATGGTGTAAAGTAACTAAGTACATTTACTCAAGTACTGTACTCAAGTACAATTTTGAGGTATTTTTTACTTACTGGAGTATTTCCAATTTTCTGTACTTTTACTTCTACACCATACATCTCAGAGGCAAATATTATACTTTTACTCCACTACTTTTATTTGAAAACTTTAGTTACTTGTTACTTTGTAGATTTGTATTATCATTAAAAACGATCCTGGGCCAGGGACCCCCGTACAACATTTGTGTTAGTAGTAGTTTTTTTTGTTTCTGTTTTTTTTCAAAAAGGCGTTAACTGCTATATGACACGTTTTGCTGGGGACCCTCCGGAACAAGCAGGAAACAAAACCAACAGTAACCAAAAACAAGAGTAGTTTGCTTAATCTGACAACATAATGGGATTTAAACATAATGTCAAAAACAATGCATAGAAAAGTACAAATAACAAATATATTCACTGTTGTCTTATTTATTGATCCCACGAAAGAAATGTCACCAACATTACAAGCCATTTCGTGACCTAGCAAAGTCAATTTGACCTGATCCTGGAAGTACAAGCCTACAAATTGTACATTTCCCCACTGCCAATCATTTGCATGCGCAAAGTTACAATTTGACAAAATTATCAACTGCCAACAAGTGTGTGCAAACTTGAAATACAAAAGGAAAGTTCAAGAAACACAAAAACCCACAGCATGAACAGTTTTCTTAACAAGTCTGGCTTTATATGTCATATTACAGGATTTCTTCGACTGTACAACCAGTTGAAAACACGATACAGTATGATGTTTGAGGCTGCATTGCAGTGGTGGAGGACGGTATCTGGCTGTCCACGGTTTGCTTTATGTCCCTTAAAATCTCCATGGGACACTGACAGATCTACTAGGCATTCACATGTATGTACTGTACTGTAGAAAAGGGCGCACTTCAATATTTAAGGCATTCACAGTGGTGGTCACTACCAGCATGTCCTACACAGCAAGTGTCTGGCACAGGCAGGTCATGACTATGCACAGTAAAATCCTAAGTGTTAATTTAACTCAGAATGTGTACAAATAAAATCAAGTGCGGACCTGTAAAGGTCCATTTGTTAAATTAACACTCAGGATTTTACAATGTAGAACTTTAAACTCCATGTTTTCCCTTCAGCTCTTCCACCAGTGCGATGTACTCAATCATGGCGTCTTCTTGGCTCTTTCCTTTGGAAAAAAGAAAGAAAAAGGCATTAAAGAAAGATACCATTTATGAATAACGATTAGAGTTAGAAAATGAAATGTACAGCTGCTGTTCACGTCATGTGGGAGGCAACATGATGGAAAACATTCCCTTGGATACGGACGCACGTGTAAGTCATTGGATAACTCCAAGATTCAAGATTTGTATTGTTACAGCTTATATACATGTACAAAAGAGTACAATTCTGGAGATCGTGCTAAATAAAGCTAAAGCAAGCTAGAATTTAACTATGGCCATATGAAAGGGGTCAAAACTGTGGACTTTTTATATATTATTAATTTAACCTTTATTTAACAAGGCAAGGCAAGATTAAGAACTAATTATTTACAAAACTGCGTATTCAGCTGACTTCACCATGTTTGACGCATTATGTAATCAGACTGAAACTATAAGCAGTCCACTCATTGGAGTGAGCAGAGTCTATGGTCTGGAGCTATCCGAAAAATACCTAATTCCTAGTTGTAATTACTAGTTGGATGTGGTGGACAATGGAAACTATTATACTAATGTACACATGAAATGCATGTGGCCTTACAGAATAAGCAAGAGACAGAAAGTTAGGAGCTACAGTGGCTCTGCAGGAGGGTTTATCAATTATTTCACACAGTCATTCTCTACCAAACTTTTGACTAATTTGTGGTTTCACAGCAGCTGGTGTCTAATTAGCCAACCGTGGGGGTCCGACAATGGCAAATGATGACATAATATGTATCCATAATTTGGCATCCTTCTGCTGTCACTCAGGGCTTGAAGTTAACTTTATTGCTTGGTAGCACTGGTGCTCCCAACTTCAAAAAGCTGGAGGCACCAGCAAAGATTTTGCAGCACCCACCTAAGGATTACCAACTATATTTACAGAATTGAACCACAACATTCTAACCAAAAGGCCACTGAACTGGCAGAGGAGGCAAAGACTTCCCTAAATGTATTGTTGACAATTGTGTACTTGTATGCCTGGGTTAAGGTATTATTGTGTGTCATTGTCACTGCATCCACCTGGTGACAATTAGATGACAGATGTCGACTATATGGAATTCAGAACCATGGACAGCGCTGTTTGTTGTGCGTAGGGGGAGCCGAGATCAGAGACAGACAGACAGACAGACAGACAGACAGACAGACAGACAGACAGCGCCACTTAGGTTGGTTTTCTTAGCTCGCTTGCAATATGCAATATTCTGTGGCCCGGATTAAAGATTGGGTCTAGCTCTGTCCCTCCCACTTCCATCCATCTCTTCACTGGGACCAAGGCATCGAACGCCGCACTGAACGACATTTCCGCTATGTCGTGCCAATAAGCAAACTATCTCCACACTATAGCACTTACTTTCCTTCATACAGAGAGCCTACCGTGAGCTCAAAAGGCACATACTGAGTGTAATAACTAGCTCATGTAAAAAGAAAGGGACGTTCCAGTGAAGACCATAACAACTATTTGCACTCTGACTCACACAAGTGCTTCCAATTATATTTTGAGGTCGGATAGATAATATTTCAGGAGTATAAGCAATTTTGAGCCCTGTCACTGCAATCACAAGACAACCAACCTCATTGTTGACTCTAAATAAACGTTACCTCTATGGAATTAACTACCAAGGCAAATTGGTCAAGTGTCTAGCTATAGGATCAGGGATCAGGGCAGTAGAGCGCAATGGCAGCAGTCACACTGGAACTACCCTACACTGTTAAAAAGCCATACGTTAAGCCACAGTGACGACCTCTGCAGGAACACACACATACCTTTCTGTTTCTCCCATGCATCCCACTTGGCCTTCCCAGTGAAATCCAGCATCCCAGGGCGAGCTTCAGAGATGAAACAGACAAATGAGTCAATATTGTAAAGTAACAGATGCCTGCTGCTGTTGTTAATTGTCAAGAGCTAGTCGTGTGCATAATTTAAGAATCCTACGGCTGAAACATATACTATAGGTGGAAATCATTAGGCTTTGTTAATGAGACTATTACTGCAACTAGTTTCCTGAAGACATCAGATGGCAGAGAAGCAGATGTCTGGTTAGCTCATAATATACTATTTAATCACAATGTCCCCGCTTTGATTCCAACTTGAGACCAGCATCATATCAAGTTAAATGCATGCAATCATGCAGTAACAATTTCACTCATAGAAATGTGTGTGTGTGTGTGTGTGTGTGTGTGTGTGTGTGTGTGTGTGTGTGTGTGTGTGTGTGTGTGTGTGTGTGTGTGTGTGTGTGTGTGTGTGTGTGTGTGTATGGGGGGCATTAGACAGTACCAGTGTTGACGTCTCCAACAGTGCCTTGTTTGAATAGGGAATAGACCCTCAGCATCTCCTCATCTGCTGGCTTTGATTTCAGCTGCTTCACCTCATTGGCTGCTGCGTCGAATTTAGTCTTCAAAGGAGTTGATAACAATAAGATTAAGATTATGTCAAGATTATGTCATACACCAACAACGGGGCAACAACTAGCAGTCTAAACATGCAATGATGACACAACTGCAAACAACAGAGTTCAAAGGAAGGTTTGCACATGTTTTTTTGATAGCCAAGGAATATGATCCCTGGTTCCAAAGCTGAACTTTGTTCTGGGTGTGTAATATGGCCAGTGTCTGACTGACTGTATGACCTAGAAACCTCCCATTCTTTGTGGGGGTGAGGAGAGGGGGGTGTTTCTTCAGTCTTGTAGTGGAATATATTGCTGATGAAAAGAAGCAGATGGTCTGCCAATACATGCCACAATGAGCCTACTGATTCAGCTGAACCTCTTTTCAGAACAAAACCTTGCTGGTGGTGCTGAACTGTGCCAACTGGGCCAGGGGGAAATTATTTGAATACAATTAATGAATGCTGAAAATAGAGTACAGAGCGGGATAAAGGCAGCAGTGAAAGGTAGTTACAAGCCTCCACATTTTAAGACTACTGATATTATCACGCTTTTTATTTTATTTTATTGTATTGTTACAGTGTTAGTACCACAATGCTAGTTGGTCTAAAAGTAGGGACTATATGAGGGACTTTGGATATGTGTAATTACCGGGACATGTCAAGTGTATAACATGTATAACCAGGAGTATAACTAGTACTAACTGAAATATGACATGCTGTACAGAACAATTTAGTCCTGGGGCTGGGGGGAGAAGCCTATGTGTAATTATTATATTTTTTTTTAAAGAAAGAAAAAAATAATACCCAGGCCAGAATGTTAAAAGAAAGAAAAAAATAAGATCCAGGCCAGAATGTTCAAGAAAGAAAAAAAATAAGACCCATGCAGGCCAGAATGTTGCAATGTGTGTTAGGAAATTGCAACAAGCCTAATCTGTTAGCTCTTCAAAAGAAATGCAATCTCTGGCTAAGAGGGGCAGAGACCAAGTTGTTGCACAAACACACGTGGATATCAACCTTATTTATTACTGGGAACATAATGTATGCGGCTTGGCTCGGCTGCCGTATGTTAGGAGGAGTAATGGAGGCTGAAAATCCATACAGTCATTATGGATGCGGCTGCCGCAACACAACACAGCCATACCATATAGGCACTAGCGCACACATTCCATAGTAACGTTATGGTAGAGTCGACAACTCAAAGACCCACCACACCCTAAAATAAAATACCGTATGAATCAGATGCGCGGCAGGATCTACAAATTTGTTTTAACCCAGAATAAGCCCGATACATTATAGATCAAGTCCCACGGTCAAATACAATCTGATCTTTACTAGTTGTCCGGGAAACAATGCACATTGTTGCAGTTCACCAGAGGACACGGCGGGCCTGTCATAGCGTATCACCCTGCGAGTGGAGCCAGAATAGCGGTTTTCTGGTATTGCATGGTCTGTTGCTATTAAAGCGATGCCCACACCCATGTCTGAATACAATATGATATAATAACATAATAATATGATGTTACAGGTTCTATACATACCTTGGTGTCAGCCATGATCACAGATTCTTCAGCTCCTTCGTCCACTATCCAAGAGACAGACCACTGAAAGGGAAACTCAGCGTAGCAGCACCTCAGAGATACGCCCCCCTGATCGTCCCTCATTGGGCCTTTTTTAAGATTGACATCATGTTAGACCTTTCATTGACTGACGTGATATCTGCAGCCAATCAGAATCGTAGGATCTGGAACGTTATAGGTCACTACCGCAATTGGGGTAAGGGGTCACAGTCAGTCACACACTGTGTGCATCATGTGTCTGATGATCTTTTGATCAGTGTGGGTTTCAAAGTGCAGAGGTGAGAAAAAGTACTACATTTTTGTACTTAAGTAAAAGTATCAATACTGCAATGTAGAAATACTCTGTTACAAGTAAAAGTCCGGAATTCAAAACTTACTTGAGTTAAAGTAATACTAGGTAACTTTTTCAATGAAACTAAAGTTAAAGGGATACTTCACTTTAGGGCCGGGGACACATTTAAAAAAAATATTAAAAATAAATGAAAAAAGTTATGGAAAATTCATGGCCCCCTCACGCATTAGAGTGTCCTACTAATGTGTGAGGGGGCCATGAATTTTCCATAACTTTTTTCATTTATTTTTAATATTTTTTTTAAATGTGTCCCCGGCCCGAGAGTGAAGTATCCCTTTAAATTGTATATCTTTTGTGAGTGGCAAATGTTTCACAACACCCACTCACAGTACAAAAGTATTGGCATCCAAAATATACTTATAGTACCAAAAGTTAAAGTACTCATGATGCAGATTGCAGAATGTCCCGTTTCACAAGGTATCAAAGTATATAAAATGTATACAAATCTTTTGAAAATAGCAGATCTACAAGCTCATAACGCTTCGCAACTACGTGTTGTAGATATGCTATTTTCAAATAGCCAAAGTTTAAGCCAGAGCCAGAGTTTATTTTATTTTATTATTAAAATCTACAAAGTAGCTATAACTAAAGTTTTCTAATAATTATAGTGGAGTAAAAAGTAGGCTACAATATTTGACTCTGAGATGTAGTGGAGTAGAAGTAAGAGTAAAAGTGATGAAGATTGGAAATACTTTCCACCACTGCTTTTGATCAGTGTGGGTTTCAAAGTGGGGTCCGGGGACCTCCATGGGGACATTCAGGGCATTCCAGGGAGGTCCCAGGCCAAATGAGTAGTAAATACTATAATGAGTAATGACCATAATTAAATTCATTTGAAAATTAGAACAATACAAAAGAGAGAGAGAGAGAGAGAGAGAGAGAGAGAGAGAGAGAGAGAGAGAGAGAGAGAAGAGAGAGAGAACTTTAGCCATGCAATGTAGTATAATTAGAGAGAGAGAGAGAGAGAGAGAGAGAGAGAGAGAGAGAGAGAGAGAGAGAGAGAGAGAGAGAGAGAGTGTGTGTGTGTGTGTGTGTGTGTGTGTGTGTGTGTGTGTGTGTGTGTGTGTGTGTGTGTGTGTGTGTGTGTGTGTGTGTGTGTGTGTGTGTGTGTGTGTGTGTGTGTGTGTGTTCACAGTTTTTGGTTGTCTGCATTCTGGTATCTCCAATGGAGTCCATTGTATGCTGGTTTGTTTTTCTCTCCTTGATGTAAAATACTGTTGAGGGAAAGACAATTGATTATTGGTTGGGATCAGAATCTGTTGCAGTGGTGTCCAGAGCGTAATGAGAGACTGCCCATGTGGTTCAAGGACGTCTCCGGTGAGGACAGCAATTGTACAAAAGTATAGTGATTGTTAGGGGGGTAATGGGGGGCACTTGCTCCCGCCTGGGGGCCGGACGATAAACAAAAAATATATTTTTTATATTAAAAAAATAAAATATATGTCTCATATATAGCTATATATGCTATGCGATACACATATTATGCGATGCGATGCTCATATTATAAGGTGCTATGCCATGTGCATATTATGCGATGCGATGCCTTAATAATTGTGTTTTTCTGGAGGGTCTAATGGGCATAGTGGTCGGATCTGTGGCTCTGGACAACCGGAACTCTTTATCTGTCAGTCCCTTTTATGCCCATATGGAGATCGCTGATGTCATCAGATTATGCCCATTGCCCTTACATACCCCCTTTATGCCCATATATGGAGCTGACTGATTTGTTTGCGCCATGATGCCATGACAACACATTGAGATTAGACAACTCACTCCATATTTGGGTGTAGCTGCATTGGGAGCTCCTTATATGGTTATGGTTGAGTCATAGTGACATAGGCGTGACGTCAGAGGTCCAGTCTTAATATACAGAGTCATCGAGCTTGGCAGAGAAAGACTGAGAGCGGAGTGGTTTTGCATGAAGACAGCAGGCGCAGAAGTGATTGCAGCAGAAAGATGGCGCACAACCCTAGCGCGGCAGACAATAATGTAAAGATATGGAAAATCAAGAAGGTGATCAAAAGTTTGGAGACTGCCCGTGGTAATGGCACCAGTATGATCTCATTGATCATTCCTCCTAAGGATCAGATATCTAGGGTGGCCAAGATGTTGGCTGATGAGTTTGGCACCGCCTCCAACATCAAGAGTAGAGTCAACAGACTCTCTGTGCTTGGAGCCATCACCTCTGCACGGGAGAGGCTAAAACCCTACAACAAAGTCCCACCTAATGGTTTGGTGGTGTATTGTGGCACAATTGTGACAGAGGAAGGCAAAGAGAAGAAAGTCAAAATTGACTTTGAACCATTCAAACCAATCAACACCTCCCTGTACCTCTGTGACAACAAGTTCCACACCGAGGCATTGGCAGCCCTGCTCTCTGAAGACACCAAGTATGGCTTTATCGTGATCGACGGCAGGGGGGCCCTGTTTGGTACACTGCAGGGAAACACCAGAGAGGTGCTGCACAAATTCACCGTTGACTTGCCCAAGAAGCACGGTAGAGGAGGACAGTCAGCTCTGCGTTTTGCCCGTTTGAGGATGGAGAAGAGACACAACTATGTGAGGAAGGTGGCTGAGATAGCCGTCCAGCTCTTTGTGTCCAACGACAAGGTAAATGTAGCCGGGATGGTCCTGGCTGGCTCTGCTGACTTGAAGACTGAACTCAGCTTGTCTGATATGTTTGACCCGAGGTTACGGGCAAAGCAGCTGAAGCTGGTGGATATATCCTACGGGGGAGAAAATGGTTTCAACCAGGCCATCGAGCTCTCTGCAGACGTCCTCTCCAATGTCAAGTTCATACAGGAAACTAAGCTTTTAAAGCTATACTTTGACGAGATGGTAGACAAGAATGACAAAGGGAAGTACTGCTTTGGGGTGGTGGACACACTGAAAGCCCTGGAAATGGGAGCAGTGGAGACCCTCCTCGTCTACGAGAACTTAGATACTATGCGCTGTATTCTTCGTGTGAACGGCGCAGAGTGCAATGGAGCTGACTCAGCTGAGAGTGATGACAAGACCGTGTATTTAACACCAGAGGAGGAGAAGTCCTATTTCAAAGACAAGGAGACGGGGCAGGAACATGAGCTGATTGAGAGTATGGCCCTGCTTGAATGGTTCGCTGACAACTACAAGACGTTTGGAGCCATGCTGGAGATAGTCACAGACAAGAGCCAGGAGGGGTCTATGTTTGTCAAGGGCTTTGGAGGCATCGGGGGTATTTTACGGTACTACGTGGATTTTCAAAGCGTGGATGATGAGTTCTTTGATCTGGATGAGTACTATAAGTAGTCTGGTTCTGATACTGTGAGGAAAAAAGAAAATGAATGAATAAAGAATGAAAGAAAAATTACACTCTTTTGCAGCATGTGAAAGAGAGAGGGAGCCGAATCAGCAGACACACTTTCCGACACCAGCTGTACACACAAACGCGTCACATCGTGTTGCTGTGCCAATGTGTTTGTTATGTGGGCACCGCCATCCCTGATTGGCTAACCAGACCCGTCAGCTTCACTGATTGGCCGAGCTATACGTCACGATTGTGCCGCTTCGCTAATCTAAGTAGCGGCATGTGATAAACATTTATTATGATATCGATATTAAAATTGGCTAATGGGAGGGAGGGCCGGCGGGCAAACCACTGACGTCATTCTGACTCAGCCATAAACAAACCACGGCCACGTCACTATGACAACATAACCATAAACAAACCACGAGTCAGCTCCATATGTATACAAAAGCGGCATGCCCATATATGGGCATTTACTGATGACATCAGGAATCTCCTTATATGGGAATAAAAATCACACCCAGTGTGAAGTGGGCGGTGTCTTGCTAGCTAATCACAATACTGAATGGAGTCAACCAATCATGTACAAAAAATAAATACATGTGATAAATACATGTGAAAATAAATACATGTGATTCACTTAAAAAAAAACATAAATGTGTTTTTTTTAAGTGCATAGTCCTATTTATAGGGCTATGCACATGTGTCATGTTTCCCTGCCAATCACAGTCCTGAATAGACTGTGATTGGCCAATCACGGTGCAGGGTTAGGGGGGTACACTGGTGGCCAATCACAGCACAGGATTTGGTGTGCAAATATCCAAAACTCACATATAGGGGCGGTTTCACCACCCAAAAAGGACAAGGACTGACAGATAGATATCTCCATATATGGGCATGAAAGGGACAAGGACTGACAGATACAGAGATCTCCTTATATGGGCATTCTGGTATATCCAATCGAGTCCATTGTATGCTGATTTGTTTTTCTCTCCTTGATGTAAAATACTGTTGAGGGAAAGACAATTGATTATTGGTTGGGATCAGAATCTGTTGCAGTGGTGTCCAATAAGAGCTTAATGAGAGACTGCCCATGTGGTTCAAGGACGTCTTCGGTGAGGACAGCAATTGTACAAAAGTATAGTGATTGTTAGGGGGTAATGGGGGGCACTTGCCCCCGCCTGGGGGGCGGACGATTAAAAAAAAAGTTTTTTTATTTATATTTAAAAGATATATATGTCTCATATATAGCTATATATGCTATGCAATACACATACTATGCGATGTGATGCTCATATTATGCTGTGCTATGCGATGCGCATATGCGATGCGTTAATAATTGCGTTTTTCTGGAGGGTCTAATGGGCATAGCGGTCGGATCTGTGGCTCTGGACAACCGGATCTCTTTATATGTCAGTCCTTGTCCCTTTTATGCCCATATATGGAGATCGCTGATGTCATCAGATTATGCCCACATGCCACCCTTTTATGCCCATATATATCCGATATGGAGCTGACTGATTTGTTTGCACCATGATGCCATGACAACACATTGAGATTAGACAACTCACTCCATATTTGGGTGTAGCTGCATTGGGAACTCCTTATATGGTTATGGTTGAGTCATAGTGACATAGGCGTGACATCAGAGGTCCAATCTTAAAGAGGTGGTGCCATGGTTTTGCACTTTTTCTGTTTTTCATGTGTCTATGAGGTTGATAGAACTTCATTAAGCCCCCTGGTGGTGTTTTTATGGTGTTTTATGTCTTCTCTGACTATTTTGAGTTTCTACCTGGAGGCTGAAACCTTGAGGGTCAAACGTGCCAATAGAAAAACAGCCCTTTAGTGACATAGTAAACATATACCCTCCCCCTCATTATCATAACACAACAGGTGTGGGCATGAGGAGGAGGAGGGACTAGGACTGGTGGGTGCTAAGGTGGTGGAGGAGGTGCTAAGGTGAGAACCAGGTATACTTAATGAACTGGAGGCATGTCCACATAAAACATAATTTTAACAATTTCTGTATACTTTTTTGAAAAAATCTTCCTCCTAGTATAAACTTAATACCTGATGATTATGTTTTAGGGGGGGGAAAAATCACTGAAAATCACGGCACCCGTCTTTAATATATAGAATAGGATGACGTCATGGAGAGATTCATCGAGCTTGGCAGAGAAAGACTGAGAGCGGAGTGGTTTTGCTTGAAGGCAGCAGGCGCTGAAGTGATTGCAGCAGAAAGATGGCGCACAACCCTAGCACGGCAGACAATAATGTAAAGATATGGAAAATCAAGAAGGTGATCAAAGGTTTGGAGGCTGCCCGTGGTAATGGCACCAGTATGATCTCATTGATCATTCCTCCTAAGGATCAGATATAGACAGGCCAAGATGTTGGCTGATGAGTTTGGCACCGCCTCCAACATCAAGAGTAGAGTCAACAGACTCTCTGTGCTTAGAGCCATCACCTCTGCACGGGAGAGGCTAAAACCCTACAACAAAGTCCCACCTAATGGTTTGGTGGTGTATTGTGGCACAATTGTGACAGAGGAAGGCAAAGTTGACTTTGAACCATTCAAACCAATCAACACCTCCCTGTACCTCTGTGACAACAAGTTCCACACCGAGGCATTGACAGCCCTGCTCTCTGAAGACACCAAGTATGGCTTTATTGTGATCGACGGCAGGGGGGCCCTGTTTGGTACACTGCAGGGAAACACCAGAGAGGTGCTGCACAAATTCACCGTTGACTTGCCCAAGAAGCACGGCAGAGGAGGACAGTCAGCTCTGCGTTTTGCCCGTTTGAGGATGGAGAAGAGACACAACTATGTGAGGAAGGTGGCTGAGATAGCCGTCCAGCTCTTTGTGTCCAATGACAAGGTAAATGTAGCCGGGATGGTCCTGGCTGGCTCTGCTGACTTGAAGACTGAACTCAGCTTGTCTGATATGTTTGACCCGAGGTTACGGGCAAAGCAGCTGAAGCTGGTGGACATCTTACGGGGGAGAAAATGGTTTCAACCAGGCCATCGAGCTCTCTGCAGACGTCCTCTCCAATGTCAAGTTCATCCAGGAAACTAAGCTTTTAAAGCTATACTTTGACGAGATGGCAGACAAGAACGACAAAGGGAAATACTGCTTTGGGGTGGAGGACACACTGAAAGCCCTGGAAATGGGAGCAGTGGAGACCCTCCTCGTCTACGAGAACTTAGATACTATGCGCTATATTCTTCGTGTGAACGGCGCAGAGTGCAATGGAGCTGACTCAGCTGAGAGTGATGATAAGACCTTGTATTTAACACCAGAGCAGGAGAAGGACAAGTCCTATTTCAAAGACAAGGAGACGGGGCAGGAACATGAGCTGATTGAGAGTATGGCCCTGCTTGAATGGTTCGCTGACAACTACAAGACGTTTGGAGCCATGCTGGAGATAGTCACAGACAAGAGCCAGGAGACTTGCCAGGAGACTTGCTTCTTTTTCTACATATTCAAGTAATGTTATGTCGCTATATTTGCACATCTTAGAATAGCTTATACCAACGTTAAAATCCATGAAAAGCGTCAGGGTAATCTGACCGAGGGCTCTGAAGTCACTTGAAGCGGTGTGTTTGTCACTGCAGAAAAGTCTTTCTCATTTTCACGCTCTACAAACATGCTCATACATCATGCTACTTTCCAGTTCATTTCATAAAATTCATATATTATTACAATAGTGTCCGTTTTCTAACACGTCGATAACTGATCTGCGTATTCTCTCTGTAAAAGCAGACTTCACCGATAGCGTTTAGTTGATTTTCTTTTTTAGGGGGGCTTTGGAGGCATCGGGGGTATTTTACGGTACTACGTGGATTTCCAAAGCGTAGAGTTGGATGATGAGTCGCTAGCCAATCACGTCACGTCCTGCAGAGCTTAGCCCATGGGCGTGTTTTCCACAGCATGGCGTCACAGCGAAAGACAAATTTTCACGACGGAAAGAAAAACTTTCGCCACGGATGGGTCCTAAACCCTCTTATAGGAGCGGTTACACCGCTCAAAAAGAAAAGGAATGAATAAAGAAATAATGAAAGAAAAATTACACTCTTTTGCAGCATGTGAGAGAGAGGGGGAGCCGAATCAGCAGACACACTTTCCCACACCAGCTGTACACACAAACGCGTCACGATTGTGCCGCTTCGCTATCTAAGTAGCGGCATGTGGTAAAAATGTACTATAATATCTATATTCAAATTGGCTAATGGGAGGGAGGGCCGGTGGGCGAACCACTGACGTCATTCTGACTCAGCCATAAACAAACCACGGCCACGTCACTATGACAACATAACCATAAACAAACCACGAGTCAGCTCCATATGGGCACAAAAGGGGCATGCCCATATATGGGCATTTACTGATGACATCATGGATCTCCATAAACGGGCATAAAAGGGACAAGGACTGACAGCTACAGATATCTCCATATATGGGCACGAAAGAGACACAGACAGATGGGTACAACGGGTACTCTGACAAAGCCCCCGACACCGACACTATGACTCAGACATATTGGTTGGATCGGCAGTGCGACGTAGGTGTGAGGGCCGCACAACGGCCCAAACCACTAGTCTTTTTTGGGCGGTGAAACCGCCCCTATAAGTGAGGTTTGGATATTTGTACAACAAATCCTGCGCTGTGATTGGCCAAAAATGTACCCCGCCTAACCCTGCACCGTGATTGGCCAATCACAGTCTATTCAGGACTGTGATTGGCCAGTGTCACATGACACATGTGCATAGCCCTATATAAGAAACCATAACTTTAAAAAAAACATATTTTTTTTTTTTAAAGTTATGGTTTCTTCCATCATAAAGAGTGTTTCAATAAATGTATTTATTTTTTGTACATGATTGGTTGACTCCATTCAGTATTGTGATTAGCTAGCAAGACACCGCCCACTTCACACAGGGTGTGATTTTTATAATAGTATTGTTAATACACTTAGGGTGCGTTCGGAAATACAGCACTGAGCGCACTGGCCAATACAAACTAATAGGCGAGTGCGCTCCGGTGCGCAATATCCGAACGCACCCTTAGTGTCATATTATTAGACCCCTAATAACCTTGGTATGTGTTAATAAGGCTATAAGTGTTAAAATAGCATTGTAAACACATGTATTGTTATAATTAAGACCATAATAAGCATTATACAGGTTGTTAATAAGGAACTTTTAAGTACAGTAATTAACCTTATGTGTTAATAAGGCTAAGTCTTTATAATGTCATTGCAAACATGTTTATTGTTGTTAGATTATAAGACATTTATAGGAGCTTATAAGAAACGTATTATTAACAGTTTATTATGCATTTATTAGCTGTTAACTATGAAGTTATTAACTTTTTAAACTAGCATTTTTGCATCTACCTGGTCTTAAGTGGGAACAATGCCTTATTAAGGCTAATAAATCCTTTCTAGGCTCTGTGTGTGCATAACTGTAGTCCGGTCTCTTGAAGAGAATTAATCATCGATGTGCTCGACCATTGACACATCGGGTCTGGGGGGAAATTGTGCTATTGATTGCTCGCGTCTGATTAAAACCCCGGAAGTGTTTGTAAACAGTTCCACAAGATGCGAGAAGTTTCTAATCAGGGGTGCGTTATAACTGTCGTTCGGTTTTATACTCAGAGTGTGGTTTGCCACGTTTAAAGGCCATGGCTGGTGAAGTTATCGTCACTGTGCGTCTGGTCAGGTCTTTCGAGCACAGAAACTTCAAACCAGTTGTGTTCCGTGATGTGAATCTAGACCAGACAGTGGAGGAGTTCATCCAGCTGGTGAAGGAAGGTGAGTAGGCTACAGATTACTGTAGTGTAGCCATAGAGGTATGATATGAGTGTAGGCTATACTGTGTTACTAGCCCCGTTTGGAACCCTCATTCAAGGTCATTATGATTATGCATGCACTTCATGGTATCACAACACCTCCAAGGCCTTAAAAACAAGGCTCCAAACATCCCAAAACAAACTTGTAAGGCTACTTCTTGGCCTCAATCACCAAACCCATTTAACCCCTGCTCATTTTGCTAGGATTGGATGGCTTAGGGTTGAGGACAGAGTAGTACAGCTACTTGCTATGGGCCTGGTCTTCAAGATACACCACAACATTGGGATCCCCCTGTATTTGTCAAAATACTTCCAAAATGTTAATGAAGTCCATGATCGTAACACCAGAGGCAGCTCCACAAATCATGTTCAACCCAGATTTGGCTCAACTAAGGGAATGAACTCGTTCTCATGCTATTCATCAAAAATGTGGAATGCCCCACCAAAAGGAGTAAAGGAGTGTAAAACCCTACTCACTTTCAAAACTGCCCTAAAGATACACCTTCAGGAGGCTGCAATTCGAAAATGGCCCCTGTCTAAGTCTTAACCTACCCCCCCCCCCCTCTTTCATTTTCTTCTTTTGTATATATTTTTTTCACTCTTCATACCAGTAACCTGTAAGCTGATTGTATGACATTCTGTATAGTAGTGTGTATATCTGTCTGTCTCTTATATGTCATCATGATTTGTGTGCATGGGGTTCTCATCTTAAACAAGCTAAGTGCTTAATGAGTCTTCCAGTTTAGTAGACCTTGTATTGTGAATTTGTACTTCCATGTACTGATGTTCTCATGTCTTACTAAATAAAAGTACATCAATCAATCAAACCTCTCCCTCCGCTACCGCTCCGAGATGAGGTCCCACGTTTGTAGGTGCCGTTTGAGCAGGACATTTTGGAATATTTCCCACTTTACATGATTCTTACCCTTTTCCACACATCGTATCCAAAAAGTAAAGGTATTCTGCACTGCTCTCAGATGTTTTAACTTCTAGCGCCAAAGTAAAATCTAACTGACGGGTTGAAATAAGCGTTTAAATCGCTTAAAATGTTAGCCTGTGGCCATGTTTCCCAATGCAATCTTACGGGAGCAGTACTGCGCATGCGGACGGGGGTTGACTAACATTTTAAGCGATTTAAACACTTGTTCCAACCCGTGAGTTAGATTTTCCTTCGGCGCTAGAAGTTAAAACATCTGTGAGCAGTGCAGAAAACCTTTACTTTTTGGATACGATGTGTGGAAAGGGGTAAGAATCATGTAAAGTGGAAAATATTTGAAAATGTCCCGGTCAAACGGCACCGACAAACGTCGAACCTCATCTCGGAGCTATAGCGGAGGGAGAGGTTCCGATTGGAGCTACTGTGTTGCTTGTCTAAAAGCAGAAAAGTACTGGTGGAGAAAAGTACTTAAGTTAAAGGAGCAATACCACAATATAAAACTACTCTGTTTACAAGTAAAAGGCCTGTGTTCAAAATGTTACTTGAATAAAAGTACAAAGGTATTGGCATCAAAGTATCAAAAGTAAAAGTACTAAAATGTTTAGAAAATAGCAGATCTCCAAGCTCACAATATTTTGATTAATCAATCAATCAATCAAAATAGGGCTAAAATGGTCAGTGTATGTTTTATAATATGATGCACAAATGATGTGCAAAGTTACTATTTACTAACGTTTTCAAATAATTGTAGTAGAGTAAAAGTACAATATTTGCCTATGAGATGTAGTGTAGTAGAAGTAAATAAAAGTACTGAAAACTGGGAAATCCTCCAGTAAAGTAAAAAATACTTCAAAATTGTACTTAAGTACAGTACTTGAGTAAATGTATTGAGTTACTTTCCACCACTGCTAAAAGCACAGAACAAGCAGTGGTGGACAGTATTAATTGAGTGCTGTACAGTACAAACAGAATACAATAGAAAGATTGTACTTTTGACTCCACTACATTTCTAAGAAGGGACACTTGTTGGGACCCAAAATATATTATGAATTAAGCACTTATAAGCCCAATTCATTGACTACATCTCGGAGGCAAATATTGTACTTTTAAAAGATTTTTTTTGCTAATATGTAGTCGAGAAATTTACTCCACTACAGTTATATGTCAGCATTATTATTTTGGAGATTATAGGTTAAGCTACCCAGCAGCACATATTTCTACATTGTGGTATTGCTACTTTTACTTGAGTAAAGATTTTGAGTACTTCTTCCACCACAGGTTGTAGCAAATCGAGAATAATTTATTTGCATTCTTCCAGATGTTTCTACCAGGGCAGGACTTCCACCGCCTTTCAAGAAATTTGGTTACGGTACGTTTTTATTGTCTGAAATATTGAAGCCATTTTGTAATTTGTTTTTCTTTAAATGACCTACCTGCTGGTTTGACAGAGATCTGCCATCTGCAACAAGTCCAGTTGTGTGTTTGAATTCAAACAGTGGCTCTCTATAAGACACCAGAATGTTCCTCTTGGAGGTTCATAGCAAAACCTGATCTTTTTAAAAGTACATTCTGTTTTTTATCGTATTGCTATTTGATCACTGATTTGTCCTTTCTACAGTTATATTCCCACTGTGCTGCAACAGATTTAGATGTCTGTATTAAGTCGATCTACACACATTAGACCTCTCAGCTGGGGGGTCCTTGGCCAGAATTGGACAGTTGTACTGAAATTATATTTCATTTAAAGGTCTGTTTTAAAAAAATAAAGAAAATGACTGAAAGAGAGATTTAGATTGTTGACTTTCAGTCAACAATCTAAATTGTAACACGTGACGTGATGTTGTTGTTACAGTAAAATATCAGTGATGCAGTAGCGTTCGTTACTTGTTAGAACAAGGTAGAGCTGCAGAGAACTTATTCCTTGAAATAGATGTATGGGCTCCCCCTCGCCTTTCATGATTCAGTTGTTCGTCTGATTTCTTTCTTTTTCAGACACTATGAAGATTATCCACCAGGCACATGGAGCCAAGGTATTGTACGCTGTCAGATCAGGGATACAGGAAAACGTGTGTGTGTCTTTGAAGGCAACAGTTTAAAAAGATTCAGATGCCTAAATTGTTAAATTAATCTTAATGGAACAGAGGACTGTGGTGTAGTTATCAGTCTCAATACACTTTCATACAGTTTCTGTTGGTAAAGTAATTAATACATTTGACTGCATTAAAAAAATAGTCTTACTTGAAATATCTAACTACAGTAGGAACAAGGCAGCTGAGATGATGCCCTTGAAAACTGAACTGCGCTGTAACATTCACGTGGAACTATATTTCTGTTCTGTGTGCAGACGAACGAGCTAGTGATGAGCTTGGAAGATGATGACCAGCTTATTCTGCAAGAAGGTCTGACCCTCAGAGCTGCTGGTGTTGGTACGAGCTTACCTCATTTAAATGCACACAACTGCTACAAATAAAGATGCTCTGGTGGATGCAGCCTAGCCTAATGTTGGATGAAAACTGTAAAGCGCTCGGTACAGCCCTCTCAGTTTGGTCCACATCTACAACTACCTTTGTCTGCAATTTAAGTGGTTTACAATTTAGGCATTTAGCAGACGCTCTTCATCCAGAGCAACTCATTAACCCATTAAAACCTGGAAAGCCTATACGCTGTTATACCTTTTAAAACCGGGAAAGCATCTATGTTATTGTAGATGTTGCTATAGCAACATGAAACATTCAGAAAACTTTAGGATTTAGATGGCGTTTTTAAAATCGGCCTCAGGTCTAAATGGGAGAGAGTCATGCGATAATGGCGAGTGGTGGAGAAGAACTTACTTCTGCATTTGCCAGTATTGTTCTTTCAGGATCAATGAGGGCACACACTTAACCACTCACCTGCTGGGACAGGTGCCTAGGAGCAGGCAACCAGTGCATGAGACAGGAACTTACTGCAAAAAAGTATTTTATTAGGCTACAACGTTTCGTTACAACTGACCTTCATCAGGTCAGTTAATGAAGGTCTGTTGGACCGAAACGTTGTAGCCTAATGAAATACTTTTTTGCTGTAGGTGAAGACGGTGTGCGGGATCTCCATTTTTTCCCACGATCAATGAGGGGGAAAATACTTGACTGACCGCAAACGTGTTCTAATCTAGGCTATTATTCTCACCACTAATGTCAAAATGTAATAAACTAAAGCACCAATCATGCCACTGTGCAGAAAATCCCAACACCATGGTACCTCAGTGGCACCATGGACACATCTAGGTAGATGATGGCAAAATTACTGATTAAGATGTGGCTTTATTTTGTGAATTATTATTTAATTCATGAAGGCAGCCTCTCGGTGCAGAATTGGATTGTGCTCAAGCAATTAACTGCATTTGTAATTTTGTATTTGATCATTGAAATTGCAATTATGTTAGTTATGCTCTCTTCTATGTTGCCTTTATGCTTTTATCATGGGCCAATATGCACCATTACTTCTTTTTTACTAAATTAAATTTTCTTCTTTACTGTACCTAGAATATATTGAACCATGACCCAATACAATCGTGAACTTTGTTACATTCCTAGCAATGACAAATGCCGGGCAATACTTTTTGACATAACCTTAGCCTTTTTTAGTCAGAGAGACAGTGAGAAAATAGCAGGATTCAGTGTCTGTGTCAGTAAAAAGATTTAAAGTGTATTAGTTAACTTTGTTGACAGTATAATTGGAGGAATGAAATGAAATAGTCACACACTCCAGCCTCAATGCAAAAATATTTACGACTTAGTTGGCAGTAGTATTCTGCATTGACGTTGGAGTGCACAACTATACTTAGTTCCCCTATAGTTTATGGGCCCACAGAGCCATGGTCTGCAGCTCACCAACACAAAGTGTGCTTACATCCAAATTTAGGAAAAGAAAACGGTACAATTGAAACATGAATTTACTTTAACGTAAGGTATCATCTATAGAATACAATTCTGTCACATCTGTATTTCAACAGCCTAATTTATACTTGCAGAAAATGTATACTCTTTGTATAGCATAAAACAGAGCTTTTCAATGAATACAATGTGCTTTGACTTATATTGGAAACACCTGAGTTTACCTTGCAGTTAAACACAATCACTGAAGCTGAGATTTCAGCCTAATTTTTAACTGTACTGTTTTTGTGTTTGGTTTTCTTACAGCAAGTGAAACAGAGCTAGCCTTCTTCAGCAAAGAAGATTATGGTCTTTATAAAGCAAATCCCCAAAAAACATTTTGGTGACCACAGCATTACACATTAAGAAGGTTCTCAAAGGACACAGGGGAAAACCTCAAGCATGCCACATTGGAGAAACAAAAATAAAAAGTGTTCATAGTTTTTTTTTATTTGTTCATTTGTTTAACAGATTTATGATTTAGTATTTGTGATTATTGTCAATGCCTTTGATTTGAGAAATAAATGCTTACATTAAACATATATTGACTTTTTTTTACAAAGGGAATTTGTTATTTCACATTGTTAAGTTCTGTATGATCACTCATCTCATTCAACCAGGTTGTGGATGAATGACATGTATTTATTTATTCTATGAAGATGGATCAAAATAGAGAAACGGGTACATCAAGATCAAGACAGAGAGGACATGGGTGGGTAAATCTCAGTTTAAACTGCATTGTGTGTCACTTGGCTAAACGAACAGATTACACTGCAAGCGACACAATCGTGTGACGGAGTATAAATTAAGCTTTACCCTGTTTTAGAGACACTGTTAACATGTGATTGATGCCTCCAACTGGCGGAAGCCACCAGTGTTCTGCAAAGGAAAATTCTAATATTGGTCCTTCATGATCACTGCAAAAACGTGTGCTCTGTAAAACATCTGCACAGTGAAATTAACACTGGACTTTTCTGTGTGTAGTCTAGTTGCTTTGGCTGAAAGAAAAATATTGAGGAATGGTAATGTTGTGGTTTTACCCCATACTGTTTTACATTGTTATGTTATGAGACTCACTGCTAACTTCAAATGCAGCTCTTTGTCCTCTATGAAAATGCAAAGTATCATAGCACTGAATGAAAATGAAGGCACTGTGCATACTACTTATTTCTGTAAATTACTAAAACATCAAAGTATACATTTCACATAACTATAATAAAAACGACTGAAAGTTTTTGTTTTTTTTACGTATTGCATTTTAACAAGTCCACCCAAGAAGACCCTTACCTTATATTACTCGTTATTCCTATGTGCCCATTTTCATTATAATAGGTTCTTCTTTTGTTCCACTTTCAACTTGGTGTCCCTATTTTGTGCATGTCATAGGCTAAAATGTTCAGAAAATATGCATTCGTTTCTGTGGTTTGTAGCACACTCAATGGCACTTTTGGGGCGATCTGAGCAGATTGGCTGCACTGAACTTTAGTGTAAGACAACATCCTGTAAGGAATAAAACTATTAACCACTCTCAACCTGGCGTCTCAGTTTTGTCCATGTCATTATAGGTGAACATTTAAAAAACAAATCCCCAATTTCTTTTAATTAGACTTGTTTAGCACACGGTATCTACAAGCTCACAATATGTCGCACCATTTGTGAGGTTGTATATCTCTTATTTTCGCTATATGTCCTACAACAAAGTGTATAGGTCTTAAATGGTTAAAAAAAAAGCCTAAAAATGTGAACACTTGGATGCAGTATTGTCATAGCAGGAGGTAGTTGTTGCAATTAGATACGGAACTGTGTTTCTTCAAACATTACAATGGTATGTATACGAAATTATTTACCCTGATTTTACTTCCTGGTAACACTTGACAGTGGCCATAGTGCATTGGCCTGTAAATTAATTTGTGTAGAAGCACCAGTATTGTACAACAATACTGTTCACCTACACCTTTGTAAGTACATTATGTTATACATAAAGGAAATGTTCAGTACTGGGCTGGCCGAGTATTATTGTGTACTTACAATACCTGCAATCTTCCACAGGTTAATACACTAGTTTAAAGCCATTTCAAAGGCGTAGGAAACTTTGTTCAGGTCACTCAGTACACACAATAATTCTTAGTTTAGCACCAGATGCCACCCATCATTACTGCATGAGGATGATTCAAATATTGTTGAGTAAACTAGCACAAAAATGATCTACTTGATTTTCAAATATCTTCCAGGGCTAGTTGAAGGTTTTCTGGCACGTGTTTGTTTACACAGCATCCATTTGTTCTAGTAAGCTACACAGCCCTTAAAAGGGCACTTTAAAATACTAAATATTTGACATTCATAGGGACAATCCCTGCCACGTTCTTATGATTGGATCAATACAGTACAGTGGCCTGTCATGCTTGGAAAGGGGTTTTGAGTTATGATGATCATACCTGCCATGGTGGAGTGATGATATGAATGTTTTCACCTTTTCCTTTTTCATTGTATGAATACCCTCCACTCCCACATAGAAATGAGGCCATTCACTCTGCCTACATGGTGGCATGTCCCCCAGTACTCGCACATTCCATGACAGGGCTCTACTTGACAATTACAATGTAGGCATTTAGCAGACGCTCTTATCCAGAGCAAGAGCGGAGTAAATGGCAGGAACCCGGGTCAACGGTATTGTCAAGGTACTAGGATACCAGTAACATCAAACTTTAGCCTACCCTAACCTACCACCTTCGGTCTTCATCCTCATTGGCTCCTCACGCTTCACTGAAGTCGTCTGTCTCCGTCTGGCAGGTCTTTGGTGGGCAGTGCCGCGAGCTCTCCCAGCCCCTGCGGATCTTTGCCAGTCTGAACGCCAGGCAGGGCAGCACCAGGAGAAGCCGGCCCACCAGAACCACGCAGGGCACGATGAGCGCCAGGAGATAGGCTGGCGGTAAGTAGTAAGCGTAGGACCAGGAGAAAAAGGCAAAGTCCCAGCCGAAGAAGAGAGTGTGCATGACGGAGAAGGTTAAGGCTCCGTATCCCAGGCCTGACTGGTGAGACAAAAAGTAGGGGAAAGTGTATATGCAAAGAAGTTTGTTAGTACGTAATTCGTCATGAGGCATAATACACAGACAGTAAAATCCTCAGTGTTAATTTAACTCTGAGAGTATAAAGATTTACCCAAATGGATCCGATAGGGTCCATATATTCGTTATGCCAATTCCGGATTTCCTGTATATTATTGAGTTCCTGGTCACTGCTAACTCCTACAGTTAGTTCTAGGGAGAGCACAAACAATCACGTGTCTCCACCGATACACGTGACATCAAGGCTGCTTCTTTGCACCTGACAGTGAGGAGTTTCACCGGGAGGACGTAGCGCATGCGGAGGAACATATGAATCCTATTAGTTCCACACCCCACTGAATAGGCGCCCTGGGTCAGTGTAGAAGTCACATGTGCAGCGACAGAGATCGTCCTCTCCGACGTCCCCGTCTGGTTTCCCTCACGCAAACATGGCTAATGGCTAACCCATAATCTCCACTGTGGAGGGCAAGAACTACACACCTGCACCACCCAAGCGCCCAATCCAGCCGCTCTTAATTTTAACCTTGACCTTTGACCCTTCCACCCAGACCATCTCTTCAGGACAGCATACTGATCATTACCACCAAGTTTCATGGAAAATCCACCCAGGTGTTCTCAAGTTACTTCACTGTTCACAGACAGACGGTTACAAAAGTGAAAAGGAATTGGCTATAAATGTTCAGAGATGTAACATTATTTTTGTATTTGATGTGTTAATCCCACAACAATATTTTTTTAATGTCTGGATGGCCTTCAAAGTTCTCTTGCGGAGACAATACACTGTATATTGCATAACTTACTAAAGGCTTTACTGAAAGGCTTTTGGTTCAGTATTTGCTGACTTAATAGACTACTCACCAATTGTTATGGCAATTCCTACCTTTACAAATGCATTCTTAAATAGGTTTCACACTATATATTGTTTCATGAACATTGCTGTAACAAAATAGATAAAACTCTGAAATACTTACCTGGACAAAAGTAAACTCCCTCCAATTGAGGGCGTTTCCCACTGAGGGTAGAGAGGTGATGGCAAGCAAAGTGAGAATTCCAAATCCCAGAATGCCACAGGACAGGTAGAGGTCTGACCTCCAGACCTGCTGCTCCTGCCAGGAGTTCTCAACATCAGCTTTCACCTGTAAGTGAAAGGACACAAAGGACATAAAATATTAGAGCAGATTTTCAAAGTAGGATCTAAATAATAAACATTGCTGTGCTCTGTTATTCATAACAAAACATGACATACAGTATGCGGAAGCAGGATAATTAAAATGACCCATTTTGAGTTCCATAGTTGAATGATAAAGTCCTAAGGGCATCCAGGGCAATATAATATAATAAATCAAAGGTTAAACGGGGCCTGTGAAATGTTCTATATCTTCACAAAGTACGTTGCTACACACAGTCACTTCTACTATTGTAAGAAACATTGGAAATTGGGTGGCTAATCATAATTAATAATAATTAATGTCATCAAAAGTCATACATAAATCTTTCCTCCTAATGATCCATGTCTAATGTACATCACAAATTCCACCATCAATCAAAAAGGGTATGAATCTGTATGCATTTTGCTTTGCTGTGTTCTGGTTCATGAATATGCAGTATGGGAAGGAAATAAAGTAGAAAGAGTTCCCAGAAGTTCCAGAAGAACAGCCGCCCAGCATGGTGCAGAGGATATTAGAGAGATGAGAACTCATCACAAACATCTAATGTGGTGGAAAAAGTACTCAAATTCTTTACTTAACTCATTCACTGCCAGGCTATTTCAAGCTTGTTGATCCATATGCCAAAGGCATTATGGATCAAACGGAGAAAAAAATTTCTCCGTTTACATTTTAACATTGAAGTGGATGGAGCATTAACTTTTTGAAAATCGTTTTCTCCTAGTTCCTTTGAGATTAAAAAGAAAAAAAAATAACCAAAAAAAAAAAAACGTCAAAAGACGTCATTGGCACTAATGGCACACTGAAAACGGCCGTCAAAAGACGTCATTGACACTATATGAGTTAAGTAAAAGTACCAATACTGCAATATAAAAATACTCTGTTACAAGTAAAAGTCCAGAATACAAAAATTACTTGAGTAAAAGTACAAAAGTATTGGCATCAAAATGTACTTAAAGTACCAAAAGTAAAAGTACTAAATATTTGAAAATAGCAGAGCTTGTAGATCGGCTATTTTCAAATAGCCTAGGTATAAAATAGGGCTAAAGTGGTTCATGTATGTTTCATAACATCATAATTTATATATGAAAAGTAACTAGTAACTAAAGTTTTCAAATAATTGTAGTGGAGTAAAAGTACAATATTTGCCTCTGAGATGTAGTGGAGTAGAAGTAAAAGTATTGGAAATTGGAAATACTCAAGTAAAGTACAAATACCTCAACATTGTACTTAAGTACAGTACTTAAGTAAATGTACTTAGTTACTTTCCACCACTGTCAAAGTCACACTTTATTCTCTGCATTTTGCTTCTGCATCAACTTGTGAAAAACTCATGGCCCTATGCCATAAGATTGTGCAATCGATAGAGGTCCCAAACACATAATGCTGGGAAAGCACTGTTTGAACGAACATGCAGATACAAATCCCTGCCACCTGACAGCACTGAAAACAACCTTCATGACATTTGATACATTATTACATGAAACTACATATGTGTCATGGTGGTTACGCCAAATCATGTGTTTACCATGTAAACACAGAACCTGATGTCATAGGTTGAAATTGTCCCCCACCAACCCACAGACACAGACACACACACACACACACACACACACACACACACACACACACACACACACACACACACACACACACACACACACACACACACACACACACACACACACACACACACACACACACACACACACACACACACACACACACACTAACTAGCACGCTCATTCAATCCCATAACGCACACTCTCCCACCTGTCTGTAGGCTGCATTGAGCAGTCTGTATCCAGCAGCTCTCCGTAGTGTCAGACACATACTGTAGACAGCATGGAGGCCAGCACACAGGAAGCTCAGCAAGCCTAGCTGCTTGCGGCCACACAGCCACATGTCTAGCCACTTAGGAAATCGCTTATACTTGGTTCCCCTTCCCAGCTGGAGAATGGCAGCAAATAGACCTGTAGAAAGAAATATGACCTATTACAGCATCCTCCTATAATTTGACAACCCTCTGTAGTGCGTGGTGTAGTGGTGTAGTGGTGAGGCCAAAATTGGTTCTGCCCGTTTCTCCTCAGTGGCAGGAGCAATTGATTTTGCACACAGCCATTGACCATTACCATGTGCACCTAACAGCGAAGCCCGTTTTCCGATTACACGAAATCTCAGCTGTTTATTAGCGTTTTTGTGTTAGCTGGTTCCCGGGTTGCCAGATCATGTGCGCATATCCCCCCACGGGTATGGTCTAGTAACTTACAATGGGTGAACAGATAGGTACATTATGCAGTGTGTTTTTCAAGGCCATTTCAGCAGAACACATCCATTCGGGAAGTGTTAAATCAATTATGCTTTCATAATCATCAGCGTGTAGTCGTGATGAGGTATGGATTGATACACCCCCAAACAAACCAGCATGGTTAAACCAGAAGCGCATAGTGTTATTTGCACAGTTTTATGGGCAGTACCTGGTAGATACACAATTGCCAGTGTCACCAGGGCGACCGAGGGCAGTGCCTCATTCACTGTCTCCAGTGGAAGCTTGTAGAAGTTGTTCTGGCCATGAGCGAGGTAAGGCATCAGCACGCCCTTCAGGAAGTTGTAGCCATAAAAGAAGAGAAAGAGGAGGAGGGTAGCGATGATGGGGCCTCCCCAGGAGGGGAAGAGATGAAGGGGAGCTTCCTCGATGTCCTTGGACGCAGCCAGACCACCCAGGTCCACAGGGTTGAAGCCCATACGGCGGGCGAGCTGGAGAACCCTGGCTTTGGAGTCAGAGCAGTCGCCACAGATCAAGACCTGGAGAGGCACAGTCACATCTCATCATCTCTTAAATGATACAAGAATGAAAATGTCAAAAATGAAGATAAGCAAAACTGAATTCAACTCAGCTGTGATGCCAAACCTGCCCTTCCAGTAGTTAGACAAACAATAACCTTTAAAGGACCATACAGGTGGTCTTGAATGTCTAACACACATATTGACTATATTGACTCTTGACATGTACTTGACATTAGTGCTGACCATTTTCCAGAACCCACGTGGTTCGGTTGATTTTTGAGGAAGCTACTGGTTTCATTTCCGTACGCTTTGAAAATCAACTTGTAGAGATTTGAAACTTGGTTGAGCTAATGCAACACATTAAATATCCTGATTGCGTGGTTATTTTAGTCAAGTCATGTTTAGCCAACATTTACTCAATGATTCAGGTACGATCGGTAATGTGTTTATGACTTTGGAAACAATGTAAATAACTACAAAATCTAAATATAATGCCATTAGTGGGGAAAATGGTCTATGTTTATGTACTATAATATGGCTGAAGTTGTGAATAGACAATGACATGTATTGATGTGGTAACGCCCTTTAAAGCCTGATTTATACTTATTTGTGGATTTTGTGCGCCATGTCACACACCAACAATAGCAAGCGTCACAACTAAAGTCCAGGTGTTGTGAGCTTGTAGATCGCCATTTGTGACGCACGACACGGCGCACAGCCACGTATGAATCAGGCTTCAGTATGCTTTGCAACCACATAACAGCGGTCCACCTCACCTGCCTGCTCCCGTCATTGGCGCCGGTCTGCAGGGCCCATGCTGAGATGACGTTGAAGCCCTTCATCACTTTGCTCTGGGGGAACAGCTCGGCCAGCCTCTCCGCGTTAGACGGCCCGCCGTTGTTCAGGCTGACGGCGTTACTCACGTCCACCAGTACCTTCCCAGCCAACGCATCCCTCAACCCCACCAGGCCGTGGTAGTGCTCTGGGTAGAGGGCGGTGAACACCAGCCTGTCCGCCGCGGCCACGGCCTCGCTCTGCGACCGTAGCTCCGCCCCGTCGGGAAACAGGCCCTTGGCGATGCGCTTCGGATTCCGGCTCCCCACCACCACCCTGAAACCAGAGGCCAGCAGCCGGATGGCCAAGGAGCGAGCGTAGTCCCCCGAGCCGAGGATGCCAATCACAGGGTCTCCCGGGCAACCTAGCGGGGGCTCTGAGACGTCAGAGTCGGAGGCCGCCAGCAGGGGAGTGTTCATATCACCCTGAGACATGGCTCTCCTGCGGTGCGGTGCTACAAGTAGATTACAAGTAGATACATTAGGGCTGTCAAGATAATTGTGTTTTTTGGCATTGAGCATTGGAACTCAATGCCAAATATTATACTTTAAAAAATAGTGGAAATAGACGACCTACATTCCTACAAGGTCACGCACAACACTTTGTGACGCATTGTTAGGCTATTTTCACACATTTTCAACATATTCATATATGCAGATGTGTGGAAGCAATTCTGACGATTATAATGATGTAATAATCGTGACAGGCCTAGTGGTCATCATGCCATAGATGTGTGGTAGAGCAGATGATAGACTACACACCAGTGATATTACACATACATAAAGTCCAGACAGACTGGACTGGACAGCTGTGAAATATTGTACCATCAATTAACAATTATAGCAGCAGGCTATACATGCAGACTGGGAAACAAGTGCGAAGTTTCAACCTGGGCCTTGTGGTACAAAAAAACAAAACAAATCAAATATAACACATGAAGTGCTGATATGATCACAAATTTGCAAAATGAACAAAGCTCTTCCATTTTTCTGAATAATGTGAAGGCTGGTGGTGATGGAGATGATGATAGTGTGAATTTAAAAACCATTGTGCTGACACTTCTTTCTGTTTTCTTATCATATTACCACATTAACTAAAACCTTGATAGATCATTTGCATTAAGAGCCTCAAAATTTTCAAATGCCAGTTCCTCTCCTTTTGGTACATTGTCAAGGTGACAGAGAGCAGATGTATAAACCAGTTCAAATAGTTTATTAGTGATGTAGTAAGTACTGTATGTCTACTTAGTCTTTTACAGCTGCTATGTCTATTATATAAATTGCCTAGTGGCTAAATAAGTCTTTAATACTGGAATTAGTACATCAATTTACTAGGCTATCTGCTTCTGTTATTAAGACAGACTTATTGCTCTAATTTCCCACTGAGTACTTTCTACTTTTGGTACTTCAAGTACATTTCGATACCAATATTGTTGTACTTTTACTCAAGTAAATATTGAATTCTGGACTTTTACTTGTAACAGAGTATTTCTATATTGCAGTATTATTATGCTATACTGTATATGTCAGTCAGCTCTTACGTGAGGATCTCATTTGAAACAAGCCATTGCGGCTTTCATGAGCGATCCATTTTGACCTTGTAGTATTGTAAACTGTACTTCCAAGTTCCATGTGCTTTTTCTCTCTGCAACCTTCTAAATAAAGTATTCAATCAATCAAAAGTTTCGTTTCTACTGAACTGAATCCATTGACACTTGCTTTCACCTCGTCCTCTTGGTTCATAAAGTCCACTGTCCAAACCTACATTCATAGCCTATCTGTAAATCAACCGTCCTGTTTATACCATGATAAACAACACACTTGTACTTAAGAAAAACATTACATTGATTTCCACACAAACAGAAACACCCAAAAACACCACTTACCCTTTGTTATTTAACAGCGTGTGTGTGTGTGCAGTAGTACATCTTGTGTAACTACACATTGAGCCTGTAAGCTTTGCGCGAGGGTCTGCTGCGTGCCAAAAAGAACAGATCTACAAGCTGACAACGCGTCGCCAAGCGACGCGTTGTCAGCTTGTAGGTCTGTTCTTTTTTGGCACGGAGAGTACAGCAAAACCACGCCCACATCTGCGTGTAGCAGATAAACAGACCGATTCAGCTCATTGATAAGAACCAAGGTCTGTTTCACAACACACCATATATCAGGGGCGCTGACTTTTGTGCGCGACCATGGGGGCTGAACTTGACCACCACTCGCCCCCCCCCCCCCCCCCCTTCCACCCACTGCGTCGCGGGCATGTAGGCGCGCGGAGCGAGCGCGATTTTTTTTGCTTAATTAATTCATTAAATGACCATAAAACAACATTAACAACACTCTACCCATCCTTCAGTGTGTCCCATCCTCAAATGTTTTACTTAAATAAAAGTACTTATTTTAGTAGTAGCCTATAGTTACTTCTACTCCACTACATATAGACAATTATTGTACTTTTACTCCACTACAATTATTTGATAACTTTATTTACTATAGTTACTTTGTAGATTTTGATTATTATTATTACAAAACCACTTATACAGTATATATACTTTGGCAATTTGAAAATAGCAGATTTGCGATGCGTTGTGAGCTTGTAGATCTGCTATTTTCAAAGAATTTGTATACATTTTACACGTTTGAAAACTTGTGAAATGGGACCTTCTGCATAATGAGTACTTTTACTTTTGGTACTTTAAATACATTTTGATACCAATACTTTTCTACTTTTACTCAAGTACATTTTGAATACCTTACTTTTACTTGTAATAGAGTATTTTTACACCGCAGAATTTATACTTTTGTTTAAGTAAAACATTTTAGTACTTTTTCCACCACTGGTATTCAGTGCATGCAGTGAGTGACTGTTAGTGCACACAGGACGAGGGAGTCAAGGGACACAGCATAGCGACCCTTCATTTCAATAAGGGCACATGGCAGAGCCAAAACCTGCAGAACATGTTTAGCACACAGCCAGCCAGATTCCAAACCCGAAAATCTCGGCCACTCGCTCACTCCCACTCGGTCACTCCGACTCCAAACCGGATGTGCTAAATTCCAATTACTCAGTTGCTTCTTGGAGGAGGCGAGTGGGGTCGAGTGGAGGAGCCGAGGGGGCTCTCTACTTCCGCATTTAGCGAGTGTACATCAAGTGTAGGCTCGACCACTCTCGTCAGCTCCTCCGCGGCAGACTTCCGCATCACGTGTACACGTTTTTTTTGTTTTTTCCCTTCTCCCGTGACGTATACATGGTCCTCCTCCACATGTGGCCACACAAACACTGCTTGAAACCCGAAACCATGCCCCGAAAACACCGGCTGCCCCCCCCTCGCCCCCGCCGATCACTCGTTGCCCATCTCTCACACACACACACACACACACACACACACACACACACACACACACACACACACCCACACACAGTGTAAATTAACTGAAAAGACGCAACAAGCCACTGGCTTTATTGCTTTGTATGATATAAAGTATAATACAATTATATACATTGTAATATATTGTGCACACTTATACTGTCTCAAAAGCTGATAGTTCATTTCTCTCCGTGCATGCCTCAATGCAGTGCATGGACTATTATAAATTACTGTGACAAAGATTATGTTTAAAATAATGTATTGTATTTATATATAGACTGAATATAGGGTGACTATATTCTGAATTCCCCAAAAAGAGGACACTTTACGCTATTTAACTATAGCCGTACTCTGAACCGATTCTTAAATTTTAAAATTATCTATTTGCTGTGAAGGGTCTTCTTTCATGTCTATCAGTCATGATTTATTTCGCTATCAAACAATATCAAGCAAAATCACAAAATCGTCTGAGTTTTTTTCTTCTTCCCAGAAGTGGGGAGGATATCACCCAAACTCTCAACCCCGGACATTTGAAGGATTTTATAAAACCCCCCCAGACAGCCCCCCCAAAAGAGTATATGTCCGGGTAAAAGAGGACGTATGGCCACCCTGCATGAATGATGTAATTCAGAGTCAGACATACTCTGTAATATACGGTGGCTGTTATAAGCAGCAGTGCCGTGCGGGACTGCTGCGGGGGGTGGGGGGTCTGGGGACTGTAAGAGCAAAAAGAGGGACGGGTCAGGATTTAATTCATAAATGTAAGTTTGCTCATCCTGGCGCTTCGTTCACTATTTCAGGAATAAATGGCTTTGCACAAAATGTTAACTATAAAGATAACATGATGAATTGTCTATTCTATTCTGTATTATTCTATACCTGCATATTATTCTATGCATACATATTATTTTCATGGCAATGACAAGCTATATGATCGGCTCGGTTGGCTGTGTTGGCTGTGTTCCAGTGATCCAGCTGTGTGAGACGTCATAAGTGATCGCGGAATTTGCCGTCGCTTTGAAATGATGCGCAGCAAGTGCAGTCCGATCCCCTCCAGCTGGTCGGCCACTCGTCCTCGCAAATAATCCTCGGCTCCTCGCAGGGGCGGGGCTTAGGCGCGAGTGGAGGAAGCGAGGAGAGTGAGCGAGTGACCGAGCTTTGGGGAATGGAATCTGGCTGCATGGTTCACATGACGCTTGGTGCCGAGTCCCCCTGGTCTAAACAAGTTGTGTTCGATTTTTCGAGCCGCAATAGCCCCGCCCCCCCCACCGTGAGCCGTTTCTCTGTCTGGGCTATTGTTCTAGGTGTCAACGGCGCGTTAACACCTATCTGCGCCCCGCTATAGTAATGGTAATGGTAGTGGTACTGTAAGTTTGAGCCTGACATCTGAGATTCATGAGGGGGCTGACCAATTGACTGTGGGGGCGCTAGCCCCGACGCCCCCACGTCATCGGCGCCCCTGCCATATATGATTACAATCACATGTTTTTTGTATTATTATTTATGAATGAAACAATTACACACTACGCCGTTTTATACGGGAATGTTGCGAAAGATGAAAAGACACACAAAGAATATTAGGCAACACGCCTGTCCATTTCTGTCCACAGGGTGTCGCTGTTATAATATGTTAACAAAACAATTTGGGTTACTTACATTCACACACATCTAGGCTACATTGTACTTTGTACTGCATGTGGACAGCACTTTTTAAAAGTCCAAAATATGACAATGATACATCAATTATATTGGTTTGCTCTGCCCAAATCACATTTTCCACTCCTTTGGCATGTAGGCTAATATATCAAAAACACCATGAATGGATTATTTTATAGGCACATTTCCACCTTCTTAGTATTAGACGATGATAGATGATGACATTTGGCATTCTGGATTCACTACGTACGCTAGGCTTGCTTGACCATAGAGATATAGTAAACTAGAACAGCATTAGTTGATATGTAAACTAATCCCCCCCCCCTTTCACTACAGGTCCACTGTAGAGAGAGTCAGCAGCATATTCAAGTTCCTTGGTCTCCAGGACCTCTCCTGGGATGAGCACACTTACCAGCCAATGCCTCCTTCATCTCGGGTGACTGAAGAAATTTGGCATGGGCCAAAGATCCTACGGGCCTTCCACAGAGGTATACCACTGCTTTTTGACTGGATGCATCACTGCCTGTATATACTGTATATACCTATATATATGTGTGTGTGTGTGTGTGTGTGTGTGTGTGTGTGTGTGTGTGTGTGTGTGTGTGTGTGTGTGTGTGTGTGTGTGTGTGTGTGTGTGTGTGTGTGTGTGTGTGTGTGTGTGGCATAGTAATCATTGCTTTGTTCAAAGTGAATGCTCAGTAACAGGGTCTCCTTGTCCTTGTCTTTCTAGCTCTTTAGTAAACAAGAAATACATTCTCAGGTTGGGAGACCAATTTTAGGAAAGAGAACTCATGAAGGAAGTGATGATGACACAAAATCAGATTGAAGCAATCAATTCAAGATTGAAGCTGATACATGTGTACTCTCTCCTCATTGTATGAAATTGGCAACACACCTGGAAATGTATTTTCTGTTTATTTAAGAGCTGGAGAGAACTCTATAGCAATGATTACTCTCAGAATATATAACTTTTACTTTTTAACTAACAACAAAAAAAACTTTTGTTTTAACAAAAAGAAATACATCACTTACACTACATTTAACAAAAATGAGTTTTATAGAAAATTATAAAAATGCAGTTTCTAATCAACACAGTCGGGCAGGGAAACATACGCAAAGATGAATGAGAAAATAAAGTGCTCTTCTGAGGCCAGGAGGAAGAGAATTAAGAGCAACTGAGTAGGGCAGATTTTTATACTGCTGGTGACACTGGCCAGCTGCCTCCAATCCCCTTTTTCTTCTACCACTAGCCAAGAACCAGAATGTGACAAGGCAGACACATGGCCCTTAGGGCCATCACACAACTATTGCTACTATTGTTATTTTATTGCTATTTTGTCTTGTTGCTGCAATGTCTTGTTGATGTCTTGAATCTCATAGTTCCTACATACAGTACAGAGTACAGACACACATTGGTACAGGAAGGACCACCACATACTGTACGGAGGCACAAATCCACAGTGAGACATATGAACAGTACATTATATACTACATTTAATTTATACTCCAATCGCATGAAGGTGTTGCTTGTTGACAAGATCTGATCTTCATGCTAATCAGTTCTTTTCGACAAGTGATGCTGGAGTATAAATTAAGCTTTACTGTAGCCTACTGACTGGATCATATAAAGCATGTTAGACACCAACAGTAGAGCTGCATGTCTTGGTCTGAATGACTGTAAGGTGTTTTATTATAACAACAACAATGCCCACAGGGTGATTTTTTTAATTACTGTGATTATTGTTATGACAGTGACGCGGCCATACAGCATCTGCAGCACGGAGGTAACGACAGTGAACATCCTTGTAATGTAATCAGAAAGAATGCCCTTGAGAGCATCAACACAACAATTATATTCAACGCAGTTCAGAAAGTTTTCTTCTCATGAATAAAAAGCAAAACAAAAACAATGTTTGAAAACAGCCAGAAACACAATGATAAGCATGTATCAGCAGATGTTTGGGAGCCTGACTTACTACATGCTTTGTCATATGGCAGAGTATAAAACACATGCAGGTATACAGGCTACACAGCAGAGAAAGCGAGCGAGCTCACTGATGCATCTTTGTTTAGGCCAATAAGCCCTAATTGTTTCTTTGTTCCCTTCTTCTGCATAGTTCACCTCAAATTAAGATAATACAGTATATCGATGTGGATAGTTTAATATTTTTGTTTATTTATTTTAAGCCCAAAACCATTATTATTATTACTGTATGTTGTTGTTGTTTGTTATTATTATTGATGTTGCAATTTCTTATTTTTTTGCAACTTAGTACTGGCTTATATTCACAACTTTAAAATGCAACCATTACTCAAAATGCACAAGTACATGAACAAGCAGAATTTCTATTTTTATCTACGGAACCTAACCTAAATCCCTAAAAGGTCATAGGCTTTTAGGTCTTCCGTAGGTTAAGATGTTAATCAATCAATTTTGCCCCTGAGTAAGAAAAGGCTCAGTTGCACATCCCAAAGCTATACTCTTAAACCTTGAGAGTACATGACAGCTGACTATCGTTATGTGAGACCTGTTTATTGACTTCAGGGTGTGACATTATTCCACAAATTCATTCTGATTCTGATTCAAATGCCTCCCCTGACTCACACTCTGCATCCTATTAGGTCCTGATCTGTTTCCCATTAGGCTGTGTAGCCCAAAGTGGATTAGAGCCAAAATGATGTGGCAGAATCTAGACATACAACTGCAATCCAATTAAAACATATTGCATAGCTATGGCCAAATAATGTGTCACAACTAAACATGTTGTTGAGTCATTTCTGAGGCCTGTCAATCAGCACACTGAGTTGTGGGGCTCTAGCGTCAACTGTTCAGAGTCACAGAAACGTTTGACTCAATAGTGTCACAGCCCGGCCCGTGGGGCCATGACAAATTGAAGAGGACACAGTGGTAGTGCTTAAAAGTAACAATAATTTATTAACAAAAGGAACTTAAATAATGCTTACAAAAGGAATGAGGTGTGTAATTCAGTAATCAGTAGTGTCAGCAATGTATGGATGTGTGTTCAATGTGTAGTGGGGTGTTGTAAAGTGTGTGAACTCAGTCATAATGGAAACAAACAAAAGGGTGCTGTCATCTGGAGAGGGACACTTGGAATGGTTGGCACCCACTCTTTTATAGGGCTCCAGGGAGCATTGATCAGGTGCTCCCAATGCACCTAATTGGGGTGCACCCAAGTTGGCCGACGCCTATAGGATCTGTGGGAGAGATACAAACATTGGGGAGTACACCATACAACCACACAGGCCCTGCAAGCCAGGCCAAGGGGCCGTGACAATAGGCATATTTCTGTAGGATTTAATTAATTAATTCACCCATTCATTTAATTCAGAATTCCTTAACTTCATTGTCTCCGCCAGGCCAGACGGCGGAACGCCGGATGGCGGAACGCCAGAGACTATGTTTTTGCCCCTGTCCGTCAGTGTGTCCGACTCCGTCCTTCAGTCAGTATGTCTGTGAGCAGCTAATTTCCGGCACCGTTGGACTGAACGGCGTGAAACTTTGCATGCACACCCCCAGTACGAGCGTGCATGCCAAATATTTCAAAGCGGCCTCATGGTGGTGCTATAACAGGACCCTTCACGTTTTGGCTTATAACTCTTTAACCGTAGGTCATACAGTAAAAGAAAATCAGTCAGAGTTTTCAAATCCCATTCCAATTGGTGATGACCGCCTTCCAAAATATGCATGACCTGGGTCGCAACCTGGCGAAGACCTGCTCTCCGAGGAACGCACTTTTCTATTTTGTCCCCCTCAATGTTCAATTGATTCTACTGTAGTTGGACTTTGAAGTCACTGAATAAGGAGGACTGTATTGAACTTTGCATGGACATGTGTGCTTCTGCCTGTGTGCTGCTGTCACACTCAAATCAACTGGAGAGTACTCATCATAATCATATTAGCCAACTTCCCATGACCAGACTGATAACAAGGACTTAACCACAGAGTGAAGTTGATGATGCTAGAGGCAAAACACATTACTCCCTATTAGGATTCGTACCAGCCGTGACAGCATGCCTGATATCGTCGCTGCCGGGCAGAAATCTTGTATCTCCATATTCCATCGTTTTAGGTGTTTTCCATAAATTAATGCGATTGGTCATCCTAAGCCCTATTTTATATTTGTCGTACTACAGTGTCGCGTAAAGGTATTATGTACGCTTAATCCATTTACAATTAATCAATTTCAGTTTGGTGTTAATAGACTTGGTTTGAACATTCTAACACTGGATCAGGCCACGGTCTTGTTTGAGGATTCTTTTGAGTGAGCTACAGTACAATCAAATTGTATAATATTTAAACTGGCCTTGACCCTGAATATGATGATCGATATATCCAAAGCAGGTTTACAAAGGGACTGTTTAAGTGCTGTTGATATGTAGCTTCTAAGTTGTCAATGTTTGACCAAAAGAAAGTTTTGAGAGGATATTGTATATTCTTTGCAAATCAATAAAACTTTGAAATAAATTCATATCACACAAATCCATAACTTTGCTAATCCCTTTCTCTACCCAGAGTTTGAAACCAGGGTCATCTCCAGTGGCTTATATTGAACCACCATTTGTCTTGAGTCATGCAGATATCAACACACACACACACACACACACACACACACACACACACACACACACACACACACACACACACACACACACACACACACACACACACACACACACACACACACACACACACACACACACACACACACACACACACACAGCTCCTCATCTAACCACATCTCCTTGTTCAGTGTATGCGTGCAAAATGCATGTATGTGCTTCTGGCAAAATTGTATTTATGCTCTTCTGCAGTGACCTTCCTCCAGCCAATGTTAAAAACTTCTATGGGCAAAGTCAGGCTGCTGGCTGGGAGAGCCAGGGTGCTGAGTGAGAGAGCCAGGGTGCTGGGTAGGAGAGATGTGCTTTGGTGGGAGAGATGGGGTGCTTTGGTGGGAGAGATGAGGTGCTGAGTGGAAGAGGGGAGGATTAGAAAAACGCATTGCCTGGAGACGAGTGGAAGCAGCTCCGTGATAGTATAGAAGGAGACGAGAGAGAGAGAGAGAGAGAGAGAGAGAGAGAGAGAGAGAGAGAGAGAGAGAGAGACAGAGAGAGAGAGAGGGGGGGTAGAATATGAGAGAATTAAGTAAAACATTACAATATGAAATAATTCAAATTATTTGTGCAGCTGTTGTTCATATTCTCATTGGGCCTCACAGGCCCACATTTAGATGTGGGCCTCAGATCAGTTGAGGACATGCAACCACAACCAGTAGTGGGAAGGGAACTGCACCGCAGGTCCATCAGTATAGGAGGAACATACTGCAATATAGGGTTGCAACATGCACATCATGACTTAGAATCTATATAAAACATCACTCACATAGAAGACACACACTCAGGCATGCCACAGGGCAGACAAGATACAGGGATGAGATACAGCAAGGAGCTCATAGTAGGTGCAAGAAAGACCTGACTATTTTTCTATCAGCAGCAGGGCTCGGAAGTTTACAGTAAGTGGCTAATTCTAGTGCATGGCCAAAAAGAATGAAAAACTTACCCGGCATACTGTATATAATTTACAGTGTCTATCCTGCAAAATGGTTTTGCTTGTCAAACTTGACAAGCTTGACTGCACTTTGCCCAGTGAATGTCAAACAAAAGCAGATCCCTTGTACCTGAACACATAGGGTCTTTACTCTAAAGAACCCTTTGGACATTATACTTCACCTAGGTACTTTATGAGTATAGAGTGCAGCTAAGGACACGAACCTGTTACTACCCACAAAGCACAAGTGAACTTTGTGATCAGATTATTTCAAGGTCATCTGGTACAATAATATTCTCCAGTCAGTGCACTGTGTGTTACGATGCGATACATATGTTGTGAGTTTGTAGTTTGACTATTTTGAAAAATAGTGCTTAATTAGTCCTCACATACCCCATATTTTGACTGAGAAACTCCCAATGGTGGGCTTTCTGCCTTACACTTACAGCATATCTATTTGGCTCAGCTAAGCCTTTCAGCCATAAAGCTCTCAAATTTATTTTTCCTTATACCCCCTCACAGCCACACCCCACCACCCCCTATCGCCATTATCCACACCAAATCTTATCCTTCACAGTGATGGGGCAGAGGGTTACAGGAACTCTTTGCAAAATCCCACTCTTTCCTTTTCAGCAGAAGAAAGTTTTCACGATCTGAGCACCCGAGGACTGTCATTTCATTATCTTTAGCTCACGGTTTCAAGGTTTGCTGTAACTTGGGCTAAATGTGGAGATGATTACTAAGGGGTGCCTCCGGTCATGGCAGCAAAAAGTGATTCT
>NC_137618.1:15384405-15394405 GCF_963280865.1 Gymnoscopelus braueri | reverse complement strand
GATGATCTCATGGGCTCACGTGTTTTAACTTATAACCCCTCCCTACCTTAAATGTAGAAACTCACAACAGTATGTGATTATCTAGGTTTTAGTTTATTTGCACAATGCCAATGGCAAGTTTTGAAATAGACCAATGTCTAGAAATTAGATAAGTCAGGATGAGACCCTTAGACCTGTTCGTTTCCAGTAAGAAGACAAGTAAAATATTATGAACACCCATCCAACAAAAGACTGTTCCAACAAGTTTGATGAACTTCAACTTAACAAAACAATTCCAAAGTCAATAATGATTCAATGATTGGATTCAAAGTGTATCCACAGGCCAAACATTTTTCAAGTAAACATACTGGCTCAGCCCCTTTGTGTACCACCATGTAATATACTAATGGTAACTGAAAGTCAGTTCTTCTCTGCAAGCAACACTATCTTACAGCGTATAGAATTAGGCTTTACAGCACTTATTTAAATCAAATTATCCCTGATGGCTGTGGCCACCAAAGAAGTCATTGGGGTTTGTACTCCACTGATTTCATGCCTAATTTATGCTTGTACGATGAAGTATGAATCAGGCTTCACACTTTTCTCTCCCTGACTCCAGAGGCTGACTACTGAGACCTGACTGTGTACCTTCTCATATTATGATATCCCATCCCATCCAACTACTGTAATTAAAAATCTGCTTCTTTAGTCTTATTAAACCTGGTTAATAATTGAGCAGGTCAAGACTTATATAGACAGTATACTCCTGGCTCAAAGATTATTAGTATACAATACATCATAGGCTGCTCCTGGCTAAGTGTCCCGATGAGCAGGTTGGTGCCTTGCATGGTTTCCGCCGCCATCGGTGTGTGAATGTGTGTGCAAAGTATATTGTAAAGCACTCTGGAGAAAAGCACTATATAAATGCAGTCTATTTACCATAGTAATATAATATCACTATCTATGTATTATAGATCGAGGGAGCTTGGGGTAATTGTTTGTTAGGTAAACTTAGGTTGTATCTTCACCAAGTTTCAAATTTAGATTCAATGTATGAACCTCATACTTCATGTATAATTGTATATGAAGACAATGTACTCTCTGAAATATCAGACATCTTTTACCTTCAGTTTACTTGAGGCAATAATCTTGTTGTCAAGGCTGTTTTCTCAACATACTATAGAAAACATCTCACACCTTCACACGGATCCTGAGAAAGAACAACACATTAACACTCTCTCTCTCTCTCTCTCTCTCTCTCTCTCTCTCTCTCTCTCTCTCTCTCTCTCTCTCTCTCTCTAGTTCAGAAAAGGCATCAATCAATAAAGAAATCAAGCTGACAGTTTTAGTTGAACTTTTTTCTTTTCTTTTTTTCTTTTCAAATCCCCAACAAGCAGGCTAATCACCAACATGTATAATGACTTCCCACCAGGGAAACTTATGGGGGCTGGGGTGACACTGTGGGGACTCTGGTTTCCTCTGTGCAATTGACGGGGTGAGAGAGAGAGAGAGAGAGAGAGAGAGAGAGAGAGAGAGAGAGAGAGAGAGAGAGAGAGAGAGAGAGAGAGAGAGAGAGAGAGAGAGAGAGAGAGAGAGAGAGAGAGAGACACACACACACACACACACACACACACACACACACACACACACACACACACACACACACACACAGTCTGGGGGCTTTAAACCCCGGATCTGCAGAGATAAGGATTAACTGATCCCGACAACAGAAGGAAAGTCGCGGCTCAGTGTTTTTCAGCAACAGCCAAGAAGCAACCTCGAAGTATTGGCCCAAAATAGATATGTACAAATCTCACAGAAATCAAACATGAATGAATGGGAATGATGTTCACGTTTTTTCCCTTCGGCTTTCCCTGCTTATTGTTGGCTCAAAGCAGTTGTGTTGTGACTGTGAGGTCAGCCAAATGTGATGACATGGCGGGGTGAATAGCAGAATGTTTGCCTGTTTTGAAGTCTGACAGTTAAGTAAAGGGCAACTGTCCTTGTGTGCTGTGTGCTGTGTGTATAGGCTATATAATTCACTGAGTCTGATTTATTTGTGTATTTATTTAAGCTATTTATTTATTTGAACATAATTCATGAACATTAGGCACACAACAAAATCTACATTTAACTTGAAATACTAGATGTTTCAGAGAAGGCGGATTTGTCCCTGGCCAGTTGTCTTCAGGGACCAGTTCTCCTTATCGTTCAGACAGGTCCACGTAGACTACAGGGAACGAGGGTACTGCTATGACAATTTGCTCACTGCAGACTCATACCCCCAGGAAATCTCTATCCCTCACACACTTAACTCTTCAACATTTTTTGTTTATTAAGTGTGCCTGCCATGCCAATGGCAAAACACTTATTGTAATCCGCCATACTTCATTTAATATTCTTCCCGCAAATTGTCGTAATGTCACCCTCACGGTTGACACAACCCCCGCAATATATATGTCACAGGATGAATGGAGATCCAGGGTGATTGAAGACAGAGCGCTCGTTTTTAGGCACGGGGCTTCGGGCGAGGCGGGGCTTTTCGAGACAGGGTTTATTAGCGAGGCTCGCGAGGAGGAGAAGGAGTGTGAGCTTGTAGATCTGCTATTTAGCTATTTGGCTTTGATGCGACGCGGACCTGTCTTTTGTTGTTCCCCCCCACATAGCAACCAGGAAGCTACGCTAGGGGAGCGCTGAACACACGTTCACACGCACACGCACACGCTTGTCCATGACGGAGGCGCGCCGCCTTAGTAGAGCTTGAGGCCGAGGAGGCGCGCCCTCGCGCCTCCAGGCGCGAGTGCCCGCGCTGACCGGCCGATGCTCTACTAGTCGACACAGCGCCGTTCGAGTTGTAAACCGATAGGGACAGAATAGTTCTTTTCATGGATCACTGTGTGTGTGTGTGTGTGTGTGTGTGTGTGTGTGTGTGTGTGTGTGTGTGTGTGTGTGTGTGTGTGTGTGTGTGTGTGTGTGTGTGTGTGTGTGTCAGGGAGAAACTAAAACAAAAGCCAGCAGAACACAATAAAAGTATCTTAACAGTCCATTGAAAGCATGAGCGCGTGTGCGTGCGCGCGCATGTGTGTGTGTGTGTGACTGTGTGTGTGTGGGTGGTCGCGGCCATATGTGCTTGTGCACAAGCCTGGCTTGTGGCTCCCTCTAGTGTTTCTTCTACAGAATTGCTGGGTGGGTAAAAACGAGCGAGCCTTCTTCAATCACCCTGGTTCTCCATTCACCCTGTAACATATACATCAACACGTACGGCTCGGCCGGGACAATTGGCATATTCAATTTCTTGTCGTTATCCGTCACCACAGCGACGTAATATGCAAGAAACAACGCCAAAAACTCACACACACAGAGAAATTGCCGAACTACAAGTTCACAGTTTGTTGCATCGTGACGCTTTGTGAGCTTGGAGATCGGCTATTTTCCAGTCCATACCCGCAGGGGTCTCCCCCCTGTCTTCCTATTGGCTGGGCTTTAAACAGCCATAACTCCAGTTTGCAGCATGCTACCATCTCCTACAACGTGGTCTGTGGACTTAGACCACCAATAGGGATGGGCTGTAATTGCTTAAGCCACGCCCCCTCTGTCTTCTTATTGGCTGGGCTTTAAACAGCCATAACTCCAGTTCCCAGCATGCTACAGGTCTGAAACTTGGTGGGTGGTCCCACAGACTTCAAATTTCATAAAAAATGACCACTTCCTACTTCTGGTTTGTCTGATTGCCTTGAAACTTCACCCCTACACTCTCTGAGGGGTGCGGAGTTCAATGGTGCAACCCGGAAGCTGATCTGTTTTTTTTTAGTTTATTACGGATCCCCATTAGTCCTCACCACAGTGAAGACTATTCTTCCTGGGGTCCAAACATTCACACTTTACAATACAATTAAAACATAATACAATGTAATTCTCCCATTGCATAGTTAAAAACAAACAACAAAACAATTATTGAAGATTTTGATCTTCACAAATTCTATAAATGATTACATAGTATAGCACCTTTTAGTTTGCAAATCAAGAAATTAAACAAAACAAAAATAATTTCAACAAAAAATAAATAGTATATACAATTAATCATAATTCAAACATTAAACAACTAACTAAATCTAACTGTTTGACTAATCACGGCTTCCTTCAATTTCTTTTTGAAGCTTGATTTATTGTCTATCCTTATTATATGTGGTGGTAGCCCATTCCAATATGTTCCTGCTCTATACATTACTGTTTTTTTAAGTGCATTAGTTCTAGGTATTAAAGTCAAAGTAAATTGACCACCCATAGCCTGTCTTGTGTCATAGCCATGTCTAGTATTGGTGGGTTGTATCTGTGACAACAAATGTGCAGGTTTACCAGTATGATAGATGTTAAATAAAAATGTCAGTAGACTACAAGCCAACCTTTGATCCACTCTCATCCAAGACAGTTCAGCATGCATCCACTCAACACTACTCCTCCCAGAGCAGCGCAGAGCGAGACGTGCTGCTCTGTTCTGAGTGAGCTGAAGTTTGTCCAAATCCTTTTTTGAAGCACTGGACCAAACCGTTGGGCAATAATCAAGACTGGACAAAACTAGTGATTGTAACACAAGTTTAACTGTTGAACCAGTCAACAGATGTACTCCTCTTCTTATCATTGAAATGTTACTACTCATTGTATTCACCATTTTGTTAATTTGCATCGTCCAAGACAGTGTTTCATCAATAATCACGCCCAACAATTTGGCCTCTTTAACCTGTTCAATAACAGCACCTTGTAAAACAAGACTTAGTTCAGAATTAGATCTCAGCATATATCTAGAACCCAGCATAATACTCTTTGTTTTTAAAACATTCAGCTTTAGCCTATTTTCACTAACCCAGTTAGAAACCAGCATTAACTCCTCTTGCAACAACATATTAACAGAAACAGAATTTCCACTTGATACATACATTGTAGTGTCATCTGCATAGATTTCCATACATGCACTGTTTAGTACATGTGGTAAATCATTAACAAAAATTGAATAAAGCAATGGGCCTAGACAACTTCCCTGGGGGACACCACATTGAGGGGTCACCATCTCTGATAATGTACCATTAAACACTACACATTGTTGCCTGTTAACCAAATAACTATTCATTAATTCAATAGCACTTTCTTTAAAATGATATGCTGATAACTTTCTGAGCAGCAACTCATGATCTATTATATCGAATGCTGCGCTAAAGTCCAAAAGCACAGCACCCACCATTGACTTCATGTCAATATTTTTAAGCCAGTTGTCAGTAAGCGCTGTGAGTGCTGTGCTTGTGGAATATCCAACCTTATATGCATGCTGACGCTCAGAGTTAACTGACGCTCAGAGTTAATGCTGTTTTCTTCAAAGTAACATTGCATTTGTTTGTATATAACTTTCTCCATCAGTTTACTTAGCACCGGTAGAATACTCACTGGCCTACTATTTGGACCAGTGAATGGTTCCCTACTGCTTTTTGGCAGTGGAGTAACCTTTGCAATTTTCCATAGCTGTGGATAAACACAATTTTCAATACATAAATTAAAAATATGGCATATCGGTGCCACAATACACATGACTGCCAACTTCAGCAACCCACCATCTAAATGATCAACTCCGCATGGCTTATCACTTTTAATTGAAAATAAAAGCTTTTCTACCTCTTCTATTCCTACTCTCTTGAATTCAAAATTACAGACCTTGTCCTTCATTATCTTATTTTTTATAATTGAATCAGAAAGTCTGCCACTAACTGGTAGCATCTGATCTCGAATTGTGCTTACTTTATTAGTGAAAAAGTTATTCAAGTAATTTGCTATATCAACTGGTCTAGTGATAAACTTACCCTCCACCTCTATAAATGAAGGCACTTTGCCCATTTTATCCCTACCCACCGCTTCATTGAATATTGTCCACAATTTTTTACTGTCATATTTACATTCCTCAAATTTAAATTGATAGTGGTGTTTCTTCTTATGTCTATTCATTTTAGTAATTTTGTTCCGAAGGGCTCTATACTTTTGCCAGGTATCAGGGCAGCCAGATGCAATAGCAGACTGCTTAAGTAAATCTCTCTCTTTCATAAATTGTTTTAACTCATCATCAATCCAGGGGGCTTTGGTCCTCCTAACAGTACGCTTTTTTGTTCACTTCCCGGTTTTACCAGGAAGTGGTCGTAGACACCCGAAACACCCGAAACTGCCTATTCCCCCATTTACGGGTATGAGGAATCCATCAATAGAAACTAGAAGTCAAGCCCACCACCGGAAGTGGGTCAAATTGCAATTTTCCCCCCACCATAATCATTTATTTGACCCTACCTCCCGAAAGGGAACAAAAGGTCTCACAGACTTAGCAAGCGGCAGGCACACTTAACATTTCTAAGACATTTTGTTCCTAGTATATATATATTTTTGCCATTTGGCTTGGCTATGCCTATGATGAAAACCGAACATTGTGTCACCCCCCCCCCTTTTTTTTGCTCATTTCACCATGGCTCCCCTGAATCCATTCTTAAACCTCTTCTGTACCCAAAGAAACGATTTGCATTAATTGACATGTTGTTCCCCACTATATCACAGAGCGGATGGATAAAAGAAGGAAATCTGACTGTGAAAGAAATTCAACAGGGAGGTTTAAGTGACAGTATAATGCTTGCTGATCCTTTTCCCTATGTTCTATGGGTGGGGGGGGGGGGGGGGGGTTTATAATTCATAAATAAAGATGGCATGATTATTGTTGCAGTCTTAATCCAAATTGCAACAGGCTTTTCCCCGAACTTGTTACACAGTAAAAATCATCAGTGTTCATTTAATTCGGAGAGGGAACAAATGGAACCAAATGGACCATTGAGTAACTGTATGAAACCAAAAGGACCCATATGGGTCCATTTGGTTCCATTTGTACAATCTGAGAGTTAAATTAACACTCGGGATTAGCCTACTGTGTAGGTATAGGCTACGTCAGCAGCGTCGCTCCCTCTGTTAGTTGCAGACAGACAGACAGAGATCCCTCGAATCCCCCCTCATGCCAACACGAATATCCTCCCTGTCAACTATGTGAAGCGTATAGTAGTAGTGGCACATTCAACGCCGCAAGGTGAACCAGGCTTGTAGGCTAAAAGAACATACATTCCTCTATATATTTCTCTCTCTCCCCCCTCTCTCTAATCCTGGAATTGTGACTATAGGCTATACCTTATTTTTTTGTCCACTCGTCTCTTTAGCATTCCGTTGGTTTTTTTTTGCGCTGACAACAAGCTTCCATCATTACTTCCCAAAGCAAAACGGACTTTTTAGCGCTTGCCTCTCGGACTCTCCAGAGGAAGAGGATCGTCGCCTCCGTGGTTGGCGTCGTCATGGTTCTGGCTCTGATCATCGCCATCCCCTTGCTGGTCCAAACGTCCAAAGCCGACGCGAAGCACTACGAGATGATGGGCACGTGTCGAATGATCTGCGATCCGTACAACGTCCCCAAGCCGAGCGCCAAGGCTCTGGACCTGGAGGTCATGCAGGACCTGAGCGCCATCCCGTCCCCGTCGTTTGTTCATCAAGGGACTAAAGGCGAGCCGGGGCGGCCGGGGAAACCCGGACCGAGGGGTCCTCCGGGCGATCCGGGTCCGCCCGGTCCGAGGGGACCGCCGGGGGACAGAGGAGACGCCGGGAGACCCGGTCACACCAGCGGCGTGACGGCGGGCACGGCGCAGACATCGGAGACCCCCGGTGCCGCTGGGGAGCTTGGCGGCTCCACGATCGTCGCGACCAAGATCGCGTTCTACGTGGGTCTTAAAAACCCCCACGAAGGATACGAGGTTCTGAGGTTCGACGACGTCGTCACGAACCTGGGGAACCACTACGACCCAACGACCGGCAAGTTCACCTGCCAGGTGTCTGGGATCTATTACTTCACCTACCATGTACTGATGCGCGGAGGTGACGGGACCAGCATGTGGGCAGATCTATGCAAAAATGGACAGGTAAATTATGTTTAATTCTGTCCAAAATGTCATGCGTAATCCAGCTTCCCATTGCGTAAAAGACGGTGGCTTCGAGCGCAAATTACGCACCACGAGCTTTCGCTTCTTCTGGACGGTTTGATCTCATTTTTATTATTTTTTAGTTCAGTAGAGCAGTGTTTCTCAAACCTTTTCATGTCAAGGACCCCTAAATTAATGTGAATTTGGCCGCGAACCCCCATCTGAAAAGATTTTGTGCCCAGGACCCCCCATACAAGATTTGTGGTGTGAACATTTTCAAAGATATTCAGACATTTTCAAAGAATGTCAAGATGTTTGGAAAATAGCTATATATAGGGCCATGGGGTCCCTGTACCATGAACCCCTGCATTAGACCACGGACCACCATAACTCTCAGAGTTACAACCACATACGGGTCCATTTGGTTCCTAACTATCCATCATTTATCTGGGGACCCCCTGGAACCCCCTCAAAGACCCCTGGTGGTCCCCGGACCACACTTTGAGAACCAATGCAGTAGAGGATATAGAATAAATATGCCTGATCCATAGCACTCGTCTTTAAATCACGGCCAGTATGTCAAGGGTTGGTAATCTGACTCATTTCCAACTACTAGACGACAAAGTGAATTGTTCTTGCAAATGCACAGAAACCCACTATTTTATACATCTTTGATAAAGCCAATACTATGTTGTGTCGTGACTCGTGTAGGCTACTCTCCGTCTTTGGTGTAAAGTAACTAAGTACATTTACTCAAGTACTGTAGGCTACTTAAGTACAATTTTGAGGTATTAATTACTTTCCTGGAATATTTCCAAATGTCTGTACTTTTACTTCTAATCCACTACATCTCAGAGGTGAGCTTGTAGATCTGCTATTTTCAAAATATTTGATGGGACATTCTGCATAATGAGTACTTTCTACTTTTGGTACTTTAGGTAGCCTATATTGATGCCAGTCCCTTTGTACTTTTACTCAAGTCAATTTTGAATCCCGGACTTTTACCTGGCTGTAACAGATTATTTCTACATTGCAGTATTGATGCTTTTACTTAAGTAAGAAATGTGAGTACTTTTTCCCACCACTGCTCTCCGTGACACCTTGATTGTACGTTAATTGTGCGCACAACATTTATTTGCTCTTCTTTCTTTCTATAATTTGCAGGTGCGCGCCAGTGCGATAGCTCAGGACGCCGACCAGAACTATGACTACGCCAGTAACAGCGTTGTCCTCCACCTGGACTCCGGGGATGAGATCTATGTCAAACTGGACGGTGGCAAGGCGCACGGTGGCAACAACAACAAGTACAGCACCTTTTCGGGTTTCATTTTGTACCCGGACTAATAATAGGACCAATGAGCACCTATTATACGCAAACCCCCGTCCCAGAGCCAGAACTGGCGCAGAGATAGAGACTTAAAAAGCGCCGTTCGTCATTAGACTGACTGACTATCATATTCAAGAATCAAGAGGTTTTACTCTCCACATGGATACAGGATAGGTGGGCACTATGACATCTGGGCACCTCGATGTAAAATTAGTTATTTTTTCCAAAATGTTTAAAAAAATATATATATTTGAAAAATGGTCTTAAATGTAAAGTATACATGATGTGAACATGCATGGTACATCACGATCAGACTTAATTTTATCCTTCAACTTCTTGTTGATGCCCCAAAATCACTGGATATACAGGTTTTGTAGCAATTTGTAGCAATTGTAGAAATATTAGACCTTAATTGTCGAATGTTTAAGCATGTTCGAATCATGTATAGCATACTTTACATCACTTAAGACCATTTTTCAAGTATTATCTTTTTTCCTTTTTTTAAAAAACATTTTGGACAAAATAGCCAATTGTACATCGAGGTGCCCAGGTGTCCCTATAGTGCCCACCTATCCTGTTACCGACTGGGATATCATATTCAAGAGCCAAGAAGGTTTTATTCTCCACATATGCCCATACAAGTATGTGCAGTGAAATGTTGGTATAGACAGAGCGATGGGTTTCGTTGCGTGTTTTGGTTTATCTTTCGTAGAGTTGC
>NC_137618.1:15341905-15381905 GCF_963280865.1 Gymnoscopelus braueri | reverse complement strand
TGTGTGTGTGTGTGTGCGCGTGTGTGTGTGTGTGTGTGTGTGTGTGTGTGTGTGTGTGTGTGTGTGTGTGTGTGTGTGTGTGTGTGTGTGTGTGTGTGTGTGTGTGTGTGTGTGTGTGTGTGTGTGTGTGTGTGTGTGTGTGTGTACTGTGTGTGTGTGTGTACTGTGTGTGTGTGTGTGTGTGTGTGTGTGTGTGTGTGTGTGTGTGTGTGTGTGTGTATGTGCGTGCATGCGTGCGTGCGTGCGTGCGTGCGTGCGTGCGTGCGTGCGTGCGTGCGTGGGTTCTGTGGACATTTACATACATTTCCATTACATATTTCAAGTGTGTGTGTGTGTGTGTGTGTGTGTGTGTGTGTGTGTGTGTGTGTGTGTGTGTGTGTGTGTGTGTGTGTGTGTGTGTGTGTGTGTGTGTGTGCGTGCGTGCGTGTGTGTGTGTGTGTGTGCGCGTTCGTGCATACGTGCGTCCATGCTTCTGTTTTGTAAGACAAGTGCTGCTTTATTTTCCACACAGCCTGACATTCATGACAAAGCCTCACATGTGCAGGAGGGCAGGACAAAGCTGACTGAGGTTTATGTTACATTTTTGTGGATTCAGCCAAAAAAAAAAACGAATAAGGAAGTAACTCAGTATCTGTATTTATGTTTCTATTTGCACAGATGTTTTTGGAGAAAGGTTGGGAATGGAGAAGTCATTGGGTAAAGAAACGAAACGGAAAGTCCCTTGGCTTATAATAGACTTGATCACAAGCTGCTACACAATAAAAGTGAGAGTATACAAATGGAACCATATGGACCCTAATGGGGATTTTATGTGGACCTACTTTATTCTATGTCAAACATCACAGTGTAGGTTATATGTGTATAGCAAAATTTAGTGGAAATTCTAACCACATACATTTATACATTTCAACTTACACGTATGTGCTAAGTGCTGATAGATACTGTAAAATGACTGTCCTGCTACATAGCTGCTGTGTTGTAGTTGCTGTTGTTGAACTCAGGGGTTCCCAAACTAATATATATATATATATATATATATATATATATATATATATATATATATATATATATATATATATATATATATATATATATATATATATATATATATATATATATATATATATGTATATATATATATATATATATATATATATATATAAATATATATATATATATATATATATATATATATATATATATATATATATATATATATATATATATATATATATATATATATATATATATATATACACACACACACACACACACACACACACACACACACACACACACACACACACACACACACACAATTTTATTCCCCTTTCCAATCTTCCCCCACATTGAAGATACTGGTTTAATTAACTACTAGGCCTACTACTGCTGTTACATTTTTTTCTGGTGACCTATGCACTGACACAGCTGGGTTGTTTTATCTGGTCTGAGGCCTAAAGCCCATGCACTACACAGTGAAATCCTGAGTGTCAATTTAACTCACAGAGTGTACAAATGGAACCAGTTGCTTATTATGTTTACAGTCTGAGTAAAAAACACTCATATTACTCACAGCAGACTTTGACCTTGGAATTGTGCAATTCCGGCTGAGCTTGTGACAGTATAGCTTAACAAACTGATCTTTATACGCAGGGATGGAGTTGGAATTTTGTATACATTTGTTGAGTCACGGCCGATCTACACCAGACTTTTCAAAGCGCGCGTATGCGTGGCGCGTAGAGCGCGTTTGTTTAGATCCAATTGATATCAATGATAGCGGCTACACCAGGCGCGCGGATACGCGAGTCCCGCATAAGCAGGCTTTAAAATAGGACTGGATCTAAAAGTGCGTGTCTGCGTGTGTGCGTGTGTGCGTATGTGCGCGAAAAAAGTCTGGTGTAGATCGGCCGTGACAGTCATTCACGGACGGACGAACGGACGGACGGACGGACGGACGGACGGACGGACGGACGGACGGACGGACGGACGGACGGACGGACGGACGGACGGACGGACGGACGGACGGACGGACGGACGGACGGACGGACGGACGGACGGACAGACAGACAGACAGACAGACAGACAGACAGACAGACAGACAGACAGACAGACAGACAGACAGACAGACAGACAGACAGACAGACAGACAGACAGACAGACAGACAGACAGACAGACAGACAGACAATGATAGAGGCAGATGCATAGATGGAGATGGATACAACGAGGGGGCAGTAAGGTTAAACGCATGGCCACAGTGTGTGTTCATCAACCTTTTGACAGGTATATAGTGAGCAGGTGCATTGCAGGTGCATTGTGGGTAAAATACCATCTGTCTTTCTGGATCAAGGAGGAAAGTGAGGTATACACATTCAGGTGGGTGTATCCTCTGCATGGCTTGCAAAAAAAACTAATCTTGCAAGTCAAAGCTAAGGGGAGGGGAAGAAACTGCCTGAGATCAGAGTTTCAGTTCCTCGTGACATCAACATGAACTGTGGAATAATTACCTCCATGCTGCTGGTGCTGGTAGTGCACTAATTAATACATAATAGAGGATCTACAAAGCTGATGGGAGAGGAAGACAATACAAAGCTACTGAATAGACAGCCGCTCTCCTCCTCCAACAGTCTGTTGCTGTGGAATTGTGGGTGCTGCTGTTCTTTGTGGTTTGTTGTTTTTGTTTTAATTTTTGTTGTTTTTGCCATCAATGTCTTATTGTAAGATTCCTGTATACTGTCTTTTGACTGCAGTGCGCTTGGTGATGTACAAGAAAAGTTCTTGAAAAGGTCCAATAAATTGTCAATCAATCAATACACCAACAGGAGATCACTTAAATGTCTCATCAAGTCATGATGACTCTTAAATTAATACCAAAGTTAAGTGTTTTAATGCCTAATATAATAATAATAATAATAATAATAATAATAATAATAATAATAATAATAATAATAATAATAATAATAATAATAAGGGTAATAAGGGTAATAATAATAATAATAATGGTAATAATAATAATAATAATAATAATAATAATAATAATAATAATAATAATAATAATAATTTTAATATCTTCGAGAGGGTTCGGTGCTAAAAGGAACTTTGGTGGTATTGGCCAGCTCACAGCAGCAATACAACCTTCAGCAAGCAATTACTCAGTCAGTGTCTCTTACCACCAGGCCAATCTGCCACAACTAAACCAGATTAAAAACGTAAATGGTCATATAATTACACGATAATATACTTTTTAAGGGCAACAAACAATGCAGGGGAAACAAAGGTATGTGAGTGATGCCTCAATGAAACATTGAGGCGGAAATCTCCCTCCCTGTCCACAGCTGTCTGGCTTCATCAGACTATGGTTGTTTATTGTCTCCCACCTGTCCACAATCCTGTCTGCTAAATGAAAGACAACAGGTTTTTATAGCACTGCACGAGAAAGCAATATATCCCAACGGTTGGCAACCACTGCAGTAAAGATAAAACACTCTATTTGGTGCTCTCCAGACGCTCTTATTTAGCCTGCTTTCAGAAAAGAAGGGCCAAGGCAAGGCAGGTGTAGCTATTCTTTATGTGTCTGATTGACACCTGAGCCAGGGGCTCTGACACAGACGCTATAGGTCCCCTCTGTACCGATGCTAATAAAACAACAAGACGCTCTCTGTCACTTCTAGGAACAAACACGGCGCGGTGGACAGTGCTTGCGGCAAGCTTTTGCAGTCGCACACTAACTTCTTCTGACAAGAGGCAACAGTCTAAAATAGGTTTTCTGCCTTCCCCGAGAGGGTGCTGGAGAACTACAGAGAGACGAGCACTTAGGGTTTCACCTCAAAGAAAGCCCAATATGATCTGAGAGGAGAAACTGAAATCACACATCACCCCTCCTCCATTACTGTGGGAGTCTGTGTGAGTGTGCTGTGTGTTGTCTCCTCACACTCAGCAGTGATTCTCGCTGCTGTTAAACATGGCACACAGTCCCAGACAGTTTGCTCAGTGTCAGTAGAGATGATGACTAACCCAAGAGATGAGGTCACAACCAGCAGCGCTCCCGAGTCCCCATGCAGGACAGAGGTGCTGCTGTGAGGCACTGCAGATGTAATGCCTCGTTTATGCTCAGTCGTACAGCGTTGTCACACACCCATAAAATAGCAGATCTGCAAGCACTCTCAGGATGTCACATCGGCGAGAGCTTTTAGATCAATAAAATCACCCAAAGATCCCATTTTCAAAGACAAAAAGGGGAAAATGGTGTTGCCCCTCTAGCAGCAAACTATAGATATAGATGTAGTGGTTTGTGTGTGCGTGCGTGCATGCGTGTATATATATATATATATATATATATATACACACACACACACACACACACACACACACACACACACACACACACACACACACACACACACACACACACACATACACACACACACACACACACACACACACAATAATATGTGGGTGGGCATTATGTGGGTCAGCAGTTTTTTTTAGGAAACAAAGCTGCATGGGATAGGCTACTACGGTATATGCATATTGAATGAATATATGAAATACGTTAGTATGTAAAGAAGAATGTTTGATTGTTTAAAGACTTATTCTGCTTTTATTCAGTATAACTGTGTACAACGCTTTTGTTCATTTATTGCCTGAAACATTGTGCAACTGCAGTTAGACCACTTTTGTTCAGGAAATATCATGCTAAACCAACCAGCTGACTTTCAAGCAGACTAGAGCATACCTGAAATAAGAGCTCACATGCAGGCAGATACGTACGTGCAGACGGTCGGTGTCTGTTTTGGGTGGTTTTAAAACGTCCATGTGGTGCAGGTTGGTGGCACTTAAGGGGTTTAGGACGACTGATTCAGCTGGATAGGCCCCTGGGCCGTTTAACAATTGAATTAATAACAGTTATATTATGGAATAATGGGATATACTATTATTGGTACAAAAACATCTGTGGTGGCATTAAGGGCAGCAAAATAACAAAGGTGATATTTCCTCCTTTGCCTTGAAAAGTACCTCTTAGGAGTGGATAGTTAAGTGCCCATAAATGTGGTCACCATCCCCAGTGAAACTGGATCAAATGGCATCTATAAAACGGAGGAGGAGGTGGCAATTTTTCAGAAAGAACATTATAATGAGAGCCAAATGTTTAGAGTCACAGCAACGCTTGCAACTTGCAAGTGGCAAGGTCAAATTCAGGATATGACACTGTGATTGACAATCTGTCTGAATTGTTGTGATGTTGTTAAACTCCAGTACTCCACCCATCTGGTGCCAAGTGGGTTGCAACCATTTTGCACGTGCACTATTTGACCCAATTCTGCAGGGAATTCACTTGCTGTGGCCGGTAGCAACAAGGAGCTTCTCAGCTCATAGCAGAGATTGTGATGTGTATCTTTTGGGGAGAAAATGTTCTTATCTTGAAGCACATTCGCAGAATATCCTTAAGGCTCTGTAGGGACCTATCTGACACTTAGAATAAATAAAGGAATCCTTGTTGGCACAACATCAGTCCCTTAGGTCCATGAGCACTTAGTGTCAGATTCACAATCCCAATGAACAAAAGTCCACAACTGAAAAGTGGACCACTTTATCTATTCCGGACAAGTCACTTTTCCTATTTCCTTGCGTGGCCGTGTCAAGTTACAGGCTCTTAAACATCATCTTAAAACATGACAGAAACCAGCTTCCCTGTTGCCTGTTGAAGAGCTGATAAATAAGTGATACTGATAAACAGCCCTAGAGAATGTTGGTATAACGTCAGTAAAAGCAGTTTGCATGAAAAACATGTTGGGTACATATATATGTGTGATATCTGTATATGGATGTGTTCAGACTTATGTGTGACAGAAAGAGAGTGATATCCAGTAGAGTGGGCACCTTTTGTTTTTCTCCAGAAAAGCACTCTTTGTGGATTCTTCATGTATTCCGATCGAGACTGTGATTGAGGATGGACTTAACCACTTAGTTGACCAGAGTGACCCAGGAGTCTATCCTAGGCCTATAGGTTTTCCCTTTTCACCAAATATCTTCGCTCAAAATCTTGTAGATTCTACAAGATAATATCATGTGATGATTTCTGTGTGATATATTGTAAGACAGGATATTAATTCCTGCTTGTTTCACTTCTCAGTTCTGTGTTGGTGTGTCATTGTTCTGCAATTTATATGAATTGTCTGACGATAAGCTTGTTTCCCTTTTTGAATAATTATAGCATAATGATTCTCTCAGGGTGGCCCTGGTGCCGGCCCTGGTGCCGGCTCTATGGAGAGGGTCAGACAGGTATTGAACACACAGAGTGGGTCACCGTCACCCACACTCCCCAACCCTATCAGGGGGTTCCGCATGGGGAGACTGCCAGCGTCATGTCATACCTGGAGTTCCCCAAGGCTCAATACTTGGCTCATTAAAATGCATGAGATGTGCATATGCATATGATTTGCATCTCATTGAAATGCCAGTGTTTTTTTGTGTTTGAGTTTTTCCATGTCATACTGTATGCTTCATTTGGATAAGGGTGTAAGCGTTCATTTGCAAAAGCTAAAAGTGAAGTAGCTGACTCACGCACAGTTTGATGTGTCTGTGTCTGGAATTTTACGATTATTTACTAAAAGCAAAGCAAATATTTTGTGTCGAAGAGGGCGTATGTCTGCCGTTGCTGGTATGTGTTATGTGTTAATGGAGGACTAAAAGCAGATTGTCCCTGAAGCAGAGCAGCTGAGTCCATCTGTAAGCCTCAGGATGAGTTTATATTTAAACACCTCAGATGATGCGCATGTAGTGTCTGTACAAATTGACACACACACACACGCACGCACGTACACACGCACGCACGCACACACGCACGCACGCACGCACGCACGCACGCACGCACGCACGCACGCACACACACACACACACACACACACGCATAGCGCGCGCACACGCACACACACGCACACGCACGGACGCACACAAGACGCAAGCACGCACACGCACACCAGTATCACCCTTTCTTACCCTCTCTCATTTCTTCAAGACCTCAGTATACTTAATAACATTACCTTTCGCCTTTCCACTCGGCCTTGAATTATAGCCTCCACTCACTATCTCCTTTCCTGACCAGCTGGCTGGTATAATATATTCCTATCTTGAAGAGAAAGATTTCTCTCTCCTCCTTTTCACAGGTTTCATTTCCATACGTAGCACTGTACTGTACTGTATAGTCTTATAATGAGCATTCTGCTGTCACAGGAATATTTTGTTGCATATATTATCATGCTAGTTATGCTACTACACTACTACTACTACTACTACTACTGCTGCTGCTGTTAATAATAATAATAGTAATAATAATAATAATAATAATGATAACTAGAAAAAGTGCTCCTCGCATATGGGAAATCGGACAGATTTGTGTTGATCACATGACTACAGAGATACTGTGTACCGATTTGTGTGAGGTTTGGACAAAATCTGTAGGAGTGATATCCAATAATGGGTTTTGCACAAATCGGCCTCCTGGTGGCACTATAACAGGCCGATCTGAAAGATTTGGGGCAGAGGTTTGGCTTTGGCATCCAGGGAGTGTGCGTGCACAGTTTCGCAGCGGTCGGGCGAACGGTGCCGGAGATTAGCTGCTCGCAGACAGACGGACGAACGGACACACGGACGGACGGACAGGGTGCAAAACATACTCTCTTCGCCATGCCTTTCGGCCTGGCAGAGACAATAATAATAATGATAATAACAATAGTGCCTTTTTTCCCATTAGCAATGCATCACATTCCTCACATAGACATAGAGAGGGGGTCAGAGGGAGAAAGGCGGGAGATAAAGAGAAAGAGAGAGACACGCGCACACAGAGAGGAAGAGATGCTAAGTGAACTGAAAAAGCCGTCCCTTCATTCCATCCACAGTGACTTGGTGTGACACTTTCCTCTAAAGGCAGTGTCCACTCTCTGCCTGTTCTTTCCCCTTGGCTTGCCATCCACATTTGACCGATTAAACTTGGTTTTGTGTCCAGGGCTTGCATGCTAACAGTGATTAAACTTGGTTTTGTGTGCTGGTCTTGCATGCTAACGGTGCCCGGGGCGGGGCTGGGCATACTGATTTCCTGGTACTCCAAGGCTTGAATTCTTAAACGAGAGAGAGCCTCAATTAGTGGCCCTTATGAGCCAAACGGCGCTTACCTGAAATCAATGCCTATGGGTTTTAATGGGTTCACACACGTCACTCTGTAGCTTTTGTCTGAGGAAAGTTCATGTTTGGTTATCAGTAGGCTACAGGTTGGAGCCCCCGGACTGTCTCCATTTTGGCCTCACTAACACTAAGACTGTTTTTTATGTATGTTGTACAACAGTTTATAAATTAGGAATAAAACACATGTGTGCACACACACACACACACACACACACACACACACACACACACACACACACACACACACACACACACACACACACACACACACACACACACACACACACACACACACACACACACACACACACACACACACACACACACACACACACACACGCACACACACACACACACACAAACTTTACAGTTACTAGCTTCACTTCTCTTACTGTTTGTCAGATCAGCGGTTCTGCATTTTGCTACTCTGTGTAATCGCCCCTGACAGATGTCTGAGTGAAATAAACAAACACATTTTCACGAGTTTGCATTTTCTAAACAGGATATAACATGGCTTGAAGGTAAAGGGGGAAAAAACCTATAAAAGTGAACATACTGTACACAGACAAATGTAGTTATAAGGGTCCATTTTTACACTTTCAGCAGTGGCATATAGAGACACCAGGCCCGTGGGGTGGGGGACACCTGTGCACACCTGTGGTGTGCACAGGGCCCTTTGCGAGTGATTCAGATTGACACCTCGAAAGTACAACTGCATGAGTTCAAATACAACTCACATTAAACTACAATCAGTATTCTAGCCCCCTGAAAAATGCAAGCCCGTCATAGTCGCAATTTTAACTTGTAAAATATTCTGATGAAAAAATGGTATGCTTATTCTGCAATAGCTATAAAAACTAAACAAACTATAAAAAGTTATTCAATTAAATTACTTTTCCATGTTGTTGTCCAATAATATCAGGCTTATAAAAATGAATATAAATCAGGCTTAATATTCCTATGACTCAGTCTAAAGCTATCGTCTAAGTGACAGGACGTGCGTGTTAAACAGAAGGGTTAGAAGGATTTATTTCTCAAGAGAATGGCTTATCACAATATTTACATGCCTTGGTCACCTGAAAATAAATACTGCAAGATAAAGTTGCTGTAATTATTAATTTACCTGTCACGTCCACAAAAGCTCAATTGTCTCACTGCATAAATAAGAATGTCTTAAGCAGCTTAGTGTTAGTCTCATTACAATAGGGGGAGTGTGTGTTTAATAGCTTGTCAGATGACATTCCAACTGATGAAGCCTGTTAAAACATTTATCTGCTAAATCTTCTCTCCTCTGCTGTCAATCTCAATTTTGAAGTTCCCCATACTGTAGGAATCAATAAAGTTTTATTGTATTTTTATGTTTTTATCATGGTAAGTGGAGTGGATTGCTGCTGAACTAAATTTTATTTTGTTATGCAATGACAATAAAGCATCTAATCTAATCTAATCTAATCTAATCTTGTGTCTTATTTTAAAGAATACTGTTTATAATCTTAATTTATAGAATCTAATAGGATCTTACCTTACAGAATTAATTGCATATAACCTTACCTTATATAATCTGATAGAATATTACTTAATAAAATCTTACTGTATATAATCTGAATATTACCGTATATATAATCTTACAGTTTACATTCTTACTTGAACTGAATTTTATTTGATAGAATATTATATAATCTTGGATATATATAAGGTTATATAATGTATATAACCTTAACTTATTTAATCTTCTTATTTTATAGAATATTACTGTTGTTTTTGATATACTCTTATATAGAATCTTACCCTATAGAATTTTATATAATTTTATTCTATATAATCTTAAATGACAAAATCTTATAGAATTGTTTTCGACAGAATCTCAAAGAATCTGACCTTAGAACCTCGTAGGCCTATAATCTTATTGTCACAGTCTGTCTCTGTCTGTCTGTCTTTGTGTCTTCACCCTGGCTACTCCCACTTTCCGTTCTGTCTCACCTCAGTCCCAGTCACACACCTGCTCCCCCCTCCTGTCACCAGCCCTACATTTCTCTGCCCAGCTAGTCACCTGTGGCCATTTCACTCATCAGCTTGCTCCCTATGAATCTGGACTCATTCCACTCCACTCACTCGCTGCCAGTTCATAAAGTGCCGTTAACGGTGTGTATTTGTCTAGGCTGCCTCGCCTTCTAATGATATGTGGTTTGTGTTTTTCTGAGTCTACCTCAGCTTCTGGCCTGTTTCATTGTTTTTGACCTTTTTCGCCTGTTGTTGCTTGGATTATTGCCTGCTCCCTTGGAAGTGTTTGCCTGCTAGGACGGCTTCATGGTTTTGTTTGCCTCAGTCACTATGATGGAAGACTGTTGTCTGCTGAGCTCTGCTCTTAAATAAACTTGTACCAAAACTGTGTTGTCTTTGTTGTTCTGCATTTGGGTCCAACTCTTCCCTGACACACCCATAACACAAATGTATAGAATGTTATCATAGAATCTTGCCTTATAGATTCTTACCTTCTAGAATATTATAGAATTTGACCTTATACATAGGTTTCCGCGCGACGTCATCACAGAGCAGAATGCGCAATCTGCGCATGCCCGGGGTAGAACGAACCCGGAAGTGCCCTTCACTCTGTTGTTGTGTTCGGGAGTTAGATAGGCATAATGCTGCTATTATAGGCATAATAGGCATAATGCTGCTGTTGTATACAAATAAAAGACGAACAGATCCAACTTCCGACAAATCATTTTTATGGAGTAAACAAGATATTACAAACTGCATAATTTAATCTACTTTCATTAAACCCGGTGAAGACCATTTCTTTTATGAATGTAGATTTGACCAGAGCTGCTGCGGGTAATAGCACCCTCTATAGGCTCACCCCTCCACTGCGCGTGCATATCCTCTCATGTTTACAAACAGGAAACCCATCTATAGTATATTATAGAATGTTACGTTATGAAATCTTAAAGGTATAGTAGTATAGTAGTGATATTTTTTAGTAATTGGTAATTTGCTAAAAAGGTGAAAGTACTATATTCTGATAGTAATCATTGTTACAGAGCGTTTGTTCGATCACAGGGGTCTCTCCAGCTCTTTAGTAAACAGAAAATAGTACATTTTCAGGTAGGTGACCAAATTTAAGCCAATCAGGAGAGAGCACTGAAAATGCATTTTCTGTTTAATAAAGAGCTGGAGAGACATGGGAGACTCCTTTTACTGAAAAAACACTCTATAGCAATGAGTACTATCAGAATATAGAGCTATTTAACACTTATTTTAACCAAAGTAAATCACTTACCCTACCTTTAAGTTATCACATATTAAAGAATCTTAGAATCTTATAAAATCCTAATAATCTCATTGAATATTATAGAATACCTTACTGAATATTATAGAATCATATCCTATAAAATGTTATGGTATCTCATTCTGTGTCAGCTTAATGCAAAGGGCAAACATTATTTTCTTTGTCTATCTTTATCCTTACTGTAAATGCTTTACATAGTCAGTCCTTCCTCAACGATTTCTACTCTCGTCTCTCTATATATCACTCATTCTTGACCCTGCTTCAGTATGCTGAGTTTGACTCCGGGGTCTCACACTGTGAGGTCAAAGGTCAGATCTGTTTTCCCCCCCTCCATGCATTGCTAATGAACATCTCCTAATCGTCATTGCTCAGCCTGTCTCTGCCTCTCTTACTGTCTATCTCTAGTCTGTCCTTCTGTCTCTCTCCTCTCTCTGTCTCTCTCCCTCCATCGCTACACTGTAAAATCCTGACTGCTAATTGGAACCAAATGGTAGAGTCACAGGTCTATTCTTATAATGGAAGTCAATGGATCGGACTGAAAACATGGAGCCATACGTCATAGATACATCATAGATGACTGACATCATCATGGCCATATGAAGTTCGAGATCCACATGAAGCCACACCGTTATTACACCCCATCCTGCTTAAGTACAGAGTAGTAGGACAAACGCACATCTGCACACACATATATACAAGTATTCAACACTGGAAATTTACATTTCTTTCAATTATAAATACATCAGCACACTCTATTCCTTTCTCCTTTTATCAACCACCATTTCTCTCCCTCTCCCGCTCTCTCTCTCCCCCCCTCTCTCTCTGTATTATCCACCACTCTCTCTGACTGTCTGTCTCTCTCTCGCTCCACCCCCCTCCTCCCACACTCAACCTCGCATTAGGGCACGTTTAACTTTTAAACAACCTTCTTTTCTCAGCTTTAACCTGAAATCTTTATTGAGACGATGCTTCTGAGACAACCTGGATAATCTGCTAAATCAAGCACAGATTTGTGCATGTATGGTGATGTTGGTTGGTTGGTCAGTCCAGGGGCGTCACAGGGGGGGGGGGGGTAAGTGGGACTGAGTACTAGGACCCCAGGTAAGGGGGGACTTTTTTGTCTTTTTTAAAGAAAACAAATCATAGGTCGGCCCACAGTGAATCTTTGTCCCCAGGGCCCAGAATTTGGTGCTACGCCCCTGGGTCAGTCTGTCCGTCCAACACTTTGGTCTCAAGCGAGATCTGTAACTCAACAAAAAAAAATACTGCCGGATTGCCAAGGTATTGGCTGTGCACCTTCAAGCTCCCCTGAGGATGAATGGATTGACTGACCTTTCCTCTAGTTTCACCCTTAGGCCAAAATGTCAGCTTTGCACACAAGTTACCTCATAAACTAATTGGCAGACTGCAGGATGAACTGTACTGGTTTTGACCTCATAGCCTTTCCTCTATAGCGCCACCCCTATGCCAAAAGCACTGTGTTGTAGCATTTTAATTATGGTATTTTGTTTGTCTTCGCTTGAAAGAATTTGCTGTTGTTTACAGTAGTGTTAATCCTTCAGTAATAGACAGTATATCCCACCCTCCATATGGTCATACATTGCTCTTGTGGGATACAAACCTCTGCAAAAACGAAACATTTCGCAAAACCTCCCCACACCTACAGTAGCCTCTCTCTCCCACTACCCATCTCGACAGAAAGAAAAAATTAAGAATGAAAAAGGTAGATGTCTGTGTCTGTCTGTGACATTTATCACCATTGAAAATTCTGCTCATGTACGTTTTATTATTGCAGCTCGTGCCACAGGAGTGTTCCCTATCTGCCTCCTTCTCCTTTTTACTCAGTCCGCTCTACGGCAACGGAGGCCTACAACAAAGACATTCTGAATTGTTTAAAAACTCCTGCAACCGCCCCGGCTTTCAGACAAGGAACTGATAACACAGGTTATCGGTATTCAGTATCCTCTCTCTGTCAGTCATTCCCTGATGTACCTGCTTTGAAACAAAATTTTAAACAGCTTGAATCCCCCCAGAGGCACCGGCTAGTACAGGTAATAATTAGAGCCGATATGCCCAGCTTTGAGGCTCTGACATGTTGGATGAATTTTACAGTGACAAAACTCTGTCATAATCTCGATATGAGGGGCCTTTGTGAGACAGTTTCCGTCCTGCACCTTTATTTGATGCCGATTTCAGATGATGGGCCCTCACTCCGGCCCCGGGTCGACGTCCCCTACCGCCACTGTTTCAGAAAGACAATAGCATTTATCAATAATTTCAATAAAGTTACGTTTTCTCATGAAATTCAAAATTCATGAAACACTGATGCTGAATCTGAATTTGATAAAGGCATTCAGTGCCAATCCTGTCCACTGTTATCTAGGTGTGCCATGCTGATGACCCTAGAATAGACATGCATATTTTGTAAAAGGTTCAATGATGTGATGTGACAAATCTGCCAGCTGGAATTGCTGGACAGAGAAAATGACGTTTTGAGTCACTGACCCAAAAATAGAATCACATTTTACAGAGAATTTAAAAACAGACGTGAATGGATACGTTACATTACAATATCATCGGTTCATAATACAATAGCAAATGTAATACATTGTTTCTATTGCTTCATTATTATAATGTATTCATATGTATATTGTATGTATATGTATGTACATACATTTAGCCATTGACCAGCCAGGATGTTCACATACAGCATGTGAATCTGTATTAGTGAGTGCTGAACTGGACGCTTACACATTGCTGAGGCAGCTTGGTCTGAAGATTCACGTCAACATGATGACGCAGTGAGGTCAGTCTGTCATCTCTCTGAGAGTCCCTTCTGTGGGAGATGGGCCCTGGCAGCCCAAGAGAGCAAGAGATGCTCTGGGGGAGATGTGGGCAGAATCTGTATGACAGAAGAGAATCAAACTGATCTACCTCATTACATGTCACCGCTTCTGCAAACCTATCTGGTTCTGCAACCTTCAGTCAATGATTAATAACAATGACAAGAAGACTAGACAAGTTACAAAAAGGGTGTGTTATTGTGTCCACTCCAGTGATGTGTGACTGATGGTTGAGGCCAAAACAAATATACATTAGGCCAGTGACATCACAAACAACTGCAATTCTGTGTGGCAAGTATAGTTTCAACCCTCTCGACATGTGACGCCCAAGAAAGCATTGTGTGATGAAGTAGAAAAATTAGTATCCATCTACATATAAATCTCGGTGTGTGTGTTCTCCTCATATCTCGAGAGCTGTCCGACGATCAACTTTAAACCTGCCGTGTGGGTGAGGAACTGTGGAAGCCAAGTGGGAAGTTGTTCGGATCAGCAGTTGTCCAGAACCAAAAATCCACAAATCTCTGTGCATCTGTCTGTCTGTCTTGTTTTTCTGTCTGTGTCCTTCTATGCTCATGTATGGAAATCCATGGTGTCATCAATGTAACGATAATAGTAGCCTACTGATGTCATAGACTGGTCCTATGATAATGGGTACTGCACTAACTCAACTGACTACAGGTACAACACTTTAGTAGATGGGCATGCATTCCCAACGGGCATCGCCCATATAAAATATATATATATGCTGTAAATTATCCATAATGTGGCAACGGTATTGTTTTCAGTTCAAGGGTCCCACAAGTCTGTAGCACTTTCACTAAATGACACTTGTAGCATCACTGATGAATCCTTATTATCAGTATCTTTATTCTAGGGTTGAGGGCCCTGAACCAAGCAAGGGTTTCTGTACCCTTGCTTGGTTCAAGTCCCCCTTCAATGCCTTCCCTCTTGTATGCCGTACCCAGTCTGCTTCACAGCATTACAGGGATCTGTCTAAGGACATTTTAAGCATCACAAGCCATTTATTTTAGTTTCCATACTCTCAGAGAAATGACAATATCCAATATACAGTTTATGAACTTACTCTTAAAGCTCTTGTGAAATACTCAAAAAGGGGAGTATAGTACAGTATCTACAGTATGTATACGTATATTAGTAAGGATGATTTAGCCACTATTATTATTAATGTATCCATTTGTAACTCCACGAGTGTACTAATGTAAACAAACAGACCCTTCTCCATTTGGGTACATTTGTACACTCTCATAGTTCAATTAACAATCAGGATTTTACTGTGTAGACATTTCTCATACACAGTATGAGTATTTCTCATACACAGACAGTATCTCTTGGTTCTACTTCCCTGCTGACCTCCCAGTGGCCGCTGCCTGCGCTGGCAGACAGAGGCATTCCGGCTGAGTTATGGCCTCCTGGTTCCCGTTTCCACCGTCGATTGATTTAGTGTGCAGCTCCTGCGAATCAGGCCCGTAATGCCCGGCCTACTGTTTCTCAGATGTGTCACATATCTATTCATGGAAAACGATCCCTAATGAGACAGCCGCGAAGGGCTTGAGAATCCATCAACAAATATGGCCGCCCGCAGGGGATGGCGGTGGGATGGCGGACGGTCTGGCAGGGTGGGGGGTGCGCCGCTCCAATCAGGACTTTTGCCATTTGTTCTCTTCCGGGAGGTGGGTGGATGACTGCCTGCCGTCCCCAAATGCTGACTCTGGCTAAGGCCATGGCTGTGAGGTTCCCATTACTCCCGTTATTCCTGGCCACTGGCCACTTTAATGTCACACCACATGGGCTCGAAGATGAACCCATTCCTTTGAGGTAGCAGAGGGCGGCTCAGGTAAAGGAGGTGATGGTAGAGGTTGTTGATTGGAGGCTATATTTTCTATGCGCCTATAGGGACCGGTTGAACCAGCAGGGCTTACGTCTGGTCTTTTGATTGATTGATTGAATACTTTATTAACAAGTTTGCTACAGTCAGGTAGCACAGTCAAATGTTATGCTAAAAGGATAACACAAAAAGCCCCCGGGGACTTGTTTCCATCGTGGTCCATATAAGTCTTAAGCCAAGTCATTTTAACTAACCTAATAAGTTACACCGGTTGCACCATCTAGGCTTAAGCCTTCTTCTGACAGCTAGGGACCACCAGGGGTAAATATTATGTTCTGGCAGGAGCAGGCGTAAAGTCAAAATCTTGGCAGTTTTCTACCTATATTTGTGCTGCTAGAAGGAAATCACATGGGCATTCACAGGGACGCAGATTGTTAAATCCGGGCGTAGTTAAGATTAGGTTTAGTTCGGGCAAATGACATCAAGTCCGTTCTAAAGACTGGTCTTAACAAGGACCCATTTAACAGTTAGGACTAGATGTTGTAAAGACTAGCTGGTGGGAACTTGGACAGACAAAATTAATTCGAATATTTACCTATTTCACTCTTGGCTGCTTTCTTATGTAACATTGTTTTAATTGTCTCCGCCAGGCCGAAAGGCATGGCGAGAGAGTATGTTTTGCACCCCGTCCGTCCGTCCGTCCGTCCGTCCGTCTGTTATAGCGCCACCAGGAGGCCTCTTTTTGCTAAACACATTTTTTTTTTTTTTTTCTACAGATTTTGTCCAAACGTCACGCAAATCGGTACACAGTATCTCTAGTCATTAAACGAAACGGGTCTTTCAGATTTTTCATATTCCATCCTGATTGGCTAAGAATAGCTTCCAAAGTTTGCAGGAGTGCTTCGTTTTCAACAAAAGGCCTCAAATCATGAACACAGCATGCAATTTCCGTGAAATTTTGCACAAACATTCCCACTAGGCCGAGGAAGAAATGCCACTTGACATTTTTCAAATCAGCCTCATGGTGGCGCTATAACAGGCCGATTCCTGTTTTTACCTATAATTGCACCGATCTGTGTAAAACTTTGTATGTGCACTCCCTAGAGGCCAAGGAAACACGTTTGCCCTGCATTTTTCATATCTGCCTTTTATAGCGCCACCAGGAGGCTGGCTTATGTAAAACACATTTTTGGATATTACTCCTTCAGATTGTATCCAAATCTCACGCAAATCGGTACACATGATCTCTATAGTCATGTGATCAAAATGGATCTGTTAGATTTTTCATATTCCATCCTGATTGGCTAAGATTGACATCTAAAGCTTGCAGGAGTGGCCCGTTTTCAACAAAATGCCGCAAATCATGAACGCAGGGTCCGATTACGGTGAAAGTTTGCTCACACATTTGCACTACAATGAGGAAGAAATGCCACTCTTCCACATTGCCCTGTTATAGCGCCACCAGCAGGTCTAATTTAACAAAACACATTTTTGGAACAAAATGCCTCAAATCATGAATGCAGCGTCCGATTGCCATCAAAGGCCTAAGAAGAAGTGCCACCCTTTTCACATTATAGCGCCACCAGGAGGCCACGATAACCTACCTGACCTGGCGGAGACCTAGTTTACACCTTCGTCTTAATGGCTTTAATTGTTTATCATGTTGGCATTTGTAAAGTACTTCATAAGACTTGTTTTGAAAAGAGCAATAGAAGGAGCACACAAGTAGAATGTGACAGCACGCGAAGGATACAAACCCTGCATGTGACATCACAGTGAGGGGGAATAATGCTTTGTACTGAGAAGAATTAATTCAACTCTATGACATCATAACAACCAGGATTCAAACCTATGATGTCACACTGAGGATGATTCAAACCACAGGCATCACAATGAGCACATTTAGAACCTACAGTACGGCATCACAGTCAACATGATTTCCAAAGACATGCCACAAAATTGGATTGTTTAATCGTTTAGTTCTATGCATACCTCAACTGTGGACAGTTGGGCCTGTGTACATAAAGTATGAATATGTATACTGTAGCAGTTAGTACATTTATGTAAGACATAACAACCATCCGAGACGCGTCGTGAGCTTGTGCGACTGCTGTTGTCGGCACGCGATGCCGTCATGCGATGAAGTAAGAATCCGGCTTCATTATACCAGTAAGGGAAAACTCTTATGGATAATGACACCTCTTGTTACTAAACTGCCCACACCCCACCCCACCCCACCGGTGTGCTGTTTGGCTGCCCTTTAACACTAGTGTTGACATGCGTTGTATACAAATGAGAGTGTGCCTCTCCGGCAGGGACAGTCTCAAAGGTTAGCGACTACACGCCGCATGGCAGATGAGGATGACTCTAATGAGCAACAGAAACCCATTTGATTAGTTTGGCTAAATTAGAACAACCCTTCCCCACCTTCTCTCTCTCTCCTATATATCCTTGAGCATATACAAAAAAAAGACAAAAGTCAATATACTCTAGGAAGAGATTGGGGAGTCTGCGTGAGGTGAAATTACACCACTGTTGGATTTTGTGTAATTACTGTATGGGAGCACGTACAGACCCTACAGTACGTGCATAGCTTTTGAATTCCAGGTGAGTTAAAGTGCAGTGCTGACACAGCCCTGCTGTGTTGACATGCGATAACGAGCATTTATCATGGTTTCCTCCGAGTTTGTGTTTTACAATAACTTTGAGTTTAGTGTAGGCCTACTTGCAGAATAGCGAGGGCTCTTTCGGACCACCTGTCATGTGATTGAATCAAACCTTGGCGTGTTTAGCCGATTACCTTGGGAAGACAACTTACATAAAAAGCAGAGGTTGGCTAATTGGTCCTTGCATTGCAAACTTTTGCGAGTAGCTGCTGAGCCGGCCTGCAGCCATCTTGGACTGAAGGGGAAAACTCTATAGGATTATGAACATTGCTGAGCACTTGTTTTGTCACATTTTGGACTACAATGTCAAACTTAAAGGTAATATATGTATAAGATAAACAATCAAGATTATGTTTATGCCTATTCCATTCAAAATAAATCTACATGTGTTTGTGTCTACGTATATCGTTATGTGTGCATATGTTTGTGTGTACTGTGCAGTCTTAATATGCAAATTGCAATTGGCGAGTACCAGTGTGTGTGGTACTGTATGTGTTTAGATATTTAGGTGGGTGTGTGAGGAATGCTGTAAGATGTGTGTAACTGCCCCAAACAGCAAGTGGCAAACGGCCTATAGTGTAAAAAATCATTTCCTTTGGGAATTAGATTTTCCGGAGCTTTTAAATCTTGTCGTCTTGTCATAAGAAGACCTGATCGCCCGGGGGAAGTAGCTGTTATGGAGGCTATACTGCCCTTGGCCTTCTGGATGTGGAGCAACCTGCCATCGCATGTGGTAGTATCTAACCTTAACTAAAAGTTAATGGGTAACCGGAAGGCTTGCCCCAAAACACACTCGCCTCCATTTTTTTCACAGGCCGCTCGCTCCCAGCAGTTCCTGTATTCTTGTATTTGTTTTACTGAGCATAAGGTTAGAAAGAAGTTTAGAGTTAGCCATAGTTTTACTGAGGTTAAGTTTAGGAATAAGGTTAGGTTTAGGCATAGTTTACTGAGGTTACATTTAGGAAGAATACCAGGTGGTGACCATTCCGAGGTTGCCGGATTTGCCCCGGACGACTGTGTTTTGACTTTTCCTCTCAGACTCACAGCTCCCTCCTCTTCTCTTCCATCCCCTCCACCCTGTCATCCTCTACTCCTTATCTTCTCCCTCCCCTCCCCTCCTCTCCTCCTCTGACACCCATCCGCTCTCAGCTCTGTTCTTTTCTTTTTCGGTTATACCACCTCAGGCACACTTACTCTTCCCGTGGGAACGATGCGCGGCTGCTACAAACAGAAGCCTGAGGAGAAAGACAGTCTGGCACCTTGCTCTTTTTATTTGTTGGCACGTTAGCGTCCTTTCACAGCAACACTCCCAACATAAATTCACACCGTCTCACACGCACGCCACACATATGTATCTACATGCTCTCTCTTTCTCACACACACACACACACACACACACACACACACACACACACACACACACACACACACACACACACACACACACACACACACACACACACACACACACACACACACACACACACACACACACACACACACACACACACGTGTTATTTGAACTCTGAGCACATGCAAATGGAACCATTTGAATCATTTTGTGTACAATGTTCCATTTCCATTCATATTAGTCTCTCTTATCCTTCAAAGATATAAAACTAAAAGTGTGCTAGCCTGTACATGTGCTTTCCAAGAAATTGGAAAACACAAAAGTCAGTCACATACAGGCTATTGAATGCAAATTCAATACATATGATGAAGACATCTTCATCAGGAGTATGACTTCAGTGTATTGATGCACGGGTCGGCCAGGTTTGGGTAAGCTTCTGACACTCTTATCGCAGGCTATCATATTGAGGGAAAAATCACATTTAAAGGAGAATTTTGGACTAAAGTTTTATTACCTTTTCTATGATGTTATGATATCTTAGGATGAATGGTACAGTAGAAAAATTTCATAACTCCACCCCTGGTCCGCTACAGCTTAAAAGGTGCGCGGATAGGCCTTAGGTTAGATCACATATTTTAATAGGTTTTTCTTTTCTTTTTTTTGGTGAGATCTGATGTTCATAGTGACAGAACACTATGCAACCCAAAAAAAAAAAAAAAAAAAACCTAGTCTCGCTAGATGAGATTGAAATCTCGAGATTTCAATCTCGTCTAGCGAGACTTGTTTTTTTTTTTTTTTTTTTTTTTTTGGACAGTGTTCTGTCACTATGAACGTCAGATCTCTCACAAAAAAAAAGAAAAAAAGCTATTTTCTACTGTACCATTCATCCTAAGATATCATAACATCATAGAAAAGGTAATAAAACTTTAGTCCAAAATTCTCCTTTAACTTATTTATGATGTATTGATCATCCCTTTAACATTTAACCAAAAAAAAAAAAACGTATGCTCCTCCACTTGGGCCTCATTTAAATTAACCTGTCCCATGGGTCAAATCCTTATGACAGTGATTGTATTTGAATATGAGTGTAACTAACTAAAGAATGCCCCGAGCTTCCGAGTTTAAAACACTAGTGGGAATAAATTAAGTGGACAGTGTGCCGTGCAATAGATTATAGATAGCCTAAGTATTGGCGCTGACACTGTCCTTGTTTGCACTATGGTTCCTGCCTATGAAGATTCCTTCGAAATATCATATCCACTTAACCTTCGAAATATCATATCCACTTAACCACTTAAACCCCAGCATCCTTATTGTGGGGAAGGCTTTCGCAGAAAATATCAGATTGGCAAGTCACAATGTCGTGCTGCGACGGGTTGTGAGCTTGTCGATCTGCAGAAAACAGAAAATACACAACTATTTAAACCATATGGGGTTTAAGTTGTTAACTAAAAAAATTATTAAATAATTTTAAAAAATGCCGATCTACAAGCTCACAACGTGTCATGATAGCTTCTAGGTCTTCTATTTTTTAAACATTTACAAAGATGTTTTATTTATTATTATATTTAGCCTATAATGACGTACAAAATTGGAATGCCAAAGTTATAGTTTTTTAGTTAAAGTAATTGTTTTGAAAACTGGCTGTGTTTAACCCAAGCAAATATGAGGCCTGCCTTTGTAAATATCCACACACACACACACACACACACACACACTCACACTCACACTCACACACACACACACACACACACACACACACACACACACACACACACACACAGTAAACTACGGTACATCTTCGGTACATCTTCGGTATATGTAACTCGTCCCAGTGAGGGAGAATGAGACCATTCTTCAGTTACAGGGCTTTAAGCATGCTTGCCATTGGGTGCACTGTCATTGTTTGACAGTCTTGGCTCTGCCCGTCTAAGTGCACGGCCCTGACCCTGTCTTCTGCTCGCGGGACCCTCTGCCGGGGTGAAGGAGAATGATCGATGATTTGTCGTCAGGATGGTGCTGTGTCGCGGCAGGACCGTCCAGCTGGCCTCGCTCCCACGGACCACCGACAGACGGCCCTCACCTCTCAGCAGACAATCCATTGTCCCGGAAGGTGAGAAAAATGTCCATCGTTTCTTGGAAAGCCAGGGTTATGAATTCATACTGTCAGGTGTTTACCGTTGATTATTTATCCCATCGCTGGCGGCAGTTTTGGCAATGATAGATGACCACCGTTGAGGATGAAGAAGCTGCCATCTGTACTCAGTGTTTACTTTGTCAGTGAATGAAAAGCCTTCCAAGAGAGCTGCAAATTGACCACATGTATCCTAGCCTCCATATTCTGCGGGCAAACATTTGGCAAAAAAAATACCAGATCTACAAGTTTGCAACGCATCACTATTTTCTCTGCTGTTGTGTGTACAGAAGTCCATTACCATCTCTTGGTCTTATCGACGTTTCCTGGCATCACTGCAACAGCCCACTGCCACTTCCTTCAAATAAGCCCCCTCACTGCCATTTGAGATCAGGCCCACCACCACTGTGTCGCAACCCTGGGGCTTCCCACGTTAAGAGTGAGGGAGGTTGAGGTGTGGTGGCTGCCCACCCTGGCCACCTGGGGTCTGGCAGATAATATGTCCAGGACCCATGTCACACACCGCAGGGTCCAGTCCCAGTTCAGCCATTTTTGCCGGCCAGCCTGGTGAGGACTATGGTGTTAAAGGCAGAGCTGTAGCCAATAAATAACAGCCCTACTCCCTTCCCCGATGTTGTTGAGACGGAAGAGGGTGGCATGCAGTACCTGAGAAATGACGTCGACAGTGGATCTGTTGGGGCACTAGGCAAACTACAGGGTGCTAGGAGCAGATTTTAGTCTTTTTTTACTAGCCTCAGACCACTCAGTGCAACTGGGTGGTAGTCATTCATGCCCGTTATTCTTAGGTCTGGGTATTTTATTGGTTATTCTGTATTCGCATGAGCGGCAATAAGCCCTCTCTAACTCCTCGGTGTTGTTGATTTATCCATTTGTAACTCAAAGAGTGTACATGTGTACGCTATTGATTATTGATTTTACAGTGTAAGATTGGATCACCAGGGAAACAAGTGAAACCTTGATATCACATTACAAAATAAATGTCATTGTGGCCCACAGACATCCCATTGTGTGCTGTGCTCTGAACTGCAGTTTCCTGCATGCTGCTACTCCTTATCTCCTGACACTTGCAAGCTAAAGATGTTCAGAATCTGACTTGTCAATTCAACGGTGAAACATATACAGCTAAAAATAAGCTGTGAAAGTGTTGATGATCAGGGTACTAAAGGGAGCACTTCACCCATTTCCAACCATTATCTTCATATAATTGGTCCTCACTAATGCTCACTACGTGATGCCACTATTTCCGTCTGCTCACTCTGCGTCTCATTGGTGTGATGTGGTGGTCAGTTCAGGAACCTGCCTAGAAATTACATCATTGTCTCCGCCAGGCCGAAAGGCATGGCGAGAGAGTATGTTTTTCCCCCTGTCTGTCCGTCCGTCCGTCCGTCCGTCCGTCCGTCCGTCCTTCTGTCTGTGACCAGCTAATCTCCACCACCGTTGGCCCGGTCGCTGTGAAACACATTTTTCAGATCAGCCACCATGAGGCCGACTTTTGTAAAACACATTTTTTTATATTACTCCTACAGATTTTGTCCAAAAAACACGCGAATCGGTACACAGTATCTCTATGGTCATGTGATCAACACGGATCTGTCCGATTTTCCATATTCCATCCTGATTGGCTAAGATTGGCTTCTTTGCAGGATTGGTTCGTTTTGAACAAAATGCCTCAAAGCATGAACGCAGCATGCGATTTCCGTGAAGTTTTCCACGTAGATTCCCACTTTGCCCAGGAAGACATTCCACTTGAACTTTCAAATCAGCCTCATGGTGGCGCTATAACAGGCCGATTTGCGTTTTTACCTATAACTGCACCGATCTGCGTGAAACTTTGCACGCACACTCCCTAGAGGCCAAGGAAAAACCTTTGCCCTGCATTTTTCAGATATGCCTTTTAGAGCGCCACCAGGAGGCTGACTTTTGTAAAACACATTTGTTGCTCTTACTCCTTCAGATTCTGTCCAAAAATCACGCAAATCAGTACACAGTATCTCTATAGTCATGTGATCAAGATGGATGTGTCCGATATTTCATATTCCATCCTACTTGGCTAACATTGGCTTCCAAAGCTTGCAGGATAGGTCCGTTTTGAACAAATGTCCTCAAATCATGAACGCAGTATACGATTTCCGTGAAATTTGGCACACACATTCCCACTAGGCCGAGGAAGAAATGCCACCCTTTTCACATTGGCCTGTTATAGCGCCACTAGCAGGTCTAATTTTGCAAACCACATTTTTGGAACAAAATGCCTCAAATCATGAATGCAGTAGGCCTACTGATTGCCGTGAAAGGCCTAAGAATAAATGGCACCATTTTCACATTGCCCTATTATAGCGCCACCAGGCAACCCAGTCTCACCAGGAGGCCATAATAACCTACCTGACCTGGCAGAGACTTGTGCTCCGAGGAGCACTTTTTCTAGTTGTTGGTGATTCCAAGCTAATACAAAATACAACTTTTCACTTCCTGGAAAGTTAGCATGCTGAAATAGAAGCCATATTTTGAATTCATTTTTTTTTTAAAAGACGTTTGAAATCTTGTTTGAAATGACCAAACCTGCCGATGATCATTGGACACAGGACCACAATGGAAACCAGTAGGGATTTTTGTATTATCCTTTTAGCATCATTGTACAATCGTACCACTGTACTATTTGCAAACTGTTAATAAAGTATTCAAACAATTAAAAACTATATATAATGAAGGTAGCTTGAAAATGGGTGAAGCATTTTTCTCTGTGCGTGAGTAAAATGCAGCTGACAATATGGCCATATACACTCACTCAGAGAATCCATTTGTAATGCAAAACGTTCATGAATATAGTATGTACGGTGTATACAGTACGTGTGTGTATATTTGCATGCAATACGGGTGTTTAGTGGTGCATGCATGTGTGTTTGTTATGACTGTGGCATGTACAGGAAGGCTGCATGAGTTTGTGCTCATTGCATACATATTATACACACACATACATATTTATATTAAAGCTGCAATCCATAACAACTTACTGACTTGGCCGCAGGGGAGATATTGTGCAGTAATTGCCAACCAGTAGGTGTTAGACCCAATACCATAGATACACAGATCCCCCATTACTATTCATAGTGAACAGATCAACCAGGTATGTTCGTATACATACCTAGGAGTAGTAATTGACCACCTTCTGTCATGGAAAGACCAGATTGAATCAGTGGGTAAGAAGACAAAGCAAAGAGTCTATTTCCTTCGCCGCCTGAGATCTTTTGGTGCTAGTAGACAGATTCTTCTTTTGTTTTTCACTTCTGTTATTATGAGTGTTCTGCAGTACTGTAGTACCACCTGGTATGGATGTCTGTCTGTAGCCTTAAAGTCACAACTGCTGCAGCAACTGAACATTTGTTCAAAGATTGTTGGACAACCACTTCAGAGGCTCTATACATCTACGTATAATGACAGTATGATAAGGTTGGCAAGGAATATCACTTCAAACACTAGCCATGCTTTGTATGGAGAATATAGGTTGCTGCCTTCAGGAAGGAGATACAGTGTTCCTACATACAATAAGGTCAAACTGAAGAGGTCCTTTGTCCATCAGACGACATTGAGGCTTAATCAGGAGTTGTAGGCTTGGGGTAGGCTGAGAGGTGGACATTGCTCTTGTCTTTGTATGTCTTTATGTATGTATTTTGTTTTGTTTTGTTTTCTTGTGTCATGTCAAATGTGTGTACTGTTTATTGTTTATTGTTGCATACATGGCTGCTGGGTCGCAAGACAAATTTCAGTGTGAACTGACAATAAAGTATTATCGTATCGTATCGTACCAGGGTCTAAATATCCACCTCAACCACTGCAGATGTGCTAATTATAAGATTGATTGATTGATGATTGATTGATGTACTTTATTTAGTAAGACATGTAAGACATATTGTATCAACTATAGTGGCATAATTTTCCAAAATTAACAATTCTAACAGCCACTTACACTAGCTTGGTGTAGGCTTTTAAGACACGTAAATCAGGTGGGTTTTTCTCTGTAAATGCACATCCATTTGGTAAACACTGGACAACAGGACTCCAAGAGACAGGAATGGCGTTAGTGGAGCTTTACTGAAATCCAGCTCACAGTTACAAAAATAAAAAATAAAAAACACCCGAGAGTACGGTCAAAACTGTTCGTTACCTGCGCCCCAAACTAGCGTCTTTCTACTATTTCTCTCATTAATTCACTCGTCAACTTAAGCTGTCACAGCTGCGCTCAGCATAATATCTACCTCAACTGTAGGGGGCGCACTTTACCAAACTACAGTAGACAGTACTACCTAAACATGGAAACCCAACACAGATGACAATACAGCAATAGAAAATGTGAATTAAATACAGTTTCTAAATTGGCTCTTACATCAACATACTGTAGTAGTATACCATACAGATTGGTTAAAATAAGGTTTTATTCATTAAAACAAGTTATGGATTGCAGCTTTAAGTATTTACATCTACTTAAATCCATAAGCACACTCTCAGAGGACCATGGTGATATAGGGTAATGGGTTATGAATATCCAGCCTCAACGCCACTCAGAGAGGCGACTGTCTGGGGTGTCTCACACAGGTGAGAGGGACAGCGAGGGCACGCTCATTATCCATTCCTTTACACACACACACACACACACACACACACACACACACAGACACAGACACAGACAGACACGCACACACGCACGCACGCACGCACGCACGCACGCACGCACACACACACACACACACACACACACACACACACACACACACACACACACACTCTCTCTCTCTCTTTCTTTCTTATTCTCTCTCTCTCTCTCTCTCTCTCTCTCTCTCTCTCTCTCTCTCTCTTTCTCTCTTTCTCTTCATTTCTCATCATTTATTTATCCTTGCCCGACCTCAATTAAGGCGCAGTGGTCCAGTGGGGGCAGGGAGCAGGGCCGGGGTGACCCGGGGTTGGCCCTGCTAATGAACGACGGAGAGAGAGCCCCTCATGTTTATTTCCAGCCCTCACCCAGAGCAGGGCCAGGGGTCCCGAGAGAGAGAGAGAGAGAGAGAGAGAGAGAGAGAGAGATAGAGAGAGAGAGAGAGAGAGAGAGAGAGAGAGAGAGAGAGAGAGAGAGAGAGAGAGAGAGAGATTAGGCTGGAGAATGATAATAAGGTCTTTGTACTTTTAATATACCTTACTTCCTCACTTGTTCCCTCTATCCCTCCCTCTTTCCATTTTTTCTTTCTCTTATTCTGACCCTAAAATCTCTCTCCTCCTCCCTCCATCCACACTATCCGCCTTTCTCCCTTTACTGTCTCTCCGTCTCCCCTTCCATCACTTTCTGCGCCTGCATTCTTCCTCCCCTCCCTCTTTCCCTCTGCTCTTCCCGGCTTCCTCCCCCCCCCCCCCTACAACCCATTCCCATTCCTGTATACGCACATATGCAGAGGGCTGGACAGAATGAGGTGGAGGGATGGTGATAAAGACATTACAGGAAAGGGAACTGGAGACAGACGCCCTGAAGAACGACAGACAGACAGACAGAGAAAGAGAGAGAGAGACAGAGAGAGAGAGAGAGAGAGAGAGAGAGAGAGAGAGAGAGAGAGAGAGAGACATGTCATGTAGAGGGAGAGATGATGGCCGTGTGACGGGAGTTCCAGTCCCCTGAAGGGGAGAGTGGGCAGACAGATGGGAGCCATGAATCAAGTTATCCCCCCCCCCCTCCTCCCCTGGAAACGAGCGCCATTTGGAGTCGTACAGTAACGACCGCCTCCACGTTTCACTGCAGAGGCCCCATCCATGTCTCACGACAGTCACGACTCACGAGCCGTCTTCAGCCTGATTCATACTTCGTCGCACAGATTATTTTTGCAACACCCCCAAACCCCTACTGTCCATCATTCACTGAACCAATACGTTTGCGAGATTTAGCTTTTAAGGCTTTGACAGTAAGGGCAACAAGCAGGACAGTTGTGCACTGCAATTTCTGTTCAATTAAGCCTACGCAGATAAGACGTTCTGGAGTCTTGTGGGGAGCGTCCATGTCTGTGTAGCCTACTGCACATCTGTGTGCCCTGCAGTGTGGACATTTCATAACTGACATAATGCTGGCTGAACCAGCTGTGTCCCAAAAGCATTTACACATTCAAAAGGATGAGTGGCGTCACGACATGCAGAAATACGTGTCAAGTCACGCTTTCCAAAATGAAAGGTCCATCATTTGAAGGGGAAAATTTGTAGTAAATTATGAGCTTCTATTGAAGTTACGAGCCAACCTTAAGCTAACATTTCCTTTTAAGGATGGAATAATCAGCATATTGACCAAACAATATCGAACTGAAGAACTGACGAATGAATTGATCGGGCTGCAGCTTAAGTAACCAACAGGTCTGAGGTCTGATCAACCATGTCTGTGTTGCCTGAGTGAGAATGGCTGCTACTGAAACACCCAATGTAGCCTATATACAGTATACATATACATCAAAGTTATAAATGTTTAACAAACAACATTTCCTGTCATGTCCTTTTATTGTCTCCACCAGGCCGGACGGCCAAAGGCCGGAGACTATGTTTTCGCCGTCCGTCCATCCGTCCGTCCATCTGTATGTGTGTGTGTGTGTGTATATATATATATATATATATATATATATATATATATATATATATATATATATATATATATATATATGTATATGATGTATATATAAATCCTATGGGTGGATCAGTGTCCAGTTTAATGCCAAATCTGATATTTGGTAATCGATTGGATGCTTCTACATGAGCAACACAATACACAATAAAAAATAAAGCTTGGGTGTGGGGGCAGTAAGGGACCTGGATATTGGAAAGGGGGCACTGGCCCAAAAAAGGTTGAGAAACACTGGTATAGACGCTTGGACAAACCGTGTGAAACTCTGAAACAAAGTTGAACAGCAGACTTTGGAAGAACCTGCCTGGGGAGCTGACGATGACAAAATGACAATCCCCTTTTGAATCACTTCTTAAAACTCAAGTTTTATGGCATAGCTTTTACATAATGATCTTTTTATCTACTTTTTGATCTTCATTTTATGGTTTACTTTTATGCCTCTCTTTCTCTGTTTTCTATTTGTTGTCATGCTTTTATTACATTTAGTGGATCTTAACGGTTGAAGCACAGTTGTTTTTCAAAAAGATTTATTGCTATTGTTACTGTTGTTGTCATTATGTCAGACATCATTCCTCATCGAGCTAAGATAACTGATCCAGTGTCAGCTGGCCCATGTCTCGTCTCTTTGCTGACCTATGCTATGTCATCTCTGGGGACACATGTGTGTCGCCAAAGGGTAGAACGGCAAAGTGAAAGGCAGGGTTAGATGGAAATGCAGAGACAAGGGTTTTTTAGAAGGGTTTTAGCCATGGGAGATGATGATGATGATGGTGTCAGTAGTGGGGGTTCATTTGAAGAAGCACTAACACAGTCCGAGGGGACAAGTCCACAGTAAAGAGTTCAAAGCATGCCTTGCATGTTTTCTGACATGAGTATTTTTTATTGCGCCAAAGTTTTGTAAAGCAGTTTTACACAACACAGGAGACACAAATACAATGACATTTGGTGTAATTCCATTCAGCTAATGTCTTTGGTAAATGAGGTGGAACATGGTGCGGAATGCAGCTTTATACAGTAAAGTTTGGTGAATATGTAATGAGATCCAGCTGTGAATGTCATTAGTGGTATTTTTTGCTGCCTTGCGTACATGTCCAAATCCTTGGTGTTATTATTGCCGGCCGTGTGTGTGTATGTGCGTGTGCGCGTGTTGTGTGCGTGCGTGTGTGCATGTGCATGTGTGTGTTCGCATGTACATGCCTGCACGTCTGCGTGCACCACGTGCATGTGCTTATGGGTGTGATCTATCTGTGCTTGTATTGTATGCAAGTCTGCTACCACCATATATGTATGTGCATATACTGTAGGCGGCGGGTAATGAAGGCTAGGGTAGGCTAAGCCTACAGATGTTATGCTGGGAAATTCTGGGAATTGTGCAAATGATATAGGCATTATTTAGTTAATTTTTTGATAATAAATCAGTAAAATCAGGCAAAAATAAGAATTAAATAACATAACCCTAACCCCCCAGCCTCAAGCTAGATCTCCTAGCCTTCCCAATTGTCAGGCTCACCCGCCGCCTATGTGTATGTGCATGAGCTTGTGTATGTGTGTACAATATGTATAGTGTGTATGTATCTGTGCGTATGCTGGGATACATAGTATGTTTGCTGTGTGCATACAGTATTACAGTGTCTCAATGTGCATATTTCTGTTCCATTTCATCAGTCCGGCTGTGTCATCTGTCTCCCTGCTGTCTATCCATCTATCTTCTTTGGGGTCGTGAAGTGTGTTTCTAGGCAGTATCAAAAGCCATTCGACCAGGCTATGGAACCTATGCTACCTAATAAAAGAACTGTCGCCATTCCTGGTGACATAGATAGACTGTCACACAGGCATTATCACTTTATGTATATTGTATTTGTCGCTGTTTGGTAGAAACCTTGCATGTCCAAAACCGTTGCTTTTCAGAAATGGAAAAAATAACCTGTGTTCCAATGGATCCAATGTAGTTATTATTTAGTCACAATATTTAGTCACAATAACAATACTTTTACTCGGTTCAATATTTATAAAACCCACAATTAACCACTTTCACTTTCAAAATGTTGCAAAAATAGCATAAATAGCAGATCTACAAGCTCACAACGCGGCACATCGCAATGGATTGTGAGCTTGTACTGTAGATCAGCTATTTTCGCTACTTTTGCACGACACTCATGTTCGATGAAGTACGATATTAATTTACAAAAAGTTCGAAATATGGAGATACAAGGTTTTTGCCAAACAGTAACAATATGACTATGAATACACAACATCGCTGTTTCACCATCACTATGAATAGTTTGATATGCTGCTGTAAGTGTTGTCTTGAGACTGTGATATTCTGCCACATTTTATCTCCTTTTTTTGCACACACCTTATGTAGGCTATATTTTATACTGTTATCCTGTTATCTGACCCTTTTCTTTGTTTCTTTTTCAATTAGATTTTCAACAATATTATGTAACTGAAAAAAATCATTGGAGCTTGCACAGAAAATAATTTCACCCACTCTTGTCCACCTGTAAACTTGTGATGTGACAATAAACTTCAACTTGAACTGCACTGCACCCCAGCGTCCTCTGCATGTGTGCAGTCAGTGATCTTGAGGCCGCTGTGAGGGCAGTCGAAGATGTCGGTCTCTGTCCCTCTGCATCGCAGATCATCCAGCAAGATGAGACCGCTTCCTGAAAAGTGATTGAAATCCACAGAGCCATCAAACAGTGTGTTGATTGTTAGGGTCAAGTCAAATCAAGACACATGTCATTGGTACCTATTTTCTACTGAATCCCACACAATCACTTTCATGATTTTTAGTTTTGGACCCCCAAAATGATATAATTTTGCCGCGGACCTCCATCTCAAAATATTTTGTTCCAGGGACCCCCATGAAGCAAAGATTTCAGTTACAAATGTTGCCTTTAAAAAATATATTCAAATATTCGGACAATGTTCAAGATTTCTTTTTTTTAAAATAGCAGATCTACAAGCTACGAGCTTGTAGATCTGCTATTTTTGAATAGCCCAAAGAAATCTTAAAATGACACAGATGCATTCCCGGTCTTAATTAAAGGTCAAAGGTCCTCACCGGCAGTAGAAGCAGTGAAGGTTCTTGTGGCCCTCTTGAAGCCCAGCATCTTACAGATCACCGTGCCGTCCAGGGTGTCGAAGCTGTCGTCACACACAGTCCCCCACGCCCCGTTGTGCTTCACCTCCACTCGCCCCTGAGTTGACGTCCCCCCCGCAAGACGCACTTTCACTGTTGTGAGAGAAGTAGTAATGTCTGTTAAATGGTTACATAGATATATATATTATGCTTAAACGTAAAAGGAAACTTGTGAAAATATAAAGGCTTTGTGCAAGTTGTGTTTGTTCTGTGGACATTTACCTTCTGCAGGGACAGAGGCCATGTCACCCTTGAGGCCTGGCACTCCAGGGGGTCCAGGGGGTCCTGTGATGAATGGAAAACAGAGGTTCAATAAATTATTTGGATAAAAGAGAAGAGCAATGAACATTTTAAAAACACATTTAACACTGGCATCTATATTTTAGGCAAAGAAAAACACATTGCGAGGTATTTAAAAAAGTATATACTGTAGGGCTTAAGAAGCTGACAGAATGTATGGTACAGCACACAGACACGCATGCACGCGCACACACACACGCACGCACGCACGCACGCACGCACGCACGCACGCACGCACGCACGCACGCACGCACGCACGCACGCACGCACGCACGCACGCACGCACGCACGCACGCACGCACGCACGCACGCACGCACACACACACACACACACACACACACACACACACACACACACACACAGGTGAATGCATGACCACTTCTGTGCCCTTGCACAATGGAAATAGAAAGAATGAGGCCGAACGAAAGACTGAAATGCTAAATTCATAACACTTGAGGAAGGCTTGAACACTGAGGAAGGATTTTGTATGTACAAGACTCACCTGAATCTCCCTTTAATCCAGGAGGTCCACTTGGGCCTAAACAAAACAAGACACCAAAGAAAATAATTAGAAAAGTCATGCACACTGAGACCTGTGGTTTAAGGGCAATAACATTAGTGTATCGGGAGTGGAGTCAGAACCACGGGTGCTAACGGACTAAAAAGGTGGGTCTCATGAAACCTATGTACAAACCCACCACACACAACACTGGCTTTTATTGCATTTAATTCATAAAAGGCAATAAATAGGCAATAAATATATGCATAATGCATCAAAACTCTGTGTGTTGTGGACTTGTAAATTGGCTATTTTTGGCGATGAGATTTTGTGTAGAGGGAAAACATGAAGAGAGTATTATGATACTGACCTATCCAGTTCCAATTTTGTCTGCTCATTGTTTTTAATTAATTACGTTCAATTTACTTGTTATCCTGTATGAATTCTCTCTCCTGATTGGATAAAATTGGAACCTGAAAATCTGTATATATCCTTTTTTTTTTTAAATATTTTTTGGGGGCTTTTCTGCTTAATACCCCCATTCTAAAGTAAGTAAATAAGTACAGTAAGTAAGTAAGTATACGGGTCAGTGTTGTGTGTTTAGTTTAGACTTACCTGCAGGGCCCATTATGCCAGGCGGTCCAGCAATTCCGTTGTCTCCTTTGGGGCCAGGGGCACCAGGCACTCCTTGGTGAAGACAATAATAGAAAATGTCATGTCATGTAGAAGCTGATAAGTACAGAACATACTTGATACAATTAAGCAGCTACAAATAGTTTGTACTAACACACCGACACACACACACACACACACACACACACACACACACACACACACACACACACACACACACACACACACACACACACACACACACACACACACACACACACACACACCTAAATGCGTATTTTCTACCTGGGAAACCGTGAACTCCCTTTTCGCCTATGGACCCATTTCTTCCAGTAGGCCCCATGATACCTGGTTTTCACAAGACAAAGGAAATAAATAATAAGAGCCGAACATTCTGTGAAAATAGCAGATCTACAAGGTACAAGCTTTTGAAGGTGTTTTTCCTATGGTCATCATTGCCCATATGGGGTAAATAGTAAACACATACGTAGAGGGTTAAAAACATTAGGCCCTTAAGTGACGTTATAACCTGTAAATGAACCCTGAATGAAAAGACTAGTCAAAAGTATTTCATCATGTCTCACGAGGAACTCTTGGTGCTATCTGAAAGACCACTCTGTTAGATAAGAATATGATGTGAAAGGTTTATCTGTTTAGATAAGGTTATGATAGCATAATACATGGCACCGTGAGGCCTAGTGAGCTTTTAGATTGGCTATTTCCGGCGCGGAAACACCGGCACGCAGCGAAGTGTGAATCAATTTGAAGTCAGATCTGGGTCAAAGATGAGATCAGATAAGCAACATTCCCTTGGAAGAAAGTCTCACCTGGTATTCCAGTGTCTCCCTTGTCTCCCTTTGCGCCTGGTCCCTGGTCTCCTGCAAGTCCTGTAAGACCTGGTATTCCACGTGGACCCACGGGACCTGCATACATACAAGCACACATGAACACACAGACATTCAAATGCCTCTTTTGACTAAGAAGTGTAACCCTTTTCCCCCCCGCATTATAACCAGAAACAGGGAGGTACATCATATGAAAAAAAAGGAAAAATAGCTTGTGATCAGCTATTTTCACTATTTTTTTAAACCAACAAGTTCTTGACTCAGTGTTTGTACAACCCCCTGAGCAGGGCCCAAATTAGGTTCTAAAAACCCTCGAGCCGGAAACAAATTCAGAACCTGTGACATGCTTTAGATGGCACGGGACGGTTCACTTAGTTCTTGTAGTCGAAACGAACCTAACACACACACACACACGCACGCACGCACGCACGCACGCGCACACACACACACACACACACACACACACACACACACACACATACACACACGTCCATCCTATAGTGTGTATAGTTTCAATGTAGGCTCATGATAGGTTCTTGGTTTACGTATGTATTAGTTATTATTAGATTATTGGTTTACTTATGTATTACTTTATTATTTGATTACTATTTTTATGCATTTGATGTATTACGTGTATTTTGATGTATTATCTTGTGTCCTTGCTTACTGTAGGTCGCTCTGGATTAAGAGCGTCTGCTAAATGCCTAAACTGTAAACTGTAAACTGTAAACTGTAAACTGTAAACTGTAAACTGTAAACACACACACACACAAATGTGAGCACACATGCACACACAGAGTATAGTAAATTGCTCAGGATAAGAGTGTCAGCTAAATGCAGAAAATGTACTGTAATAATTCTCTCACAGGTATTATAGCATTAATCAGCAATATAGCCATGGACGGAAGTGAAACTCTGTGGTTTCACAACATTGATCTGCTGACGTACAAGGCTCACAGGACGTGAAACTATGAAATGTTACCCAATTCACAAAGTCCAACCTTTAGTAACTCAGGATGAGGTTGCTTTTATCAACATGGGTTATTGGGGGATGCATTTTTGCTCAAACAAGATAATCTCAGAAAATACTGAGATTAGCTGTGTAATCTCAGTATTAGTCAGTGAGATATAATTAAAGAAAGAAAGTAAAAAGGTCGTAACAGCTTCAAAAAGCAAAGTTGAGATGTTAAGAAAGAGTTATTGTTCAAAACATGAAATGAACAAAACATGAAATGAAAACTCTTTGGAAACTCTTTGGTTTATGTTAACCACTAACCACAGACCGTATTTTCTGCATGAATCAAAAATAGCGCACGGGTAGGCCTACCACTGGATGAACAGACAAGCAGACATTTGCTGTACAGTGTGTACAGTATGTAAGTTTCACTCTGGTGGTTAGATTAGCTGTGCAAAATATTCACGATCCATCTGCTCTTAAGTAGGAAATGTAGCCCTGCGGTGCAGCACAGCACTTTTAATAGTGTACTCTACGGAAGTTTAAGGGAAAAGCATTATTCTTTCTACTTTATGAAGCGAAGACAGGATATCTAGTCAAGCGGCAGAGAACTATTTCAACAACCCATCACACGCGTGGCAGACATGTCCGCTGTGGAAGCTTTTTTTTTCACCGCTCGTTTTTCAGCAATGAAAAATGCAAAGTCTGGGAGCGAAGTTCAGCCTATCTAATATGAATCTGGGGGCATATTTTATATGGATGTGGCAGGAGCACAGAGTGTGTGCTGCAGCACCTCGCACGTTTCTGCACCGTAACGGGCGAGGTGAAAAGGGTGTGCTCGGAATGAAATGGAGCTCATATTAGGTCTCTTTCATACGTAATTGCCTGTCTCAGACAGAGGCTGCCGCCTTTTTCAGTGTGCCAGTAATGTTACCCTGCTGGTCATGGTGAAAACTCCCGTTATCGTCAAATAACAGCCTTTACACAGGTTTCAAAAGGTCACATTATAGCATATTTCAAACTCCTTCCATGCAGATAAGTCCCTATACACAGTCAAATCCATTGTGTTCATTTAACTCTGAGTGTACAGGGGGATTCAATTTGATTTGTTAAACACTGAGGATTTTACAGTGATCTGGAGTTTTCCAGAATCTATTTCAATTCAAAAAGCTGGACCTCTGTTTTTATTATGCTAGACTCTAACATAATAAAAACATTCTAGCAGCTAGAGTGACATTTTGTGACAGTCACAAGTCTGTGGTTTTGTTTCAAACTGAATTCTGGGAGACTAATAACAGACAACAGAGCTATCAGAGGTGTCACCAAAAAGACGACTAAAATGGATGTTAGACAGTATGACTTTAACATGAAACAGCTGTTGACGCAATTTCCAACAAAGGCATTGAATTGTACACACATTCACATAAGTCAATGGGGCCTTACCAGCTGCTCCATCAGGTCCTGGGGGTCCTGGGGGTCCAGAGTCTCCACGTTGACCTGAAAATTTTGTTCAGTTACTGTTAATTGTAAAGCTCCATTTACATTGAAAGAAAAAAACATAGCCACAAAGACCTCACATAGAGCAGTGGTTCACAAGCATTTTCACGCCATGTATTTGGCCGCAGACCCCCATCTGAAAATATTTTGTTCCAGGGACCACAGTAAGACAAGATGTGTTTTTAAAATTATGCCACATTTTTAACAATTTCCAGTTTTCAAAATAGTGTGTGTGTGTGTGTGTGTGTGTGTGTGTGTGTGTGTGTGTGTGTGTGTGTGTGTGTGTGTGTGTGTGTGTGTGTGTGTGTGTGTGTGTGTGTGTGTGTGTGTCGTGCGTGCGTGCGTGCGTGCGTGCGTGCGTGCGTGCGTGCGTGCGTGCGTGCGTGCGTGCGTGCGTGCGTGCGTGCGTGCGTGCGTGCGTGCGTGCGTGCGTGCGTGCGTGCGTGTGTGTGTGTATGTCCCCCAAATGTTGTGTTTCTCTGTCTGTGGCAGATCTCGCACAACAGGTAAGTGTAACAACAACTGTTAACAAATCATACCTGCAGGGCCAGGCTGTCCCTGTTCTGCTGCGGCTCCGTGGGGCCCCATCTCGCCAGTGTCCCCCTTTGGTCCGGGGGGTCCAGCGGGTCCTTCTTTGCCGTCACCTATAAAGGAAGCAGATGATCTGAAGCTCAGCATACCATAGAAGTTATAGGCCTTTAACATTGCACAATCTTCCTTGCTGCAGTTTTTTGCCTTCATTGAGTGGTTTGTGATTTTCAGATATTTGTTGATTGTTCATGTGTTGTGTCTGTTTTGTCATTTTGCGAATTTTTGCTGTATTATATGACCATTTCCATTCCTGCTTGTACCTGTGTTGACCACTCAAATGTCAGTGGTGGACAGAGACAAAGTACATTTACTTGAGTACTGTACTCCATCCAGTGAGTGTCCCGTACAGTGTCCAGTGAGTACATTTCTGGAGTATTCATTTATTTACTTTTTGCAAGCTCACGATTTCACTCGTTACATTTCAAATAGAAATATTGTACTGTTGAAGGGACTCTTGGGACCCAAACTTGCAAAAAGGATATTAGGAATTAACTACTTAAGCCTTATTTCATAGTGAAAATAGTTGGTTTTACAAGCTCACAACAGGGGCACGTTGTGAGCTTTTAGATCTGCTATTTCCCTTTTTTTTCTTCATTTTTTTTTACACATTTCTTTATTTTATGTTAATGTTAAAAATGTCAATACAACAATGCACTGATATTGAAAGGAAAATGTACTTTGTAATTTGTATACTTTCCAATACTTGAGTATTTACTTTGTCCACCAAGGCAAATGATAAATGCACCCTGGGGAATCATAAAGATGCATATAGCCTACTTCGCTCCTGGTGCTGAGACACTGCCACAGAGTGTGCTTTATATTCACACTACAAAAGGTGATTTCAACAATCATTGCATTAACCCTGGTGTCCCTGTTTTTTTGAAAAAACGAAATTCAAGAATGTTCAAAGATATTTCTTTTTTTTTTTGGTAAATTTCAAAAAACAAAAAGTCATATTCAGAATTTAGCAAAGAAATGCTTTAATAAAAAAAAAATAGCCAATCTACAAACTCACAACACGTTGCATCATTTACAACGCCTTTTGAGCTTGTACATGGCTATTTCCGCTATTTGTCCTACGACGGCTTACTGTAAGTGGTTAAACAAGGTGTGACATGGCATTCTAGAATAACTGACTGATATGCACCAATATGTGTATTGCTGATTGACCTTAAAGATTGTTTTTGCGCCATGCTTTCTCCCGATAACTTGCTATCTATTATGCAGCCCAAGTAGGTCACCTCCTCGTTTTAGCCGAGATCTCACACTCCCCCACCACAACCCTGAAACCCGGGGACCTTCTCAGTCTTGATGTTTGAGCCAAAGAGAATCGATTCGTTTTTTACCAAGGAGTGTAGAGATAACCTGTTATCAATCAACCATGAGCTGATCTTGTGAAGTCTATGATTAAGTGTTTTTTCCACTTCCATTTTGTCGTCAGCGGCATGGTATGTGAGACGCTTTGTACAAACTGCTGTCTACTCCCCACATAATTGCCCTCGACAGCATTTTGTGCAGCGAGAGAAAAGAAAAGAAACTTTTTGTGGCGGAGATGTGTGCTTGTTGACAAGTCGCGTCTCGAGGCTCGTCCACGTGAGACGAGAGTGTTCATTCAGGCATGTTTCATACACAAACTGCACTTCCCCATTGATAGATCGCCGCGTTCTTTACAGCAATTATGACCTTAATCGTGGACACTGATCCGTATTAACCAAGCTAAGCGCTAGCCCTTCAGACGCTAATGTAATAAAGGATGATATTTCCATACAGGTGGAGATGTTGTCGGGGGGTGAATGACCTATTGGAAAACATCAGAGCGAGACTCGTCGGGTGATTTGTTTGCCTTGTGTAAAAGTCCACCCCTTGATTGAGATTTCATACAGGAAATGTCAATGCATTGGCCAACGCCTGATTTGTTTTATACTTAGATGCGCGCCGGTTTCGTGCACCAAATATTGCGGCTCTACAAGCTCACAACCCGTCACGGTTGACGGTTTGCAGAAAAGAGAAGAATGGCTGCAGCGGCATTCATCCTGCTTCTCATCAGCTTCTGACAGGAGATGACAGGTCATCATCAGCGGCGTGATCATCGCTGGAACCAGCAGCTGAAAGCTAATGTCTGCTGCTACACTTGGGTTCTATGGCTTACGTGCATTAAAGGACGCAGTACATGGTGTAAACAGTCTTTGTAAATGATCACAAAATGTACAAGAGTAGATTTCAGCTCTGTGATGTCCTAGCAATAAGCACGAGGCCTGTTAAAGCCAGTTTTACAGACATTTGCACTGGTGACAAAAACGTGAGTCAGTAGAGGTTAGAATAGTGAGATTAATGGCTCGATTGCCTTGGGTGAACTTACCGTTTCCCCCCTTCTGTCCTGCAATTCCTTGTGGCCCCGGGATACCAGGTATACCTGAGGAAAGAGATGAATTCTAATGATGTTCGGTGGAGGTGCTGCAAATCATATAAAAAAAAGGTACTTTGAACTCTTGTCCCTGAACTTTTGAACCAACTTTAACCTAAACCTACATTGGCAGACTGCCTTCCATTCCAGAACAGAATACTTGG
>NC_137618.1:15304405-15336905 GCF_963280865.1 Gymnoscopelus braueri | reverse complement strand
GCTCGCTCCTACTGAGGTTCATGTCAAACATTGGGTTGGTATGGTCCACAGAGGTCTCCATGTGGTCGCCAGCACAGCAGAGATAAAGAATAACCTTTCCTCCACCTTAACGAGCCCTTAAAATGTCAGGAAGCAAGATCTTCCCCCGATTACAACAGAAAAAGTATGTGCGTGCGCACACACACACACACACACACACACACACACACACACACACACACACAGACACACACACACACACACACACACACACACACACACACACACACACACACACACACACACACACACACACACACACACACACACACACACACACACACACACACACACACACACACACACACACTCATTCACATGATTCTTTACACAGGCCCATGATACGTGAGGAAGTGACTGTACTGATATATTGCTGAATTGTCCAATTTTCAGGGGTTAACTAAGTGGTTGCAAAGGTTCTGAAAGGGGAAGTTGGACAATGGCTGATCATGGCCCATTTTCTGCAGTAACCCTGGGTTACTGGGTTTCAGATTTTAACATTCACAGAAATAATGTCAATTTAGCATATTGGCGTCTGAGAGGTCATGACCTAAAATAATAATACATTTCATTGGTATACCACTTTTCAAAACATTTTTTTTAAATATATATTTAGAGTAATTATTGTTACCCCTTTTTCTCCCCAATGTAGTCGTTATGCCAATTAATTCCTCCCCCCACACATTCTGTCTGCTTCCCTCCCCCAAACACACCAATTGTGTTCGTATAGAGTAGACACTCGACGCATTCAAAACATTTTTTTTACATATAGTGCTTTATAGTACATGATAAGTACGTGTATGATAAAAATCACACCCTGTGTGAAGTGGGCGGTGTCTTGCTAGCTAATCACAATACTGAATGGAGTCAACCAATCATGTACAAAAGATAAATACATTTATTGAAACACTCTTTATGATGGACAAAACCATAACTTGAAAAAAACAAATTTTTGGTTTTTTTCAAGTTATGGTTTCTTATATAGGGCTATGCACATGTGTCATGTGACACTGGCCAATCACAGTCCTGAATAGACTGTGATTGGCCAATCACAGCGCAGGATAATTGTACAAATTTCCTGGGCCCAGATCACAGCGCAGGAAAATGTACATTTTTCCAAATCTCACTTATAGGGGCGGTTTCACCGCCCAAAAATCACACCCTGTGTGAAGTGGGCGGTGTCTTGCTAGCTAATCACAATACTGAATGGAGTCGATCAATCATGTACAAAAGATAAATACATTTATTGAAACACTCTTTATGATGGACGAAACCATAACTTGAAAAAAACAAATTTATGTTTTTTTTCAAGTTATGGTTGCTTATATAGGGATATGCACATGTGTCATGTGACACTGGCCAATCACAGCCCTGAATAGATTGTGATTGGCCAATCACAGCGCAGGATAATTGTACAAATTTCCAAACCTCACTTTTAGGGCCGGTTTCACTGCCCAAGATATTTGTACATTTTTCCAGATCTCACTTATAGGGGCGGTTTCACCGCCCAAAAACAAGACAAGTTTGTGAAGGGATTTAAAAGGATAGCATTGTTGCTAACCTAAGTACCTCCAGGTAGGGAGTTTCGTGGCTCTAACATGAGAATGACCGCTTCCCTCAACATGAATATAATACTTTCTATTCTTCCTCTGGGTGTTGATGATGGTCCGAGGACTGAAACGTCCACTCTGTCACTTTATTTCACCATGTCACTTTAAGCACTTGTAAAGGACTTAGAGTGACGTGGTGTTTATGGACTTCCTCTGGGTGACACATACAATCCACTTCCGCTGTTACGCAAATGACACCTAAGTTTACATCCCTCTGAAACTCAAAGCCAGAGAAAGACTTTTAAATAGATATAAACAGTTTTTAATTCCAATTAAGGCCCCTCAAAAATCATTATAGGGAAATGCTAGATTTATATTAATTTTCCCCCACAAAACCAGACTACAGTGGTCTATACCATATGCCCACAGTGCAGTCACATTCTGGGAAGTAAACAGCACTGAGCACACTTATGTGTGTTAATGAAGAGATAAAACAAGTTTCTGTATGCCAAGACGCATGAGGGAGAACACAGAGAAAGCATAGAAAGCATCCCAAATAACAATCACTCATAATAAACACTGAATAGACTTAAATTATCATCTGCAGATAGAAACAAATGAAACAACAGGGAGAGTCAACAGATAAGTTACAATTAGTTAATGAACACTCTTTCAAATCAAAATCCCAGTACTGATCTTGCTTAACCTACTTCAGTATACAAACAACAAATGTGAATGGGAAATGTGAAAATTGCACATTAACATTTCATTTCAGGGAATTCCCATCAATTCACACAATACACTACCACTGATTATCACTTTAACAAACTGCCAACAATGCCGCATATAAGACCCAGCCTTACCCATGGGTTTTGACCCAGTCTTGTTTGTGTATTGACCGTGAAGTGTTACACCCTGTCAGAACATCTCAAACCATTTTTGGATCCTGGCCCATATTCACAAGATGCTCTAGATGGCTGTGTTCCAAAACTAATCGTTTCTGCATAAGCTTCTGCTTAGTTTAGTTTAGTTTATTAGCACATTGTAATATAAAATAGAAACAATACATATCAATAGAAAACAAGCTATTGTGCAAGAAAAGGAAGATGCCAGCAAGCTTATTTGGAATCCTTTCTGGGCAGCCATAAGCTAGAAAAAAAATTGACTACACACAAAATTTTCACCATTATCTTGCCAATAGACAACCACAAGCATCCTCCGATCACATGGAGCCAACGCACAAGTTCTGTTCCAACCAGAAGTATTTAGTGTGGCAACAAGGACACAAATATTTTCAGCATTTTCTTCGTTACAAAAAAAAGAATTCACACATTATTTTCCCATCATCTCCCCAATGTGCATTCAGAGCCGTCTGGGGGATACGCGAAGACTGCACCATTACACGCAGGACGTGCAGCTCATAGAACAGGTCCTTTCCCTTCCGAAGAGGGGCCTCCGCTCAGCCCCTGATTCAAATTTCCTCGATTTGTCTCGTTCTCTCGACATTTTAAGTTTCCTCAACGGCACCCCCCGGATAGCACCAATGTGCCCAAGATTTACACATCACAAATGATTAATGCGATGCCATCACGTAGTCTACCACTATACTAGACTTCAGGTGTGATTTACTATTAATATATATGATTAAGTGAACATTACATTTATTAAAGGCAAAGAAATTATAAATAAAAAATTGCTGCATGGTGCGAGAACCTCCAAAGCATGAGGCCATGTGCAACCACACCAGGATCTTTGCTGCTTTAGGCTGTCCCCCCCAAAAAAGATGACTTCACACGTTATTTTCCTATTATCTCCCCAATACATGACCACATGCATCCTTATACACATGGAGACGTCACAACTAACCACTAGGAGTCGCCAGTGCAGCGGCAAGAACAAAATCTCCAAACTTTGGCCTTCACCATCTCACCATCTCCCCACTTCTCCATTCCCCTCCCTTTCACTCACGCACACCTGCAGTTATTTTTTATATTATTCCCTCTTCACCGTCCACTCTTTCTCCAACACTTCAATAATCCCCTCCTTCACTTTCCTCTTTTTCCTTCAGTCACTTGCTCGCCATTGTCTCACGATCCAAGACGCTTCATCCTCAAGAGAATAAACTTCTCCCACAGCTCCAACTGCAGCTTCTTCTCCTACCTCCATCTTCCTCTCAGTGCAATCCAGCAGGTAGATGGAGATGTGCATTCCTTTCTCTCTGAAGACGGCAGCAGCAACTTGCTTTGCTCTTCTAGACACCTCTTATGTTTCCTCGCAAATACCAGCCGTCAACTACTTGCACCTGTCTCTTTTTCCAGTTAAAAATCAACAAATCAGCTTTTGATAATTATCTTCATGCATCAAATGTGTTCATGATGGATTGCATTTCAGGGGTTTTCTTTTTACACTTCCATAAAGATTTTTTCATCCATTCTTCTTTCCTTTCTCTCGCCTGTATTCCCTTCCTTTATTCATTCCTTGATGTTTCAAAATCAGCGTCAAGGCCACTAGTCCTTTCTGTTTTAAGCTGCCCAAAAAAACTAAAACAAAAAAGATGACTTCACACATTAGTTTCCCATTATCTCCCCAGTATACGACCATGCGTATCCTCCAATAGGCATGGAGTCGGCAGATGACTCGACCAATCACTTAAGAGTCGCTAGTGTGGCAATAAGGACACTAATATTTTCTGCATAATAATTGCTGCTTTAGGCTGCCCAAAAAAAGATTACTTCATACATTATGCTTCCATTATCTCCCTAATAGATGACCACATGCATCCTCTGATGACCAACCACCAACAAGGACACAATTCATCTAAAAAATGTTCCACACGCTTTTCCCTGGCCTTCACCATCTCGCCACTTCTCCACCTCTTCCTCCCTTCCACTCGCCCACATCTTCATGCAGATGGTCGCCACCTAATATCCTACTCCCTCTAACTCCACTGTCCTCTCTTTCCTCCTCCTCAATCATCCCATCCTTCACTTTCTTCTTCAACTCCTCCACTCCAATAGGCTGTGTGCAGAACTGCCTTTTCCTGTTCCAGTTCAGTTTTGCACAGCTTCATTTGATTGGCACAGCAGTAGATTTAAACTGGAAACACATAGACACCTTCGTATATATTTCTGGTTCAAATCTGCTGCTGAGCCAATTAAGCAAAGCTATGACAAACTGAACCGCGACAGCAAACGGGTATGCCACCTTCTGAAAGTCCGGAACTACAGTTATGCACACAGCCTACTCCTTCAGCCACTTGCTTGCCATCGTCCAACATGCTTCATCCTGAACGGAAGCAATTTCTCCCACAGCTCCAACTTCAGCTTTCTCTTCTGCCTACTTCTTCTTGATGCGACCCAGTCAGTGACGGAGAGTGTGCATCCACCTTGAAGACGGCAGTGTTCAACTTGGTTTACTCTTCCAGACACCTCCCATATCTCTGCACACTACCAACTGCCTCTTTTTCCAGTTTAAATCAACAAATCCACGTTTGACATGTAAATTAGCTTCATGCACTTAACGGCACAATCCACTCAAATGGTATTTCTCATCAATGTATTTATGATGGTTCTTTCAACATTCTTTACTCTTCCATATTGTTTTTTCATCCATTCTTTCCTTTCTCCCTTATTCCCTTCCTTGACATTTCATCCATCCTTTCCTTCCTTTCTCGCTCCTTTCCGATTCTCTGCCTAACAGACGACCACATGCATCCTCCAATACACATATCTGCACATGTCCTGACCAACCACTAGGAGTCACTAATGGGGCAACAAGGACACTTCTGCAAAATCTTTGCTGCTTTAGGCTGCCAAAAAAAACAAAAAAGGTGATTTCACACATTATTTTGCCATTATCTCCCCAGTAGACGATCAAGCGCATCGTCCGATACACATGAAGTCAGCACATGTCCCAACCAACCAAAGGAGTTGCTGGTGTGGCAACAAGAACACTAGTATTTTCTGCATAATGATAGCTGCTTTAGGCAAGCCAAAAAAAACAATATTTTCCCATTATCTCCCCAATAGATAACCTCCAATTATCCTCCAATAATACACACGTGCAATCACTAACAGTTGCTAGTTCGGTGACAAGGACACAATTCATCTCACAAATGTTCCATGTGCTATTCCTGTCCTTCACCACCATGTCCCACTTCTCCACACCATCCCCCTTTCACTCACTAACATCTTCACGCAGTTTATTTCCACCTTATCTCCTACTCCCTCTCCTCCACTGTCCTCTCTCTCTCAACTACCTCAATCATCCCCTCCTTCACTTTCTTCTCCAACTCCTCCAATTCCTTCAGCCACTCACTTGCCATCGTCTCGCACGCTCCAACACGCTTCATCCTGGTGAGAAGCAACTTTTCCCACAACTCCAATTGCAGCTTTTTCTCTTCTACATCCTTCTTCCTCTCAATGCGACCCAGCCGGTATCGGAGATGTGCATTCTCCTTGAAAATGGCAGTGTTCAACTTGGTTTGCTCTTCTAGCCACCTCTCATGTTTCTGCCTTTCCTCTTCCAAGGTCTTTTTCCATTGAGCTTCACGCTGATCTATTTCTTCTTTCCAGAATTCATCTTTCTCAAACAGCAACCTCTTCGTCTTCTCTATTTGAAAGTAAAGTATCTCTTGCAGGATGGAGATCCTCTGGTCTTTCCTATTCTTTGCTTCCTCGTCTTCGTCATGCAGTGCCAGAACCTCGACCACCAATCTATTGGTCTCCTCTGTCTCCAAGTAGAGTCTCTCTTGCAGGGTGGAGATCTCCTTGTCTGCGAACATTTCCAGGGATGCCTCCTCTGATTCTTTTAGCTTTCTCTCAAGGTCTGTGATCTTCTGCTCTGCGGTGAGTAACTTTTCAGCCCAAGCCTCCTTTTCTCTAAGCAGTTCATTTCTTTCCTCCTCCCATTTCCCCCTCTCTATAAGGAACTCCTCTCTTGCCTTCATCTCTTCCTTGAAAGCCTGCTTTTCATTATCCCAAAGATTCTCTTTCTGTCGCTGATCATTCTTGATGAGGTCTTGGGAGGCGCTGAACTGCTTGTTGAGTTTGGTGTTCACATCTCCCAGAGACCTATTATCAATCTCTAGGCATACTCTATCAGTGTTAGCCCGTAGAAGGTTCAACGCCAGACCATCTATAGTTGCTGCCAATGCCGGTTCATTCTCAGTGGCGTCCAGTTTGGACAATGGATTTGAATCCAATACAGAAGGTGAAGATGCTTTATGTTCCATTCTTTAAATTAATTGAAAACCTGCTTTCCTTCTGGGTTACAAGATTGTAGTGAGTAAAAGTGAGCCTGACACCTCATTTATACTCCACAGTTCTAACGCAACACGAATAATGTTGATGACGTCGCCCACCTCAGACCCCTGTGATTGGCTGATTGATGTACTTTATTTAGTAAGACATGAGAACAACAGTACATGGAAGTACAAATTCCCAATACAAGGTCTACTAAACTGGAAGACTCATTAAGCACTGAGCTTGTTTAAGATGAGATCCCCATACACACAAATCATGATGACATATAAGTGACAGACATATATACACACTACTATACAGAACGTCATACAATCAGCTTACAGGTTACTGGTATGAAGAGTGAAAAATATGTACAAGAGAAGGAAAAAAAAGGGGAGGCGGGGGGGGGGTAGGTTAAGACTTGGACAGGGGCCATTTTCGAATTGCAGCCTCCTGAAGGTGTATCTTTAGGGCAGTTTTGAAAGTGAGTAGGGTTTTACACTCCTTTACTCCTTTTGGTAGGGCATTCCACATTTTTGATGAATAGCATGAGAACGAGTTCATTCCCTTTGTTGTGCCAAATCTGGGTTGAACATGATTCGTGGAGCTTCCTCTGGTGTTATGATCGTGGACTTCATTAACGTTTTGGAAGTATTTTGACAAATACAGGGGGATCCCAATGTTGTGGTGTATCTTGGTGTATGATGTAATGCAGAGTTGATTCGATATTCAGCCAATGAGCTCGCTGCAATTCAAAACGTGTAGGCACACAAGGGGTCGGCCGTCTACAACAGTGTCTGTCTGTCTGTCTGTCTGTCTGTCTGTCATACATACTGTATGTATGTATATATGTCCCCCAAGGAAAGTAGGCCAGAAGTGTTCATGAATCAGGAATGCTTAGCGGTCAGTTATATAGTAAAATGCAGTCTGAAAAAGGGTTATTGCCATCCATGGACTGTTTTCCCTATCATCATAAAAACGTCCATGTATGTCCCTGATCGTGTTCCTAGTCAACATACTTGTGACAGCCAAGCCACTTGGAACAGATACCACAGCTTTGATTGCACCGCTGCTTTTAAAGAAAAGTTTCTGTCCCAAGGCTGTGAGAGTTCTCAATATCAAATACAAGACATGAGCATGTGTCCAATGCTGAGGTTATCAAAGACTGTGATGGATTCTAGAATTAGATCATGCGAACATTTGAATGACTCTGATGCTCTTACAGCAGGTAGTACTGCAGGTACTGTATGTCATGTTGCCCAAACATACCAGGACCAATGCAGTTTAATGTGGCCTGAATCAAAGAAAAACAGCATACAATGGACCCCATAAGAGATAATTTTACAATTCATCAAGCCGGTCTCTGCATTTGTGATTCAGAAACCCCAAAAAAACATTCAGTTCAAAGAAGCCATCACATTGTTCATCTAATTCTAGTATACTGCCAGATGCCACTGGTTGGCATTTTCCCATTATTATGTAACTGCCACATGTGTTTTTTTCAATAGTATGAGTTTGGAGGTAATTGTGAGAAGAGATGAAAGGTTTACAGGAGTGACAATGGGCTCAGCATCGCCAGGTGAAGTCCCCTGGGGCCCCCATGCCCCATCCACCAAATTGCTTCGATGCCCCTAAAGTACAAACTAGAAAAGTGCATTCTCTGAGCGCAGATCTCCACCAGGCCAGCTCGCCTATCCAGGGCTGTGTGAAGTCTGTCAGGACATGAGGAAATAGAGTTTGTACAACAGTGCAACTGTTCGCATTGTGGCACCCGCAAATGTATAACGTAAAGGGAGTGTAAGACTTAAGTGATATTTTAGGTGTAAAATAAACGTTTTTAAAGTTGGCACTGTGTGTCCAGCCAAGGAAGCAACTCCCACAATATTTGACACGTTTTATATTTTATTTTAAATTAGCGCACTAGCTGTCACGGTCTGAGTCAGGGCAGGATTGTAGGACCCAAGTGCAGGAGAGACAGAGGCCAACAGGTCAGTTTAAAGGGTTTATTAACGCAAAAGGACAGGAGTACAAACTAACAGGAACAGAAACCAAGACATACTACACGCGACAATAGACAATGAACAAGCAAGGACAAGGTGCAAACACAGGGCTTAAATAGACAGGGAAATAATAAGACACAGGTAAACTCAACAGACAAACACAGGGATAGGCTGAGGGACTATAAGAAGACACTGGAGGAGAACAACTAGTAATCAACAGGGAGGTGAGACAAGACAGGTAACAGTAACTAGGCACAACAGGAAACAATACTACAAAATAAGGTACAGAACAAAAGCAGGGCAACAACAACAGAGTAACAGAATAACAAGACTAGATACAGAACAGAACAAAGGCCTAATAAGTCCAAGACCTTATAAGGGCAGGAAGGTCTAAATAATAAAGTCAGAGTCCGCGGCCCGAGGAGCGGACTGTGACAGGCCTAAAGAACAGGCCTAAAGTGTCCACGACCATATAAGGGCAATGAGTCCACGGCCCGAGGAGCGGACAGTGACACTAGCAGTTGTCAGAGTGCTTAATGCAGTACCCCATATCAGAGTACTTGGAGGCTATGACATCAGTCAGAGAGCCATTAACGTGCTTGATAAAGAAACCCAACTCATACCATCACTGTACCATTTTGGGGAAAAAACACTTTTTGAGTTTTGAAAACTTTAGAACTTTTAAAAGTGCCTGTTTTATTTACAAATGCCTACATGGACTGGCTCCCCCTCCTCTAAGGGAATGTATTCAAAAAAGGAAGAAGGACAAGGGACGTGGCACTACTCCAGAAGGGACTGCGAGGTCCACCGTAGGCAGACCACCTTTGGAAAAGATGTCCTTCCAAAGGTTGTTCGGACTGGAACCGTCTCCCAGTTACTTTAAGGGAGAGCCCCACACTCTCAGCTTTCAAAGGACAATTAAAATAGAGGTTAAAGATAACCAGACATGCAATCACTTATAATATTTGTATAGACCATGGGCCCGCATTTTTTTATATTTTGAAAGAAAGATACAATATTAGTTCAAATAGCCGATCTACAAGCTCACAATGTGTCGATGTAAATCGGCTATTTTCACTATTTAAAAATGTTTTTCAAAATAGTAAAAATGCCTTAAAGGTTTAGGCATTTTTCCCTACGCCTACTCTAAATTAGATTTTGCCTACTGTTTGTTAATGCACCTTGAGTGTTGTTGTTAACTTATGTTGTATCGTTGTCCAATTGTAATGTCTGTTTTGTTTCATGTTTCTTTGGGACTACGGATGGAAAGTAGCTTTCGCTAAAGCCGGCATATTTACACTTATTCATGTGTACGTCACGCATAGCCTGGCCAATGTATGTCACTGCATTACGGGCACTACAAGTCAAAGTTGAGCTGGCCTCAACTTTACTCAGTGATCCAATGATGCATGCGAAGCATCAAAAAAGGCATGCACGTGTGTGTGTGTGTGTGTGTGTGTGTGTGTGTGTGTGTGTGTGTGTGTGTGTGTGTGTGTGTGTGTGTGTGTGTGTGTGTGTTATCCGGGGCTAATCTCGTAAACCTGCTGGACTGTTCAGTGCCACATTTCTTGTGCAAACTAGCAGCAGGCTAACTTATGTGTCCCAAGGAGGACTAATTTTTTTATATTTTTAATGAATATAAAATGAGCAATACATTTATTTTGGTTTGACGATGAATGAATCTTATTTCAGGTACTGTGAGGGAGCACACTCCATCTCCCCTAACAATAGGGGCCTTCCAAATCTCCCATAGTACATAAAAGATGATCCAAAAGAACAGGTGGGGCAGTAATGAGCAGCGATCTCAAAAGCAGAAAGCAGCAGCAGCACAGAGAAGCAAGAATCAGCAAACAGCAAGCAGGACTGAGTAATGCAAACTTCCCCGTTTAAATGGGGTGCTCTATCATTGAAGTGAGTATGTGATTGGCTGAGTAAGTGGAGTGCTGAGTCGTTGTCGGTCAGTTTCCTGACTGAACTTCTACGCGTGTGCCATTCGCGGCCATCAGATAAGATGTAAATGGTTAGAGTTGAGTGGTTTATTTGTTGACACTGCTATTTTATCTACCCCGCCATAAGGATAATGGGGAAGCATAGATTGTTATATGTGTGAATTGAGGGGATAATGTGTGTACATTCATTAACTTATATAGGTTTATGTACATTTATATAATACCTTTTTATAGCTCATACGACATCCAAATCCTGGGCTGTGGGGGGCCAAAGCAAGGACCCCAAATCTCCTCTTACAGGGTCCTTACAGGGAATATTCATTCATAATTCCCTGTATTACCTGTTCACTTAATTTTACTTCCTTTTTCTGTATCTCCTCTTTTTATGAATCTGTCCTTTATTGTCACTCATGGGATCAATAAAGGTCTATCTATTAAATGATGCCAGTGAGGAGCCCCCAACGGGAGAATGTAATGCCTCTGCCCTATGCTCCCCTCCTACTCTTCCAATTCAAAGCCCTCCGCTGACAGGTGCCACCCCAGCCCATAGGAGGTACTAGCACAGCGGCAAAGATCATCCTGCCCGCCCGGCTTCCCTCCCTGAACACAGCCCTGTGCTGTGAGACCCAGCCATTTCCTTCAGTAAAAACAACCACTAGATGAGGGTCACACTATACCATTTGGACAATCCAGTATTATATTTATCAAAAATTGAACAATATGTGCGTCAAGAGCAAAGTAAAAGCAGCTACAAAAGCTACTGTGTTATCAGACTCACTAAGCCATTTCAAAATCATTTTTTTTCCACTCTTAATAAAGTCGTCACATTACACGATTTAAACATGTTATAATCATAATAGTTGTATTCCAGGAACAGGTGCAGATCTCGACCAATAAAAACAGTTTGGGGTTGGTTGGCACAGCCGTGAAAAACAAAGCGATATTGAGGGGTGAACGTCATCACTGCTCAGTGAGCTGTCACTAACAGCAGTTCAGGAGAGTCTGATTGAAACAAATATATTTGAATCACTTTTTCTTGCTTGCTTGCTTGCTCGCATCGCTGTATGTCAAACAAAACAAAACAAAAAAAAGACAACCATGTTCATCCTCGATACACATGGAGTCGCCACACATCCCAACCAACCAACAGACGTTGATGGTGCAGTGAAGAGGTTCATGTACCAAATGCTCCACATGCTTTTTGCTGGCCTCCACTCCTCATCTCCCAGTTGTCCTCCTCCAGCCCTTCCGCCCAGCGGTTTGTCTCCACCTAATCTCCAACTCCCTCTCCTCCACCATTTTCTCTCTCTCCTCGACCTCAATCAGCCCATCCTTAACATTCTTCTCCAATTCCTCCACACGCTTCAGCCATTCACTTGCCATTGTCTCCCTCACTCCAACACGCTTCACCCGGGAGAGAAGCATCTTCTCCCACATCTTTTTCCATTGAGTTTCACGCTGATCAATTTCCTTTTTCCAGGCTTCGTCTTTCTCAAACAGCAACTTCTTGGTCTCATCTGTCTGAAAGTCGAGTCTCTCTTGCAGGGTGGTGATCTCCTGATCTTTCCTATACTTTGCTTCCTCCTCTTCCTCAAGCTTTGCCAAGGGTGCCTCCTCTCTTGCCTTCATCTTGTCCTCAAAAGCCTGCTTTTCATCTGCCCAAATAGTCTTGATGAGACCCAGCTGGTATCGAAGATGTTCATTCTCCTCTGTGACTCGCGATCGCTCTTCCAGAAACCTCTGATGTTTGTGCATCTCTTCTTCCAAGATGTTTTTCCATTCACCTTGCCAGTAATCAAGCTCCTCTATCCAGGTTGTGTCTTTCTCAAACAGCAATCTCTTTGTCTCCTCTGTATGGAAGTAAAGTTTGTCTTGCAGGGTGGCGATCTCCTGGTCTTTCACTTTATTTGCTTGCTCGTCTTGCTTTCCCAGAGCCTCGGCCAGCAATCTATTGGTCTCCTCTGTATCAAAGTAGAGTCTCTCTTGCAGGGTGGAGATATCCTGGTCCGCAAGTAGTGGGGACGCCTCCCTTGATTCCTTAAACTCTCTCTCCAGGTCTTTGATCTTCTGCTCTGCAATAAGGAACTTTTCAGACAAAGCCTCGTTTTCTCGAAGCAGATTGATTCTGTCTTCCTCCCATTTCCCCATCTCTATGATGAACTCCTTCATTTCCTGGAGGTCCTGTGAGGAGTTGAGCTCATCTGTGAGTTTGGTGGTCACATCTTTCAGAGCCTTATTCACAGCCGAAATAATCTCTTTCTGTCGCTTTTCGTTCTTGATGAGAACTAGTTGGAGGTCTAGGGAGGTGCTAAGCTTCTTGATGAGTTTGATGTTCACATCTCTCAAAGCCTTATTATCAGCCTCTAGGCACAGTCTATCAGTGTTAACCTGCAGAAGGTTCAGTTTCAGACCATCTATGGTTGCTGCAGCTGACTGTTCAGTCTCAGTTTCCAGTCTGGACAATATCGGTGAAGACTCAAAACCTTCCATTCTTTAAGCTTAGAGGTTTTACCTTCTGGGTTGCAATGTTGTACTAATTACAAAAGAGTGTCTGGCATTCTCTTATACTCAACAGTTCAACTGCTAACATATAATGCAGAACTTTGATGACATCACCCACCTGGAAATAACTGTGATTGGCTGTTGTCAGACAAAGTTGATTCAGCCTTCACCCAATGAGCCTGCTGGAATTTAAAACACCTTTGCAAGGCTGTCTTTGTTTAACATGAGTAGCAGAAAATATTTGTTTTTTTAATTACTAGGGTGACGCCCATTGGGAACGCATGCCCCTCCGGTTATGCAATACCGTTGTACCCGTTGTCACAGTACTTACTATACAGACAGACGATACAGAGATTTGTGGATTTATACATAGTCAGTTCTGGACAACCACTGATCCAACCAACTGCCCATTTGGCACTGCACTCCCTCGGGTCCTCGACGATAAGCCAGAATTGAAGTTGATCTGTCGGACGGTACTCAAGATATGCAGGGGACAAAACAGAAACACAGACTGACATTGAGATGCTGTGCAATGCATTCATATATTACGGCATAGCTCTGAAAGAGGCTAGCCATCTATGTGGTTGTGTGTGTGTGTGTGTCCAAAGCTAATCTTGCAAACCCCTGGACCGATCAGCGCAAACTTTCTTGTGCATGATGCTAGTAGGCCATGTTTTATACTTTTTGAAATAGCTAACTTTCAATTTATAATGAAAGTCAGTGGGATTGGGCTGAAAGCTTGTTGTCAGGGGGTATTACAGTATGTAGTATAATGTCCAGTGCTGGGCAAGTTACCTTCAAAATGGACAATCTAAAATGGAACATGATAAGGGTCGCGAGTGCACACACACAAGAATGGGACACTATTTGACCCCAGTGATTGTCCAAGGAGGGGGGGGGGGGGGCATTTCTGGGAGCAACAAATTTGCCTGCCCCTTTCTCAGACTTTCTCAGACCAGGTAAGGGCTATACATATGAAATTAGCCATGCCAACTCCAATCAGCCCCTAATGACCCTAGCTCTGGTCCATAGCATTAGTGACTTCTCTCTAAAGCTATGTCACTGTAGTATTTTCCTCATTGACCTGGTTTACAGTGGGTAGATTTTTTTTAAGAATGTGCTTTTGCTAATCACCAAAATAAAGGCAGTTTTAGGGTGCTAAAAGCCTCTTCTCCACAGTGGGAAGACTCTCAGAACTACAGCTTTTGTGTAAAATAAAATAATAAAATGCAATTATCCACTGGATGTTGAAACTTCTTCTATTCACACACTTATGGCACCCAGCTGTATTTATGTTCTCAGCATTAAATAAATAATTACATGTATTTATACATATATTTATTTATTCAATATAAAATTATTGCCTGTAGTTTATTGTTATTATTTCATTTGTTCATAATGGTTGAATTACAACGGAATGTACAGTATTAGTATCATATACAAATACAATAATTTAAAACTGAAAAATGATAAAACACTATACAGTGACTGAAATACGGAGTATAATTGTAATTGGGGAATACAGTAGCCTCAAACACATTTACAAATTGTTACAAATGTTGCCCATTGTGTTTTCGGAGATTGTCAGAGTTGAGAGAGAAATAACAAGACCAGGAGACTTGGTTCTGCCAGACCCAGACTTCACATGACGTGTCAGCCTGTGTCTATGCCCATGTATGGACGAAAGGGGGACAGACTTTTATGGCTGGGGCCTAAGGACAAAGTGACCAAAACCTGTTTTTTGCCCATGTATGGAGAAAACAGGTACAAAACATGCCCATGTACGGACGAAAAGGGGACAGACTTTTATGGCTGGGGCCTAAGGACAAAGTGACCAAAACCAGTTTTTTGCCCATGTATGGAGAAAACAGGTACAAAACATACCCATGTACGGACGAAAGGGGGACAGACTTTTATGGCTGGGGCCTAAGGACAAAGTGACCAAAACCTGTTTTTTGCCCATGTATGGAGAAAACAGGTACAAAATATGCCCATGTATGGACGAAAGGGGGACAGACTTTTATGGCTGGGGCCTAAGGACAAAGTGACCATGTCAATGTATGGAGAAAACAGGTACAAAGCCTCATGTAAGCCAGACCCCCTGGGTCTGGCAAAAGGAAATAGACATGCAGGAGGCGCTATGTCAACTAAGGCAAAAAGCTTTATGTGTGCGTTACGCCAGAACGCCACAAGATGTCATCATAATACCATTTTGTCTGGACATACTTCCTCAGCACTGCTCGTTGTATTGGGCTATTTTCCTAAAAAGGTTGTGCTATTACTAGTGCTTAAAGATTGAAGCATATTATACTGACAGTGCTAGGTCATTATCAATAGGACAGTAAAGAAAGTATTTATTTCTGGGTTGAAACTGAATGTGTGAGTAAAATGAACCAAATGTATGGTAACTTTGCCTTCTCTTTCCAGGTCATTAAGGACATCCATCCTATTTTGTACAGTTTATATTTTATTGTAGCTGTCTATTGGATCTTATTTTATGTAAGACAAACAAGCCAACAAAAAAAACAAAAAACCTCTCCAATTCCTAACTTGCCTATGGTTGCTTAAATTATAGGCCTACATTACATGGCTATATATATATATATATATATATATATATATATATATATATATATATATATATATATATATAGCTGCAATTAATAAAACTTCAAGGGCTTTGAGGATGAAAAAATGGAAATGATGGAGCATTGTATTACTAAGGTTAAGGTTAGGAATAAAGTTTAGGGTTAGGCATTTTTACTGAGGTTAAGTTTAGGAATAGGCAAAGTATTCCTGAGGTTATGTTTTGGATTAAGGTTAGTTTTGGCCTTATGCATAGTTTTACTGAGGTTACGTTTTGGAATACCTGGGCTGGTGGGCGACCGTTCTGAGGTCATCGGATTAGACCCGGGGTGAGCGTGTTTTGGGGCAAGTGTTATTGTATTCCGTAGGCTTCACCTTGTTGATTTATAGGCTATACGCTATATGCCCTCAGCAGTGAGTGGCCTGCACTTCCCAGACTGGGACCTGCACAGTAAACCCCATAGTGTTCATTTAAACCTGAGAGTGTATAGCTGTAACCATATCCAATTATGTAATAGTTACAAATGGATAAATGAACACTGAGGATTTTAGAGGTTGGTAGATTTAGACCTAACTCTGATAGTGACACCTAAGAAGATAAATTAACATTGATTTTGCTATAGGCTATCATGTTGCCTAAAAGTTTGACAGCCCGCCGTCATTTGAGCAGATAGGCCTAAACGTTAAAACAACACCGCAAAATCCTCTGTGAACTACTGTTTGGGTTTAGAAAATGTGGTATAGGCCTACTACCACCTACTACCTACTACCAACAGTCAATTATTTATTTATTTTCATCACGTGATATAGATTAGTAGCCTATAACATCTCCAACATATATAGCTACATATAGTAGCTACACTGGCTTGCCAGTTTATTTTGACCAGTAAATCTTTATTAGGCTATATAGCCTACATTTAGGCGTTTGGCTAATACTCACAATAAAAATACCTATAGGCATATTGAATTATAATGATAGTGTAAAACCCGGACCATTTTCACAGTTAATTTTTACTGTGTGTAAAGGACTGGAGGCCCATTCTTCCTAAATTGTCTTTAATTGGCTGCAGCACCAGTGGTGCTCAAAGTGGGGTCCGGGGACCCACAGGGGTCCTTGAGGGCGTTCCAGGGAGTCCCCAGCAAAATGAGTTAATATAGCATTAAAAAAATCTGTTTAACCACTTTAATCACATTTTATACTTTGGCTATTTTTTTAAACAATTTAATAAATCTTAAAAAAATCTTTTCAGATTTTTTTGCCATCCGTGGCCAAAAATATCCAATATCAATTTTGGGGTCCTTTACATGAAAATGTTTGAGAGCCACTCCACTGCCTTAAAACAGCATGGTCACTGTAGGGAATGAACGAATCTTTCTTGTCTAATTGGTTTCATGTTATTTTCCACAGAGCCACTGAGACATTTCAATGCTTTATGCCTCTAAACGCGTCACAGAATTCGTTGATCTCATTTCGAGTCTTGAGGCTTTTTGACAACACTGACGTAATAGAGCTTGACAAGACACCGACTATACAGCAGGCCTATTTACTGTACTTAAGTACACTTTTGAGGTATTTTTACTTTAGTTTTTTTGAGTATTTCCAATTTTCAGTAGCCTACTTTTACTTCTTCTGCACTACATCCAAGAGGCAAATATCTACTTTTACTCCAGTACTATTATTTGAAAACTTTACTAGTTACTCTTTGTAGATTTTGATTATTATTATGAAACATGCATTACCCACTTTAGCCCTATAGGCTACATTTCGGCCATTTGAAAATAGGCGATCTACAAGCTCACAATGCATTGCAATGTGATGCATTGTGAGCTTGTAGATCAGCTATTTTCATTAGATTTCTATACATTTGAAAACTTGTGAAATGGGACATTCTGCATAAAGAGTAGGCTACTTTGTACTTTTGGTACTTTAAAGGAGGAGTTCACCCAAAAAATGACTTATTTTTTATCACACCCCATGAAGCCTTGATTTCATGGATTTATTTTTGTTTTTGTGGCATTCCTAAGACAATAATTTGATGACCGTGTGTATTTCCGGTAGGAGACACAAATAATCTACTTTGTGTCTCCTATAACGGATACATTAGCCGGTAGGAGACGGGAATCAAATTATTAGTTTAGGAATGCGACAAAAACAAAAAAGAATCCATGGATTGAGGGTGTGCAATTGATAGAAAATAAGTCATTTTTTGGGTGAACTCCTCCTTTAAGTACATTTTCATACTAATACTTTTGTACTTTTACTCAAGTAAATTTGTATTCCGGAATTTTACTTGTAACAGAGTAGCCTATTTCTACTACATTGCAGTATTGTTACTTTTACTTAAGTAAAAAATGTGAATACCATATATATGTATGTATGTATGTATGTATAAACACATATGGAGGGGCCCCAAGAGGATTATACAAAAACTGTTAATGGATTGCCCTCACGTTAAGACGTCAATAAAGTCGTTTCTGCATGCGGTCTGAGGTCTCAGTGGACCGCTCCGTATTATTTAGCGCCTTTTTATCAACACCTTGAAAATGACAACGTGTTCCTCGGCGGCGGCGTGTCTTTTATAAGCCGGGCCCCCGCGCGCGCGCTTTTGATGAAGTGTTCCGCGCTTTTGATGAAGTGTCCCGCGCGCCAACGGTGACAGGGCCTTTGATCTGGGAGCCGCTCGCGCCCAGGTGATGAACGTCCAGCTGATCACGCGGAATAAAGGGCTAATTAAAACCTATAAATTATCCCTCTCTCGTGCACGTCACTTTACAGGCGAGATAAGGGCCCCCATTTTAACGGCATGGAAAACAATTTGGGCTGACAATGACTTGGGAGAAAGGGAGGGACTGGACTATAGCCATAGTACCACACATCCAAACGGTGTGTTAATGCTGAAAACCACAAACTGGTTTTGAATAAAGCCATAAGGGTTTCTGCTTTCCAACATAAAGTGGAATCAAACAATAAAAGCATATGAAATATTCAGAACAAAAGTGTATTGTGCTGCATTGGCTATATTCTGTAAACAATTCAGCGGCCTGTGGCGTGTGTGTGTGCGCGCGCGCGTGTGTGTGTGTGTGTGTGTGTGTGTGTGTGTGTGTGTGTGTGTGTGTGTGTGTGTGTGTGTGTGTGTGTGTGTGTGTGTGTGTGTGTGTGTGTGTGTGTGTGTGTGTGTGTGTGTGTGCGTGTGCCCGCCTTGTATGATGTCTATTAGCCTATATGTGTAGGCCTATTCGGACTGAGATTCCAGGACAACGCTGCCTTAGACTATATTTTGGATGTTGGATGTATACAAATGTGTAGTTTACCCAATAAGTAACCCATCAACCAGGATTCTTCTCAAAGCACTCAGGATAAGCACAGGAGAGGATATTGGGTTGGGTTGGGTACAATGTCACACGCTTACAAGCAGTAATAACATGTACAATGCAAATCAGTCAAGATTGTTAACAAAAACAGAAATTTTGTGATGATGTGGAAATGTGAGATAAACCTTTAAAACTCCAATACACAGCTCATTATAGGCCTATATCTGTAAGGTTTCTACGTTGTTCCCCCAACCTAAATTAATATACAAGTAGGCATATGGTCCCATAGTAAATGTTGCTGTATTTCTCTGCTTGTCACATTTGCACCATAGAGGGGGAAATGATGGTTTGAGATAATTGAACTGTCCGCTCTCTGTTCAGTTTTGAAAAAGAGGACAAAATAATTATCCATAAATGTCTGCACCATTACGCATGGTCCAGAGAACATCAGCAATATCTAGGCCTGATCCCATCTATATCAGAGGGGCTACAGTCATAGAGGCCTATAACGTTCATTTGGTTCCGTTTGTGCACTGCCACTGCACCCTCAGAATTCAAATAACACTAGGATTTGACTGTGTTTGTTTGCTAGGTATTCGTATATTATTCTTACATTTTTTTTGGCTTTTCTGCCTATTGATTGTTTTAAGTGGCGATGGACAGGAAACAGGGAGAGCATGGGAGAGACACATGCAGTAAAGATCGTACGGAACGGGACTCGAACCTGCAATGCACTGTCAGGCTATACATTAGAGTCTATAAGGGCTCGCTAGGCCAGCGATCCGGGCCTGACTGTGTGTGTATGTTTGTTTAAATGTCTGCCTCGGACGTGTAAGATGTAATAGATACAACCTAAGAGGTCTGCAAGCACGTAGCAGTGATAATCTCTTGTTTGGTTTTTCTGTGAAGCCTATTTGGGTACTGGGTACTCTCTCTCTCTCTCTCTCTCTCTCTCTCTCTCTCTCTCTCTCTCTCTCTCTCTCTCTCTCTCTCTTGCTCGGCTATATGAGACGCCTGAAATGATTGGACGTCGTCACCCGTGTCCAAGATGTGTCCTGCGCGACGATTGGTCCGCTGCTGCATTTCTGATGTTATTCCGGTTGGCGTGTGCATGCAGGGTGTCGGAATCGGCAGAGAGTGTGATGTGGAGGACTTTGAGAAGAAGAGCGGACTGTCATACAGTAGAGCGCTGAAAAGCAAAAAAAAAAATCACCGTCGTCAGCCTACAGTTACAGTAAAGTCGACCGACCATGACACGCAGAAGCGGCTTATTACGCACGCTGGATGTTCACACGTTGCCAGTGTGATAATAATAATAATAATAATAATGAGTGGCAATATCTCACAGAGAAATATAACTATGTTTTAGTGTAAAACACAGTCATATTTTTTGGATATATAAAAGCGAGGGCCAACAACAAGTGGAACTGGAGAGAGAGAAAGAGAAAAGCTGAGCCGACGTACAATACAGGGGTACGCGATGGAGGATCCGCGGGATCTAAACAGCCCGGATCGGGATACCAGTGAGGGCGAGAGCGTTTCCCCGGCGCCCAGCCTGCCCTCGCCGCCTATATTGCCTCTCCAGGTCGCACAGCAAGCGCACAGAACCACCAACTTTTTTATTGACAATATTCTGCGGCCAGACTTCGGCTGCAAGAAGGAGCTCGGCGGCCAGGGGGGCGCGATCAGCAGGCAGGACCGGGCGCAGCAGCAGCAGCAGCAGACCGCCAGTCGAGGGGAGCAGCGCGCCCTCCACCAGCACCCGTCGGTGGTGGTGGTCCGGCCGAATCACCCCGGGACCCCCTGCCAGGACTCCAACTGCAGCAGCGACAGCACCACCTCGTCGTCCACCGCCTCCTCTCTGAGCCCCAAAACCACCACCACTACCACCACCACCACCACCTCCACCACCTCCAGGACTCTGGATGAGGGTTCTGGTGGAGGTGCCGGCACACAGAACACTACCGCTTCGTCTGTTGTGGTGCTGAACGGCGGCAGCGGAGGCGGAGGCTCCGGTGGCGGCGCGGCCACCCCGGAGTCCCAGCCGCTGCTGTGGCCTGCCTGGGTGTACTGTACCCGCTACTCGGACAGGCCGTCATCTGGTAAGACCAGAGCTTCATGATGAACACAAATCTCCTCTTACATGAACTTATGCCGGGTCCAATTTTTTGCATTTGTACACTCGTGTGGAGTTATACATTGATTAATAAACACTGAGGATGTTGCTATATTTTTACTATAACTATAACTTATGGTAAAAAAAAATGTTTAGCAAAAATCTTATAGGCTACTACTATATTTTTGCTACCTAACTGTTAGTATAGTAAAATATATATCAACATCCTAGGCCTACTATATTTTTTTACTATACCTAACTGTTATATATAAAAAATATATAGTAGTATTGATATATTTTTACTATAAGTTATATTAGGTATTTAAAAAAATATAGTAACATCCTGGCCTTTAGTCTATGACTTACTGAGATAGTTTAACTAGTAGCCTAAGTTATAGTCTATACCAGGTATACACAGATTAACATATTTTATACTCACGCGTTGTGGTAGGAATTGCACTGCATTTAATTGCGAATATAGACGTTTTACTTTAAATTATAATACTACAGCCTTTTGTGTTTTACGCATGCAAGTGGCAAACAAGTTCAGCTATTTGGAGAAAACCACTGTAAAGGTCACATTGGTGATTATTGAGAATCATAATACTCATGACCTATGAGTCAAAAGTTACCTTGCATGACAACAATAGCATATTTCTTTGTGAAAACTTCGCTGGCTACATTGTCATCATCATGCGTGTCTTTTATTTACAAGGTGCCACTGCAAGGTTATTATAAAACAATATCCTAGCAAATAAAATAGTTTTATTTAAAAATTTAAAAGAAAAAATGTGTATATAGGTATCTTGTAGCCCAACGCGTTTGTGTATGCCCTTATGCATATCATTACAAATTAAATATATGCCTTGCAGGATAATTCAAAATGAATACATCATATATGAATATCTGCTGACTTATACACACGCTGAAGGAAAAACAACAACAACCGGCATAGCCTATAGTCAAATTGATGTAAAGTTAAACATCAAGTCTATTTAAGATTATGGTTATAATATATTAATTATATTAATGTTTTACTTCCATAAACCCACAAACGTTTTAGCATTGTATTACAACTGTTTTTATTTTATTTTATTTTTTAAAACTTTTTGCAGTTCCTAATTTGAAGGTTAAATATTTTTGACAGAAACACACTTCATCAATACAATGAAATCTATAGCGAAAGCTAATGGACTAAAAAAGGTTATTTAAGCTATCTCGTCGTCACAAGGTATAGGACAGCCTAGTAGCCCACTACTGCATGTTATAGTATGTAGGCTAACAATGGAATTAAAGCTAAATAATGGACGGTAGCCAAACGCGTCTTATAGCTATGACGACATTTTGAATTAATTACACGCCCATTTTATTTTACCATCTCTGACGTGGATTGGCTTCTTGCGCCAACGGAAATGTGCGTTAATAAATACATAGCCTTTATCAAGGCCTGCTCCTGCTTCTTCTATATGTTACGGTTAGGGTTAGGGTTCTGCTTCTCAAGAAACATTTTCTGAAAATGTCCGAATTATTAATTTCTTGACTATGGTTCGCATAGTAGGCTGTTTAAGACATGAATAGGTTCTTTGTTCTATATCTATTTTAGTTACAGAAAATAAGACATAAATATTTAAGGTGTGTAGCCATATTAGAAGTAGGCTACGGTGTACTAATGTCAATCATGTGTATTATCAAACTTAAAAACAAACAAAAAAATAACAATTATTTGATACACAATATATTCACCCAAGAGAGGCAAATAGCGGAAAACGTTAGAGCCTATATTATGCTTAAAAGGTGTCGACCTTTCCATATCATAAATCCGCACTCCAGGAGCCTAAAAGACGAAAGCGAGCAGGACTAATCTTATGGGAACTCCTCTCTGTGTAACAACATTAAATGGGTCATAAAAGGTTTATGTTTTGTCATAATTTCACTAAGCCTACAATGACTACAGTCTTTGAGCATCGATTGTATAAAAAAAAAAAAACTTTATCAGCCTCAGGTCTTAAACTTAAACGCGTTATGTTATTAATATGTAGAATGATTTTGTTTTTGTGTTTTCTAAACGTCGACAAGGCTACACCATATAGCAGTGGTTCTCAACCTGTGGGTCGGGACCCCCCCGACCCACAGTGAAGTGACAATTTAAGGACTTTTAAGACCTTTTTAATACCTAAACAAAAAGAAAGAAAGAAAAGAAAAAAGACCATTACTGCATCAAAAGTTATCAACAAAGTACACTATATAAAAACTTGTCAAACATTGGCCAAATAGTCCAATTATAAGAAAGAGGCGAAAATTTTGAAAATTGCATATCTACAAGCTCACAATGCCTCGAAAGCGAGGCGTTGTTGTGCGTTGTGAGGCGTTGTGTTCAAATATGATTATTTTGGGGGGTCGCGGCCTGAAAAGGTTGAGAACCACTCCATTGCCATAGGCCTGCTACGCTGCATTGTAGTTTCAAGCATTGGCCATTGTAGGCTAACACTCAGACTCTGCCCTGTCTGAAATATGTTATGGTTTGTAAGCTAGGATTCACCACATTTATTAACCGACTAGAACCTGCCCTGGACATGTGCTTCGTTTGTATACGTTTCTATCATAGCAGGACATAATGCATTGGATCAAATATGGGATCATACATTTGTGTTTGCTAGGCTACAGCACGCATTCATGCAAGAATAACAAGCAGCTGCACACACAATAACAAGTCTATTAGTGGTCCCATAGACCGCCCTACTATTTGAGGGCTCATACTGTACAAGTACATTTAGTCCATATCAATATTCAGTCCAATCTGTATTCTAAATATTATACAGTATATACACACACACACACACACACACACACACACACACACACACACACACACACACACACACACACACACACACACACACACACGCGCGTGTGCGTGTGTGTGTGTGTGTGTGTGTGTGTGTGTGTGTGTGTGTGTGTGTGTGTGTGTGTGTGTGTGTGTGTGTGTGTGTGTGTGTGTGTGTGTGTGTGTGTGTGTTTGTGTACACAGTATATGTATACATATACGCACACATGTATGTATATGTATATATGTGTGTGTGTGTGTGTGTGTGTGTGTGTGTGTGTGTGTGTGTGTGTGTGTGTGTGTGTGTGTGTGTATGTATGTATGTATGTATATATATATATATATATATATATATATATATATATATATATATATATATATATATATATATATATATATATATATATATATATATATATATATATATATATACAGTAATTATTATTATTATTATTATTATTATTATTATTATTATTATTACCCTTATTAGGCTATTCGTATTATTTTATACAATTAATTATTATTGAATACTAATTAATGATATTATTATTATTATTGCCTAATTATAATGTAATGTTATGGAAATGAATACGGCATAATGCCCCCCCTCTCTCTCGTGTGTGTGTGTGTGTGTGTGTGTGTGTGTGTGTGTGTGTGTGTGTGTGTGTGTGTGTGTGTGTGTGTGTGTGTGTGTGTGTGTGTGTGTGTGTGTGTGTGTGTGTGTGTGAGTGAGAGAGGGGGGGGCAGAGACAGAGAGAGAGAGAGAGAGAGAGAGAGAGAGAGAGAGAGAGAGAGAGAGAGAGAGAGAGATTGAATATTTCCAATAACATAACGCGTCTAAAATTATGATTCCCCGGAATTAGCCCATACATCAATATGAAGGCAACAGCCTTCGTCCTTCTTTCACCCTGAATATTTATATTTTTGTTTTTACTTTCGTCCCTACTGTAGGCCCAAGGACACGGAAATTGAAAAAGACGAAAAACGAGAAGGAGGACAAGCGACCCAGGACGGCGTTCACGGCCGAGCAGCTCCAGAGACTAAAGACGGAGTTCCAGGCCAACCGGTACATCACCGAGCAGCGGAGACAGTCCCTGGCCCAGGAGCTCAACCTCAACGAGTCGCAGATCAAGATCTGGTTCCAGAACAAGAGGGCCAAAATCAAAAAGGCCACCGGCTTTAAAAACGGCCTGGCTCTTCAACTCATGGCCCAAGGATTGTACAACCATTCCACCACGACCATTCAGGAGGACAAGGAAGACAGTGACTAGTATTTCTGTTGCGCTTTGCAAGAGACGCAAACCTTTGAACAGAACAAACTTGTGGGACACGTATTGCATTTTTTTGGGGGGGGCTATAATAGACCTATAACGAAGTTTCCGTTTGTGGTTTATTGCAGGTCTAGGCTAGGCTGAACTTTCACAGAAGTAGCCCGTGGGCTACAGTTTAAACCCGATGGAACATGCATATAGCCCATATGTGTGATAGAGTGCTATAATAGTGATCCAGTGTGATCCAGTGACAAAATACAATTCATTCAATAAATAAATAAGTTATAGTTCATAACTAGCCTACATTTAAAAGCAAATAAGTCTTATAAATGTATAGTTATGAACTTTAACTTATTAATTAATTAAATGAGTTGTCTTTTGTCACTGGATCACACTAGATCACTATTATAGCACTCTATCACATGACTGTATATTGTATATATCTAATTTAAAGAAGGGGTGTAGGAGAAACTGCATACCCCACACACTTGCTGGAAAATTGAACATCTTTGTCAAACATAGGCCTATACCGTTTTTTTGTGAACTCTATTGTCTAAAAAAAAGGGGGGGGGAGAAACATTTAATGAAATAGAGACTCCATAACAGACCTGCCACCATAAACCAAAGATTTTATTGGAAAATATAGCCTGGAATAAAAAGAAACTTTAGATTATTTCGGTTTAATAGCCTATTTCGTAGCTGTGTGTAAAGCATAACAATCAGCAGCAGCAGGTCTTATAAAGGCAAGAGTGGATCTGCGGGCGATATGGTTTTAGGCCCCAAACATCTTTATGCTCAGCGTTTACCTAGAAATGGACGTTGGTCCGAGGACCACTATGCTCTATGTTGGACGTACGTATTTACAGGTAACCACCGAAAATTAAACGAACACCCACAGGAAAAGTGTCTTAAGCCAGAAACTGTGTTTTTTTATATATAAATCTGTCTTGTCTTTGTGTTTGGAAAAGCCAACGCCAGCGGCATATGGTGACATTTTGTTTCCCAACGATGGTGAATTGGGTTTGAAATCTATACAGACGAACATATGCGTGCAGTTATTAATTTCATGCTCGTTAAGCCATTTATTGGCCATCCTCATCCATGTTGGACGAGGGCACTACCATCCTGGGAGAGACAAGTGTCAATGAAATAGCCTAATAATGTTTCATCTTAAAATTAATTCGGTCATTATAACTCTATGAATGGCTTGGTGTAGATCGGCGTTACCTATGGTTTAACGCAGTGGTTCCCAAACTTTTCAGTTCAAGACCCAAAAGAGAAAGACGTTTGCCCGGTACCCAAACTAGTGAAAATAGCAGATCTACAAGCTCACAACGAGATGCTTCACGCCCCGTTGTGAGCTTGTAGATCGGCTATTTTCCCTACTTCTAAAACATTTGTTTTCTAATTTATGGAATTTCTTAGATTTTTACATTTTTTTAAAATGTATTCATGAAATTCTTTTGAAAATTCATGTGATTTTTTTTAAAATTCATGAACATTTTTGCTTTTTTGGATTACAAAAAAAACAATGTTTTGTCATTTACTCGTGACCCATAAAAATGTGTCCGCGACCCACAAATGGGTCCCAACCCACTGTTTGGGAAACAGTGGATTAACGCATACATCAAGAGGATGCCCCTCACACCAATCTGAGCCACCAGACCCACACAAGTTCAACAAAATAGCCTGATATTCTCTCATTTAATCCCATCATGGGTTGGTGCTTGTATGGGCCTCTTTTGGAAGCTCTATAGCCTATACAGATAGCCTAAACAGCATATAGCATCAGACTATCTTGGAATAGGCTATAATGTCGAATTCCCTGAAGAACAGGGAGAATATATTAGCTATGTACAATTAAACCATGTTTCCAAATAAACTTTTATATTGGGGGAAAAAAGAAAGGAAACATGTTGATCCAATTTTTGTTATACTTTGAGTAGCCGACGGACGATTCAATTAATAAATCGAGGCGTGTGCTCGTGTGTGTGTGTGTGTGTGTGTGTGTGTGTGTGTGTGTGTGTGTGTGTGTGTGTGTGTGTGTGTGTGTGTGTGTGTGTGTGTGTGTGTGTGTGTGTGTGTGTGTGTGTGTGTGTGTGTGTGTGTGTGTGTGTGTGTGTGTGTGTGTGTGCGTGTGTGCGCACGTGCGTGCGTGTGTATGTGTTTTGTGCGTGCGTGTGCACGCGCACCGCACTCTGATGCCCGTGTGTGTGAAGTTGGTTTGCAGCTCATTGGCTCAAGTGAGTGGGACAACTGAATCCATATTCATATGCCAAATAACAGCCTTTTGGAAGAGGGGGGAAATTTATACTGCGAGACATCAAGACTGTTCAAAGCGTTACAGAGCATGAAATTGCCTCTCTCTCCCTGTGTTCACTCATTTCATCAAACCATTGTGGCTCTGCTAGGTAAAAAAAAAGAAATATATATATAATTAAGTGAACATGCTCCTGTAGGAAGCTGGGCCGCGTGCCCAGGTGTTGCCAGATTTTGCGAGAGAAATAGGCCTACCTACGCAACCAGGTCTACAAAAACAAGCACAAAAGAAGCGACTAGGCCACTTTGAATCTACATACATCCTACAAGCTCACAAGTGTGAGCTTGTAGATCTGCTATTTTCAAAGACAAATCTTGAAAACATTTAAATACACAAATCTTGTATGGGGGTTAGCCAAGTAGGCCTACATGTTAATTTGGGGGTCCTTGCATGAAAAACTTCAAGAACCACTGATTTAAAACAACATTTAGGAAAGTGGCCCAAACAAGCAACTACACGCAACCCACAACTTTGGAGAAGAAACAAGCCCAAAGTCGCTTATAAAAAGCAGACATGGCAACACTGGCTGTGCCGTGCTCAACTGGTGCAGGTGTCAAGCGGTCATGGAACGGGGTCAAGCCTCTCTCCTCAAGGTCACGTACAAGGCCTTGGTCGGTTTTCCAAAGATGCCCACTCAAAATGTATTTTAATATATATATATATATATATATATATATATATATATATATATATATATATATATATATATATATATATATATATATATATATATATATATATATATATATATATATATATATATATATATATATATATATATATATAATGGTTTTTTTTCCCTCCCTCTTATATTTTTTTTCACAGAAATTCTAAATAAATGTAACACATATCACAGGTTAAATAATACACAAAGTAAACGACTGCCATTTAAAATGCTGGTTCCTGATAGTGCTGAAAGCTCATGTTGTCAAAGAGGCCAAGCAATTATAATTAAGAACATGTAGCCTATAGAATTTTGTTTTTATTTGATAGCCTATGACTATCAAATACAATTTAATGGAGAAATCACTCCCAAATACAAGGTTGTCATAGTGGGCTATGCAGGCGTGTTCTAGGGAACAAAAGTCGTTTGTTTGTTTGTTCGTTCGTTCGTTAATCGTTCGTTCGAGGCAAGGCCACGCGTTATTGTTGTGTTATGTCATGCCATATTAAAATAACAGACTCAAGCAGATCAAATGTTCAAATATATATTTAGTTCGTATTTGCTAACAAATTGCCTATAAATGCCTATAGTCTATTTGGTTAAATTGGGACTGCTATTAACCTATTGCCTGTTATTGTGAAAGAGACTCCCGCTCCCCCCCCCCCTTTCTCTCTCTCTCTCTGTGTGTGCATGCCTGCTGCATGGATGCGTGTGTGCTTGCATGCGTAGGTGCATGCATGCGTGCGTGCGTGTGTGTGTGTGTGTGTGTGTGTGTGTGTGTGTGTGTGTGTGTGTGTGTGTGTGTGTGTGTGTGTGTGTGTGTGTGTGTGTGTGTGTGTGTGTGTGACACTCAAATACAGTCTATAACCTGCGGCAAAATCATTTCTAGTTATTTCAAGTGCCCATAACTTCACCCTCTCCAAGAAGGCAGCATGGATGTATTGAGCTCAGTCTGTCACTCAGCTAAATGACAGAGGAGGCCTTTTTTGTAAACGTCTCCACTTTGAGCAGATCATTATTATAGAGAGAGAGACGTAAACTACGTTGTGTACAATGTCTTCCCTCGCATGCAACAGAAAAGATGCCAACATAGTAGTGTGTGACTGTCTAATAACACAAGTAGCCTAGTTATTAATTTGGATAATTCAATTAAGCATATGCAACGTAAATATTCTTGTGTTTCCATGCATAGGCCACTTTATCCCACTAGAATAGAGCCCCAGCCCCCAGGGGAGCCTAAACGCCAACCAAAACGACCTTTTTAATTTTTTTCTACTATTTATTTTTAAATCAGATGGCTTTTCAAAAGGATCATGTCTCCAATTGATAATATGCTAGCATTTGGCAAGGTGAATATCATGTGCAGGTGCAGAAGAAAAACACAATAAAAACGTGTCTGCTTACATAGTCATAGCCTATACACCAGCCTATTTTTAAACAGTAGCTATATAACAACAAACAGCGATTTGTTCTGGATTTGCAGACAGAAAGAAAGACAATATAGGCCTAATTTCTGAGCCATTTAAAAAAAAAGACTACTGCACAGCGACATGGGGAGTCGTTTTCATCTAGCCTATAACAAAATCACCTATATCTTTATAAAATATTATATTAGCATATCTTCATAAAAGACAGGCACAGACGTTGTGTTCATTCAATTGAGCGGCCTATCGCCAGTGCCAGTGGTGTAAAGTAACTAAGTACTTACTTAAGTACTGTAATTAAGTATAATTTTGAGGCATTTGTACTTTACTTGAACATTTCCAATACTTTTACTTCTACTCCATATCGGATCCAAATATTGTACTTTTACTCCATTACAATGATTTAAAAACCTTACTACATTGTAGATTTTGATCATTATCACAAAACATACATTTGAAAATAGCCGCTCTACATAATAACAATGCTGTAGATCTGCTATTTTCAAAAGATTTTTATACATTTGTAAACTTGTGAAATGGGATATTCTGCATAATGAGTACTTTTAAATTCCAGACTTTCACTTGTAACAGAGTATTTCTAGATTGTGCTATTGATACTTTTACTTATAAGTAAAACATGTGAGTACTTTTTCCACCACTGCCTATCGCCGCTTGTGTTAGCCTATACAATTCACTGATAAACTCAATGTAGGCCTATAATAATCAATAGCACGAAGGCGTCGCTTGCCGACAAGAACAGATCTCTGTGCTGCTGTGTAATTACTTTGCACCAAATGACTTATCGAGTGAACGTCTTCCTGACGAAACCGAGCCATTTCCGTCGGCCTAGTAGAAGCCATCATCCGTCATCCAAGAATATTTCAGTAAAGTGGTCATGTGTAAGGTTTGTCTCCAGGATAATCATTCTGGAGGCTGTCCAAAGAAAGTATTCGTGTGTGTGTGTGTGTGTGTGTGTGTGTGTGTGTGTGTGTGTGTGTGTGTGTGTGTGTGTGTGGGGGGGGGGGGGGGGGGGGGGGGGCGGGGGTATAAGACGGTAACAGTATGTTTGAGATCAATTTGTCAAATTCAACGGTAAATGTTGTGACAGGTTGACTGGTTCTTTGCCTCTACCTGTTTTCTTCTTAGCTAAAACATCTGAGGTTGGTTGCAGTAGAGTAGACAGTGGTGTAAAGTAAGTACATTTACTTAAGTACTGTATATATAAGTACAATTTGTATGTACTTTTACTTTACTGGAGTATTTACAATTTGTTCTCAAATATTGTACTTTTTACTCCACTACAATTATTAGAAAACTTTAGTTACTACTTTGTAGATTTGGATAATTATTACAAAACATACATAAATCACTTCAGCCCTATATTTAAACTTTGGCTATTTGAAAATAAATGCAAGTGTTGTGAGCTTGTAGATCGGCTATTTTCAAAACATCTTTATACATTTTATACATTTGAAAACTTGTGAAATTGGACATTCTGCATATTGAATACTTGCTACTTTTGCACTTTAAGTACATTTTGATACCAATGCTTTTGTACTTTTACTCAAGTAAATTTTGAATTCCGGACTTTTACTTGTAACAGAGTTCTACATTGCAGCATTGATACTTTCACTTAAGTAAAACAGTTTGAGTACTTTTTCCACCACTGGCAGTGGAATCCTGCAGTGTTCATTTAACTCTTGAGTGTAGGCCTGCACAAATGGACTGACATGGACCATTTGGTTTGTTACAACAAATTCATGCAACATTATGATTTTTACTGTGTATATTTGACTCATAAAGGCTCCGCAAATAGACAATAGATAAAGTAATTTATGTTCAACCATTTTGCCCCATGCATAATTGCATAGTAAAATATTGTGTGTGCGCGCGCGCGCGTGCACGGAATCATATAGAATGTGAATGCAAATTTCAAAACAATTAGACGAATTAACATTTTCCTACCAATTACATGGCCTAGGTGTGTGTGTGTGTGTGTGTGTGTGTGTGTGTGTGTGTGTGTGTGTGTGTGTGTGTGTGTGTTCACGCACGTGCGTGTGTGTGTTCACGCGCGTGCGTCTACGTGTGTGAGGTACTCCGGGGGTTATAGCGAGTGGCCACACAGCCAGCCCCCCGGCAGCAATGCAGCTTTAATTTACATGCAAATCAAGGCAATAAACAGACAAGCCCAACAGGATGACACTGATTGTCTTTCCTTGATAATGAGGAATCGACTGAATTGCCGTTTTATGGTACAGTATCCAAAATATATGCCTCTGAGTCTGAGGCCTCTCCACAACGATATGGCTACCATAGTCAAGTTGATTCCACTCAGAGCAGTGGTTTTCAAACTTCTTCATGTTAAGGACCCCTACATTTATGCATAATTGGCCCTGGCCGTGGACCTCGTTCTGAAAATATTTTTTGCCAGGGACCCCCATACAAGATTTGTGTTGCTAAAATGTTTCAGAAATATTCCACATTTTCAGATTTATTTTTCACGATTTTTTGAAAATTGCAGATCTACAAGCTTGTAGATAGGCTATTTCCATAACCAATGTAGGCTATAGGGTGTAAAGTGGTTAACCTGATTTGATGCTATATTAACTATAGTTTTGCTGGGGACCCCCTGGAACCCCTTAAAAGGACCCCTGCGGGTCCCCAGACCCCACTTTGAGAAGCACTTTACTATAGAGGACT
>NC_137618.1:15269405-15299405 GCF_963280865.1 Gymnoscopelus braueri | reverse complement strand
TTTATTCGCAAGTGTCTTTTAAAGTGAATATCCTGCGTTGCCATAAAACAAAGACGTAGAGCTGAAAGTGTCAGTGAGTTCACGGTAGAATGGCGCATCTTGCGGAGCCCCCCACTGCAGATTCACTGATGGTCCCAGAATCCTCTAATTAAATGGGAAGAGACCGAATCCGGCACATCCCACCCCCAAAAATACACTCCCACTTCAAACGGCGAGAGGCGAGGAATACGGAGAAGAAAAAAAACACGCCAACGTTTTATTTGTTTTCCGAGCAAAGCCGTAAAGCTGTCTCCCTCGGCTCTTACTGAACGTCCAGTGCGAAAGGTTACAGAAGCAATAAAAAGTGACAGTACTAGATTTTCCCTCTTGAATCATCTGTTTGCAATCGTGCTGTTCTTTTTCTTCTTCGCCGTATACTGTCAACAAAATGGCTGCAGGCTTTTGCGAGGAACGTTTTCCATGGCATTCCGTTTTTCACCAAACAGGCTTACTCGCTTACGTAACTGCAATGAACCATGTTAGAACTTGCCAGTTGCCAGACAGGAAGTTGTTAGGTAAAATATCTGAAAATAGTGTTAACAGTCGGATACAGGACCTGCCGACTCCACAATACTGTCATTAAGGCGATCTGAGATAAATTATTATTTCTATCTAGTTAATCGGGCAACGCGCAAACACAGGTGTATTTTATAATGCTTTCAGGAGCTACAGCAACAAACTATTTTAAATTGTTTTGAAGGCACACATTTGGAAGATCATAGACTTCAAATGATATGCAATTAGAATGATTGGCCGATGACAAATCCATCTCTAAATTCACAAAATGAAACGGCTTTAGAAAAACAAACTAATTTCTGTGTCTGCGAGCTGTGAAAACATCCGGTAAAAGCAGCATAAAAAAAAGCCCCACTATGTTTTGAGTAAAAGACATAATCATCTCTTCTTGCATGATGCACACAAGCCTTAATGCTTTCTATTTGTCCTCACGAGCACCGTTTTCCGAGCATATTGAGCGAAAGAGCTGCTACGCTGAGCCAGACCAAATGCTGTGTAAATATGTAGAGAGCTGGAGGAGGGGAGGGGGTCCCATCGCCACGGCAGCGGGGGCAGACATTTATAGAGGTGTCAGAGAGAGATAGTCGAGGCGAGGCCTTCGTCAGATCAAATGAAAACACTGTGGCGGAGGAAACCCTGTGTAAGCGTGTGCCCCTTTTGGGGTAATAATAGACTCGCAGGGTGTTGTGATATTGAATCGCATCACATTCTTCACTGATAAAAGGTTACACTGCCGTTATGGGATCTAGAGGCTGGGCAGTGCTGCTACAAAGTGAAATCCTCAGTGTTCATTTATCCATTTGAAACTCAACAGTTAAATTAAAATATAGGATTTCACTGTGTACTCTGGTTATGACTTATGTTGCAGGTACTGTAAGAAATGTGTGAATGGCAGGGCATCACACGCAAACCTTTCTGTTTCTAAAAATGAACATAAAAATGTTACATTATGTCACCTGGGCAATTTTGCGATTTAAGTATTGATTTAGTTGTGTCACACACTCACATTACAGCAGCTGACTGACTGTACATGCAAGCATTGAGGTTGAAGGTTTAAATGTGGTCAACCTGTCAGCTGAAATGTCCCGACACTCACTGCATGTAGCCCAGCAGAATGAGTTGCCGTAAACACTATTCATTTGGTCAGCCATTTGTCACAACTGTCTTAAAATCTGACATTCGTTTTATTTATTAAACTTGCATTATTGTCTAACAAAATACTACCTATTATTATTATATTTATTTATTATCAATTGTAATAATGAACTGCAATGTCATACTGTACAATGTGTGTGTATACTTTATGTCCTGTATTTTATTTTTCTTAGTATCAAGTATCAAAGATAATTCTTTGTAGATATTATCAACCTCCTGAAGGTGACTGCGTTGACTGTAAACCGAAGCAGTCACTCTATTGCTCCTACAAAACCTACATACTTCACTTTACTGTGCAGACCGTTTTCCATTTTCTGAGGAAACCACTGCATTGCATTAATTTCAGTATGCTTTGAAAATCATCAACTTGCAGAGATTTGAAAGTTGCTTGAGATAGGTATTCCAACACAAACGTTTGTCAAAGTTATGTTATTGTTGCGTTTTAATATATTTTAAACTGCAGATTGGATTTGAAAAGTTTAGCCGAAAATAGTCCCCGGAGAAGCTTGATTCATGTATGATGAAATTCAAATGTCCATGACAGTATTATCCATGCATTTATGTTTATCAAACATTGAGTCAGTTAATCAGTTCCGTTCAGTTGTGTAAATGTATACAAATACAAAATCTGAAAAATACAAAAAATTATAAAATAAAGCCATTAACAGAAAAAGATCTATGTTTATGTGCTATGTATTTACTGTGGTATGGTCCTTTAAAATTAACACACAGGATTTAGCTTTTTCAGACAGAGGGAGGAAGAGAGACAGAGGGAGGAAGAGGGAGAAATAGAGAGGCAGAGAATCACTAACACGTATCCGTGCATGCATGCATGCGCGCACACACACATTTATATAACTATAATTGTGAAGACATCAAAATCTTAGGACAGTAATATTACAAATTCATTTTTTTACAAAAGAATATGCAATTTTTTTTAATCCTACACGTAAAGCTTGACTTATAATTAGTTGCACACCGGTGCACATTAAAATAGCAGATCCACAAGCTCGCAGATCCACAAGCTCGCAAGCAGATCCACAAGCTCGCAATGCACCACAGTAAGATGTGTTGTGAGCTTGAAGATCTGCTGTTTTTGGTGCATGACGCTGGCGCGCAACTAAGTATAAATCAGGCATAAGTCCAACCAAAACTCCTAAACCTAACCTCTAAATACCTAATCCTAATCCCAACTAGAATTTTGTACTAATTGTAAGCCTGACTCCCCAATTTTTTTTTAAATCATTCTCTACTATAGTTGTGGGGACCTTTGGCTCTCGCAAGCATACAGTAGTAATACAAGCACACACACAGACGCACACACGCACGCACGCACACAAGCACGCACGCGCACACGCACGCACACACACACACACACACACACACACACACACACACACACACACACACACACACACACACACACACACACACACACACACACACACACACACACACACACACACACACACACACACACACACACACACACACACACACACACACACACAGGCAGACACAGACCAAAAACACAGACATACAGACACAGACCAACACGCACAGACAGACAGAAGAGAGGAAGAGAGGAGAGGTGTTGTAGACTAACGGTTAACTAAGCACTCATCCCCATGTGTTCCTCAAAGAGTTCAGGTTACAACTGGGAGGCATTTTGGGAATGGAGCGCTGCACAGACCGTAGCTAACAGCTTTAACACCAGCTAGCGTCATGTGTGGTCCCAACGGAATTCTCAACGTGCGCTTCTGAGTGTGTGTGTGTGTGTGTGTGTGTGTGTGTGTGTGTGTGTGTGTGTGTGTGTGTGTGTGTGTGTGTGTGTGTGTGTGTGTGTGTGTGTGTGTGTGTGTGTGTGTGTGTGTGTGTGTGTGTGTGTGCGTGCGTGCGTGCGTGCGTGCGTGCGTGTGTGTGTGTGTGTGTGTGCGTGCGTGTGTGTGCGTGCGTGTGTGTGTGTGTGTGAGAGAGAGAGACAGAGAGAGAGACAGAGAGAGAGTGCCTGTGTGCATGTGTGCTAGTGTCTGGGTGTTTGTTTTGACAGATTACAAAAATTAATGTTTCCAACATAAAAAGTAACGACCGCATTTGCATAAGGTGTTATGGTGCATAACGTGGTGGGACACACTACAGAGGGACAGCAAAATGTCGATTTGTCCCCCCAGCAAGTAATTAGGACAATGATTGTGATTGGATGGACAAACGAAAGTCCAGGAGTCACAACTTCCAGTCTCGTTAGAACAGTTTCAAATCCAGTGGTTTCTCAAAGTGGGGTCCAGGGACCCTCAGGGTTCCTTGAGGGGGTTCCAAATGGACCCTTTCAGGTCTGTAACTCTGTGAGTTATGGGGGTCCTTGAAATAAATAAATAAAAGTTTGGGAACCACTGGGCGGTCAGGTCAGACAAGCTATACATCACCGCTCATATGGATGTCATGACGTCATTGCTAATATTTTTGGACTCAAATGCATGCTGGCAGGCATGACGTGAGTGAGTGTGAGTGTGAGAGTGAGTGTGTGTGTGTGTGAGAGTGAGTGTGTGTGTGTGAGAGTGTGTGTGTGTGTGTGTGCACGCATGCGTGCACATGTGTTAGGTGTTTTAAATGGAAAATTACAAATACTATCAACATAGCTAATAGTGCTCTGTATTGTCTATCAATGTACATTGTCTGCAAAATTATATTATAGTAACATGTTTAATTTAATGAATGCTTTACATTATAAGTATAATTATTCTGTATGTTGACAGCGTGGGCAACAAAGGCACATAAAATCAGCTTTATGCCGCACACAGCTGATATTATGTCTCATATTTGCATTTATATAAAAATGTGTTCCTTAATCCAAAGCACTTTTCAATGTGCATTACATTCACCCATTCACGACACACACACACACACACACACACACACTCATACACCAGCGGAGGAAACCATGCAAGGCACACACCTGCTCATCGGGAGCAGTAAAGGGTTCAGTGTCTTGCTCAAGGACAATTTGACGCTAACCCAGGGGAGCCGGGATTGAACCGGGAACCTTTCCGAGTCCCAAGCAGCTGCTCTACCTCCTGAGCCACTGCAGCCCCAGGTGCTTTCCTCACATCAGAGGACAGCACCTCAAATAAAATACAGACATTTTTTAAGTAGCTATTACTGTAAGTCCTTCCAGCGAAGCAGTGGTGAATGGAATATGAACCCACATATAAAAAGTATTTACAAGAGTTAGGGATAAGCACTTAAGCCTGATTTTATACTATGTTAGTGTCATGCAAAAATAGACAAAATAGCAAAAAACAGGCCAGCTACAAGCTCACAATGTGTCGCGATGCCGCACGCGGTGAGCTTAGATCTGCAATGTTTTGACAAAATCTTTTTAGCCAATAATGACATGTACAAAATAGGGACACCAGGTTCTAAGTGGTTAAAGTGTAGAGAGAGGGGATGACATGGATTAAAACCCAGTATGTTAACCCATTAAGACCAGGAAGTGGAACGCATCTGTGTAATTTTAATATTTCTTTGGCTATTCAAAAATAGCAGATATACAAGCTCGGTGGCGCGCTACGAGCTTGTAGATCTGCTATTTTTGAAAAATCTTGAACATTTTGTGCAAATCTTTCAATATGTATATATTTTTTTTACTAAAATCTTTGCTTTTGGAGGTGCCTGGAACAAAACATTCTACAAATGTTGGCTTTTAAAAATACATATTCAAAGACTTTTTTCACAATTTTCAATTCTTTTCTAAAATAGCAGATCTACAAGCTCACAGCGCGGCACTCAGTGCCGTGCTGTGAGCTTGTAGATCTGTTATTTTCGGGATGCGTTCCCGGATTGAATGGGTTAAGTTATCAGGAGTACACATGAACTGGTTAAGCTATCAGCACATTCTGGCAACACCTTTTTTAAATAGATGTATTTAGAATATTTACAGAAAAGTGCTCCAAGTATAATAGGCTACTCCGTAACGAGGTGTCACTGCATAACACCGTGATCAAATTTAGGAGACTGGTTGTACCAGCATTTACGATACTGTAGCAAGATATAATAGAACCACAACAAAAGGATTAAATCTGGGGGACTTATCTTAACGAAAAAAACATGATTATTTAGTATGTTAATATAACATAACTAACATCTGCAGTCGTTGATGGTGGTGGCCTGGCCTCCCTACTCTTCCTTTGAGAAAGTTTGAGCTTGGTGTCGGGTAGTAGTGCACCTACTGGTTTCCATTTACCTTTCTCTGTGTAGGAGAGGACATAAAACATTCAAGAAATCAAACAACAGCGACATCAACAACAGGCAAAATATGCAAGAAAAATGCTCCTGTATTGTAAAAAGGTAGATTGTCAGCCGATGTGATGTAATTGAGGTACTGGCTGCTTTAATTAACTGGGCAGTGTGGTGTAATCAGCTGAGGGCGGTGTTGGGAGAAAAAAAAAAAGAAAAAAGAACGCTAATTAATTACCTATAGTTGCTGCAGCAACACGTAACATAGTCAGCAATTAGCCAAAGGACTTCCCACAATTAATGAGAAGAGCTTGATGGAACGACCTTGATGCATGAGCCGCGATATGACGACATAAAACAAGATGTTTATTAGGGGAGTTATTATAAACCTCCAAACTCACACAAAGTGGGGGGGGGGGGGGGGAAACCACTCAGGTGTCATTCACCCAAAGTGTTATTGCTAATTGGTCTGAACTGTAAATAACTGCTCCAATCTTCTCTGGCAATATACATTTTAATTAGTTTGGTGTCAAATTTCATTTTTGATTGAGCAACCTAATACATTTAGGTGTGACAATTTGACAACGTTTTTAGGTGATCCAACTAAACGAAGAAACAATTGGTTTTCTGGTACAGGTTCTGGGTCCAGGTTCTGGCTCCAGGTGGGTGGGTGCTTACAGCAGCCATACTGGACCCAGTGTGGGCCAGTGTGCCATGAGGGGGGGGCGGTGGGGGGCGGAGGGTGAGAAACACATAAAATGGTGAAGTGTAATTCTCATCGCTCATCCCGGAGCATTCGTTATAGGGCTTTTTAGCGACACTGAATGGGAGCCTTTGTTGGATCCCTATTCATCATCTGCCCAGTTCTAGCAGGAGAGAGAGAGGGAGAGAGAGAGGGGGGTGGGGGGGCTGAATGTGCAGCTTTTCCAGCCAGAGGACCCTCCAGCGTGCACATAACTGCACAGCTGGTCTGTATAAGCCAGGCCAAGACACTGACTGATTAACTTACTGCAGGTGCATTCTGCCAGCCTGCTCTGGGTCCAGTGCAGCTACAGAGGCAGCAGTTGCTCTTTATTGCCGTGTCTGAGAGGCCTCTTAACGTGTTTACCGGTGAGTTTAATGCTCATATACATGCAGGGAGCACACAGGCTGGAACAGATATGCTGCGTGATAAGTGGGAGTGTCAAAACCATTTGGAGCTCTTAGATTAGCCAGTTAGCACTCCTTCACTGTGTGTGTGTGTGTGCGTGTGCGTGTGCGTGCGCGTGCGTGTGTGTGTGTGTGTGTGTGTGTGTGTGTGTGTGTGTGTGTGTGCAAGCGTGCATGCAAGCGTGCATGCAAGCGTGCATGCGCACGCGTGTGTGTGTGTGTATTTGCTAGGACATTATTCATCTTTCTTTTTTCCCCCAATTTAGTCGTTATGCCAATTCCCCCCATGTGTATAGTCCCTGTCACTGCCAACCGCTACTGTTGGTCTTAGGGAGGGTGCAGACAACCACATGTCTCCTCCAATACACATGGAGTCGCCAGCTGCTTCTTTTCACCTGACAGTGAGGAGTTTAGACTGTGGATGGCGTAACATGTGTGGATGAACAGACTATCATTCCCAGTTCCACTCCCTGCCGAACAGAAACTTTCGAAAAATCACCCTCCCCACCAGGCTTCCCACCCACAAACGTGGCCAATTGTGTTCGTTGGAGCACCCCGGCCGAGCTATGTGCAGCATGGAGGATTCAAAGCCCTAGTCTCATCACCGTCACCGTGGTGGGCAGGAACTTTACCCCCAGACCCACTCCACACCACCGTTTCTCAACGTCAGGTCCAGGGATCAAAAGGGGTCCAAATGGACCCTTATGGGTCTGTAACTCTGAGTGTAGAAAATACCGATGCATTTGGATTGTAGACTACAGTGTAGACTGGGGTTCCCAGAGATTAAAAACCGTATCATAAATTAAAAAGGCTGAAAGTATCACTTCCAATTCCTGAAGCATAAATTATACTTACCAACAAACACACGACGGCGCCGCTTGCCAAATAGAACTGATTTTCAAGCTAACAATACGTTGCATTGCAATGGCAATCAGTATAAATCAGTACAAATTAGGCACAATTCCTGCTTTCTCTCTCCCATAGCCCCTGCATGGTCTGTCAGAGTTCCGCCTTCCAAGAAAACTCACAATGAACAGCTTCTGAAAGCTTTATCTGCGTCTCACCATTCATTCCCCACTTGTTCGCTGCACTGAACTATGAAGAACCCACTACATGTGCACCTCAAAGGTTTATGGACTCCCCTCGCGGTGGACTTCATGGGGTCCAGGACCCGCATATGGAAGCCATTACACAGTTGCAAGAAACAGATTTCCTTTCGGCTCCGCTTTTGGTGTGGAAGGAAAAACACAGAGAGAGAGAGAGAGAGAGAGAGAGAGAGAGAGAGAGAGAGAGAGAGAGAGAGAGAGAATGGAAAAGGTCAAGTACATGTTTATGCACCAGGTCGCTGTTTGCGTATAAACAGAGAAACCGTATCATAGATCTGGTGTGCGAAGTGACGTATACCAAACACACCTATTTCTGGAGTATTAATCCAATGTGTGTGTGTGTGTGTGTGTGTGTGTGTGTGTGTGTGTGTGTGCGTGTGTGTGTAGATTAGGGAGCTGTGTAGAATTAGTAATTGACGGCGCTGACCCCGGCAGAGGTTAAGATGAGACTCTGTGTGGTCTCTCCCGACACCTTCCATATGGTTCATATAAGACACCTCGCTGGGAGGGAGCGCCAACGAAAAATTCAAAGACGTGCATATGATATGGACCTCTGAGCTGAGAAAATTAACTTTGTCCTTTTTTTACGCCGTGGCTCTGCAGGAGGCTAGCCGTGTGTGTGTGTGTATGTGTGTGTGTGTGTGTGTGTGTGTGTGTGTGTGTGGGTGTGTGTGTGCGTGTGCGTGTGCGTGTGTGTGTGTGTGTGTGTGTGTGTCTGTGTGTGCCAGTAGGCCAACTTAGTACCTCCATGCATTTAGTTTTTTATGTTTTATATATATTTTTAATATTCATCTTTAATTTTGTAATGAACATTTTTGAGTTATACGTCATACACGTGACATCACAGGCTGGCCAAATGAAGTCCGAGATCTACATGAAGCTACATTGTTCCCATGTGGTTCTCGATATCCACATGGTTAGATTTTTCTTCCAAAGAAAATAGTTTTTTTCCCCTGAAATTACAGTACAATTAAATATTTTACCAAAAATAAATAAACGTTTGTTTTCCTACATCGGTCAACGTAACGATTTACAAATACATCATCTGAAGCTTTGACCGTGGAACCTCCAGAGCACTATACTGTATGTTGTTGATTTCACTCAAACTACATGCTGTTCACTCCGCCAGTTGTTGTACTGTACTGTACATTAGCTGTTTGTTTAGTTTTTTAGTTTAACCTTATGGTATCTGACAAAAACACAGTGGTCCATATGTGCTGCCATGCTGTTGTGAAAATATCTACCTCGCCTCAGCGTCATTAATTCCCACAGGTAGGATTGTGATATTAACTCTCCTTTGGGTACCTGTTCTCTTGTGAATGTTAAAGCCAATAAAAAAAACACATTGTGATTATTACCATAATCACTGCAGTGATGATAAACTTAATTTGTATAGATTAGAATAATACCATAAGAATAACATATCAAAATAGGACAAAAACGACATAATAACAATCAAAATTAAAACAACACATCCAGAGGACAAACCCTGCCCGCAACATCCTTGACCTTGACCTTTCACCTCTTCAACTCAAAAGTTAATTATCTCTTCATTCATTAACGCCAAGTTTTATGACAATCTGCTGTGACATTCTTAAGTTATTTTGACTCACACGGCACACATTCAGGATTGATTACAATACCCTGCCATGCACAGGCAGAGTAATACATACAGTACATGGTGCTTCTATGCAGACTAGCTTTGTACCTAGCTACCACCTACGTACCTACTTACCTACTTACCTACTTACCTATCTATCTATCTATCTATCTATCTATCTATCTATACGTTCTCCTTAAAAGCCTGACTTATATCATTATGCACTGGTGTCCTGCACCGAAAATAGCAGATCTGCAAGCTCAGAGCGCGTTGCATCGCGATGCGTTGTGTGCTTGTACATTGTCTATTTTTGGCACGGGACACCATCGTACGACGAAGTATCAATCAGGCTTTAGAGTGCCTTACCTGTCATTCTGCATTGCACTGACCCATAAAACAGAAATGCCACACACACAAAAAAAAGACACTTAAACTAGAAACAAATCTTTTGTTTTGTTGCCGAACGGACGAGCGAGTGTGATTTATTCAGTGAGTGTCTGCTGTCTGGTGGGAGGAAGAAGCAGAAATGGAAAAGTGGAAGGTGTGAGGTTTCGCTATACGCCTTTACACTCCAACCATAACAATTGACCTTAACCTTCTGCCGCCCGCGTCGGCAAAGTGCAAAGGTCACAGAGCAGAGGAGGAAGAATGGTGTTTTTAGGCTTTAGAAGCAGGGCACGTCTGGAGCGCACCGTGTCGAATATCGCTCAAGCCAAGGGAAATGGCCTTTACCTGTCTGCCCACCTATTGCCTGGGCTCTCACACAATGGATCAGACACACAGTGGGTTGGAGGCGGTGTTTGTGTGTGTGTGTGTGTGTGTGTGTGTGTGTGTGTGTGTGTGTGTGTGTGTGTGTGTGTGTGTGTGTGTGTGTGTGTGTGTGTGTGTGTGTGTGTGTGTGTGTGTGTGTGTGTGTGTGTGTGTGTGTGTGTGTGTGTGTGTGTGTGTGTGTGTGTGTGCGCGTGCGTGCGTGCGTGTGTGTGGTGGGGGGCACCTCAAGCTGTCCTCCTTCTACACACAATATGCATGCAAGAGTTCAGCCATGTGCAACCTTGAAATCTGTGATACACACACAAAGGAGTAGGACAGTGCTGTCATTATCTAAGGTAATGATTCATGAGTGTACAGGTGCACACGCAAGCGCGCGCACACGCAAGCGCGCGCACGCACGCGCGCACACACACACACACACACGTGCGCTTGCTCTTTATTTGCTTATACAGACACGTACACAAGCATATACTATACGATTTGCACATTCGTAGAAAGGCATAGACAGCCTGTGCATGCAAACACAGACACATGTCCTGCATTTGCTTGCGTACACTCCCATACACCAAAGCACACACACACGCATGCATGCACACACGTACGTACACACGCACGCACACACACACACACATCACAGCATTTGCCAACATACAGATATGCAGATATGCAGATACAAGCTGTCTGACATACACATTTGTGACAGGGTTTCATAGAATGTGTTGCAAGCAGGCAAACGTGAAATCAAGGAAATGGGTTTTTGTTTGTCTTTTTTACATTACACAAGAATAACTGTTGAAGAATCCGCTCAATTTATCAAACAGCAGTTTTATAGTTTGGCCTTAAAATAGTAACTGCCACGAGAGGTGTGAGATAACACAGATCTTTGACAGCCTTTTTCTCAGCTTCTTGGTTTGAGGTTTAACAATATTCAAATATATATCTCCTAGTTTCTGACATGACATGAAAATAGTTGACACACATGATACACCATTTGAAAGCTTACAATTGTATTACCTGTAAAACACTTAAACATTACCATACCACTTGCGGCATATTTTATCAGACTGTGTCACACAAACACATACAAAGTTTACAAACATGCACATACTGTACTTCATACCTTCGCCTGCACACATACACATACTATACATGCACACACAGCACACACACACACGCATGCACGCACGCACACACGCACACACATTACCCAGCATGCATCAACGTGAACAGCAAAGCAACCAATGATCGACATGTGAAGATGGCCGTGCCATAGATCAGCCCTGAATTCACCTGAAGGCCTTAAAGCATTCCTCTCCAATCAGTCACACACACACACACACACACACACACACACACACACACACACACACACACACACACACACACACACACACACACACACACACACACACACACACACACACACACACACACACACAGGCAAGTTCCCAGCTATGTCTCAATCCAACCTCTCACAAGACAATAAATATCTCAGAGATCTCCGTTTGATGCCTGCGCCCAAATATGAGATCACAGAATAGCATTTGAATACGTTGCCTCGAGGTGAGGGCTCGACAGCTCTGAATAAGTAAGGACCAATTACACGGATCTAGTTTGAAAACATAATAAGAGCGCCGCTTTATGTGTACGTACGGGCATTAGGTGATCTGTTTGAGCTGTAGTGGTTCACAAATGACGGGGTGGCTCTAGGCTTCTTGTCTCTTTAAGGGGAACTGGGCCGATATTTAGCATGAATCCTGACATTCTATTGAGAGGAGAACATGTGGAGATCTGACGTAACACTTCCCAATGCACTGGAAAATCGCCACCAGCCTACACAAAAGCATGTGTTTCAATGAGTTTTTACATAGGCAAGTTAGTATGTCCGATTTTCTCACCCTCTTCACAATAGAACAATAACATTCTCGTTAAATATCGGCAATATTGCTCTTTAACCTCTTGAATATTTGGTGACTGGACGGAGAGGAAGTGAAGCCCCTTTTTGCACATTGCAGATTGTCGCTGACCGTTAGAAACCCTTTATCAATAATGTATAAATGAATGCCCTGCAAGAGTGTCACGCAACATTTTGAAAGCGAAAGTGGTTTATTCCGTTTTACAATTATTTAACCAATCAATCAAAAGTATCAACAAGAGCTTGTGACTAAATAATAACTACAGTGAATCCATTGGAGCACATTTGTATCAAAATGCATATACTGTAGTAGTGATACAATAAATCCTTATCATCTTATACTGTACATGAAATTCACTATAGAATGTGCAGTGCTGTATGTATAGTATGCGTATGAACAGAAAGAAAAATGAACGAATATTATTTGATAACATAAAATAATTATAAATTAGTTCCTACTCCAGTCAGGAGTGGGATGTCATATTCTCAATCCTTTATCTTCTTCCCCTTACTTGTTCTCATAATTATATTCATAAAATCCCTTCTTAGTGCTGCTATTTCCTACCCTTCCCCGACACTTCGGGGATATTCGACGATTCCACGCCCGATACAGTACAGAATGCTTGTATGAACTGTGAAGCAGGTATAATTTGATAAGACACACATAATTACACGTTATAGCGTACTATATAATTCAGTGAATAGAATTGTCTGCTGTTACAGTAAGCAGAGGCCAGACGGCCCTGGCTCAGCGCAGGCTGTCAAGAGGCTGTGGAGGTCAGCCAGAGTTCATATGGCTACTGCCATCTCCCCACACACACCCTGGGAGCCTCGCTTCCATGTGTCACTCCAATGTGGCGGGGAGATGGAGAGTGCTTAAACATATGCACGCACGCAAACACGCATACACACACGCACACACGTTTACTCACTCACACACACACACACACACACACACGTGCGCACGCACACCTGCGCACGCCCACAAACCACCACACCACACACACGGACACTGCACGCACGCATGCATGCATTCACACACACACACACACACACACACACACACACAATTCAATTCAATTTTCAATTCAATTCAAAGGGCTTTATTGGCATGAGAAAACATATGTTTACATTGCCACACACACACACACACACACACACACACACACACACACACACACACACACACACACACACACACACACACACACACACACACACACACATCCAACCGACCGACTGTCTTCAAGGAGGGCCAGAGGCCAATTATGAATAAAAGGTTAAATGGAAGGCATTCAGAATGCTTACAATATGGCCTGGGCCGCGGCGTGGTGGTCCAGGCACCCTAGGCTGCAATGCCAGCCTGACAGCGTGTCGCACGGGTTCGAATCCTGACCCCGACGACCTTTGCTGCGTGTCTCTCCCCATTTCCTGTCAGTCTACTGTCCGATCATTAAAGGCATAAAAGCCCCCAAAAGAAATCTTTTTAAAAAAATGCTTACAATATCATATCATATGCATTTTGGAAAAACATTTTATGATTGAAATTAATGGTATGTTTCTATCCCATAACGCAGTGGTTCTCAAAGTGGGGTCCGGGGACCCCCAGGGGTCCTTGAAGGGGTTCCATCGGGTCCCCAGCAGAATTATGTATAATACAGCATCAAAATCAGTTTAATCACTTTAACCCTATTTTATACTTAGGCTATTTGAAAGCGACGTGTTGTGAGCTTGTAGAAATTGGGAAGAAGTTTTATTTTGAAAGATTCTACACAAATGTTCTTTTATAGGGGCCTCTGGCTCAAAATCCTTTCACACAGGGGCCCACGGCCAATGACATGAAACTGTTTGGGAACCACTGCTATAACACAGAGCACTTTCACCATTACACTTTGGCTAATATTGGTAAACACAGACTGTCTGCCCCCCCCCCCCCCCCTCCCCGTCTGCCTGATACAGATATTCACTGGCTGCTAACATGTGGCTTTGATGGAATGTGTTATAAAAGACGCTCGCTCTGTTCCACAGACCTCCAAACCATTGTACGGGAATATCTTTAAACCCAGCATTCCACATACCAAAAATAAATACACTCCAACGTTGCTGTAGACTGGAGTCTGTCAGTTGGGTAGGGCCGGGAAAACTAGCTACACCTCATTGCTCAATCTCAGAGGCATGTGTTCTATTTGCTTAAAAATCTAATGCATGCATTTATTTTTTTTCCCTTCTTCGTCTCAGGAGATGAACAGAGAATATCGTTGCTGTTGGGCAGAAACCATGTATCTCTGTTTTGTTATGTTTTTATAATGTAATGCCCTACATCTAGTAGATCACAAGCTTGTAGATAAACTGATATTGAAAGTGGTCTGTGGGTTTGATAAATATTTATAATACAAATAAATAAGTCAGCACACTGATTCTCAGCTCCACTTGTTTATATGCTGTTTCAATGTTTCAATCACATTGATCTTCCTCAGGAATAGAGATCTCTATTCATGAGATTGTGACTAAATAACAACTGCACACAGGTTCTTTTGTCCATGCTATTTTCAAAAGATATTTATACATTTGAAAACCTGAAATGGGACATTCTGCATAATGAGTACTTTTACTTTCGGTACTTTTAAGTATATTTTGAAGCCAATACTTTTGTACTTTACTCAAGTACAGTTTGAATATCCGGACTTTTACTTTTTTTGGAACAGAGTATTTCTATATCGCAGTATTGATACTTTTACTTAAGTACAAAATGTGAGTACGTTTTCCACCACTGTCGGATACACAAGGTTTCCACCCGACAGCGACGGTATCAAAGTTCTCAACAGTCATCTGAGAGCCTCCCACCCCCAAAAAAGAAACTCATTGTAGACCACATACTTCTGGCCCTGGTCTGAAATGGATTACCAGTAAAGACATCCCGTGACGCAATGTTTCTCAAAATGAACTATGGCAGGGGCTTAGATACCCGACACAAGCCATCGTGAGGGCACCTACTTAAAATGGAGACATGTGCCCTAACACACTCACTGCTTCTCATATGTAACCGTTAGGGTTTGAATTCCACAGTATGGCTGGTTTTCATACACACCCTGTTCCAAGTTACTTGGCACCATAACGACCTGTCATGTACTACAGAGGGCCCTAGGCACAAACACATGGCACAACAATGCATTTCGGTTTTCCTTTCCCCCTTTTTTTGACTAATGCTGTGTCCAAGTTTCACGGTTCTCTTTTGATACTCAGCCCTGCTAGACAAACTAATCCATCATAATTCTCAACACTCTTGCCCTGAGAAAATGTTAGCAGACGTGGAATGAAAGGAGAAAAGGATGTTTTTATTTTAGCATATAAGCCAGGGTATTATCAAGGTCAAGATTTTATCATAACAGAACTGGATTGTTGTGATAATAAACCTCAGCATTGTATCCATATTTTGCCCATGCTTGTTGGCATGATACCGAGTCTACACAATTTATCACACTCTGACTTGCTATGTCTTCCAGGTGCCAAGCCAACATACTCCTTTCCAAAGCGCATCTGAAACCTGTCTGATGGACAGGAGTTTGTTTAAACCTTCAGAGATTACACATGATAGATCTCATCTGAGGTGGGTGAAAATGAAAAATATGAAATGGTGAAAATGCTGATGTATAAACATTTGCCTCTGTACATTTTACCCACTAAAGCCCTTTATACGTCATCGACCGACAGTCACAGCGCGTGCATCGTGATGCGCTGTGACTGTGACCGTTGTGAAAGTGACCTGTTGTAAGAGCGACCGTTGTGACACCGTCTTGTAGATCTGCTATGTTTTGAAAGTTTTTTGAAAATTGTCACCTATAATGACATGTCCAAAATTGGGACGCCAGGTTGAAAGTGGTTTAAGCCTTGAAAGATGCTCTCGGTCATCGTCCAATCACCAAAACCGTACAAAACCCCCAAAGCCATTTTGACCCTTCTCGCAGCATAGCATGGAACAGTATTGCAATTGGACCTTTTTGACTTTTAGCTGGAAAAGGTCAAACGTCAAGATCACAAAGTCAAATCAAGGACTGTTAGGCTTTCATGAAACTTGTTGTGAATTATCTGTAGGCTGTCCCGAAGAAATTACGAAGAGATTATTACGTTCGAGGGTCAAAGGTCACTTTTTTCTTTTTCGAATGTGCACAACAGATGTTGGTGTACATTACATTACATTACATTACATTACATTACAGTCATTTAGCAGACGCTTTTATCCAAAAGGTGTAGGCAGGTTTAATTTGCATAAAGCATTCAACAGCCCTCTGCTGTCTCACTAACTTCTCGGAAACTGTTGTGAGAAGAAGCTTAAAAGAGAAATTTGTGTTTTGCAATTCCCCGCCCCTTTTCATACCTCATTACATCTGGCCTATCGCTGCAAAGGTGGGTGTCAAACAGATCCGTTCAAAGAGTTTGTTCAGATCAGAGAGTTTTCCGAAATGAATCAACCCCCATGTCTGAAGCCCGTTCTCCAGTGAGCATAAAAATCGAGCATAAATACTCGCTGATCAGACAACTAAACAACAAACAAAAACCAGCAGTACTAGGGGGCAACCACTGTCCTGAGGAATAGCAATGCTTTTCACCATCGACCAAGTTGAGATTTCAGAAATGGCTCATCCAGGACATACTCCAGCCATCATGACTGCGCTAGTGGTGAATACTTATATCGGATCTTGTGTCTCTCTTTCAACAGACACTTCAGAGCCAACAAGGCCCCTCCCGGCTCCCGCCCCCCCTTCAGCATCTTAACATGTCAACACTTAGCTTGTATGTCGACTAGGAACCTGTCTCTTCACAGTGCTGGCTTCCATTCTCATCGTTCTCATCACGAGGCATGAATGCACTCACTGCTGTGTGTTCCTGGCACCGACGCAATTTACTGAACTAGCATATCAAGACCCATACTCATTACATTCACAATTTCACACGTACGTTTAAAACTATGCAGAGTACACATAATCAGTTGTCTACAAATGAAATATAACATTAAACACACACACACACACACACACACACACACACACACACACACACACACACACACACACACACACACACACACACACACACACACACACACACACACACACACACACTGTACATATATATGTGTGTGTGTGTGTGTGTGTGTGTGTGTGTGTATATATATATATATATATATATTTATATATATATATATATATATATATATATATATATATATATATATATATATATATATATATATATATATATATATAAATATTTCTCTTCTGTATATGAAAGTTTTTGGCAAAACAAAAACGAACAAAAAAACAGTAACAGTTGCTTAGCAACAACATGAGCAATGGCCAGCACTCCCCCAATAATCTTCTTAGTGCTGCTATCTAAAGAGAAGAGTTGTTTTGTCTGTTTGAAGACATAAAAGCCACACAGTATTACAATAACTGTCATTTGCACTGCAGGTCCTTCACATCAGGACCCAATCCGACCTAACAGATCAGCGTCTCACACAAGGCTACTAAGTAGCTATACCCCACGAAACCTGGATTAGGGATAAACTGGGTTTAATCGGCTATCCTGGCTTAAATTATCCAGGAATCGGTTTCACGAAAGCTGAGTTAGCTCGGCAGATTAACTTAGCCAGTAAACCTGGATATGTTTATCCATGATCCTGTTTCACAAAAGAAAATTGAAGCAATCCTGCCTTAGTTACCATGGCAATTTAGCTGTGAAGTTAGCCTGGTCCGGACCAGGCTAACAGCCAAGCTTTATTAATCCAGTGCCATGTTCTTCAAGTTTTGTGAAATAGCTGTTAGTCCAATGACTCCAATCATAAACCAATGAGTTTTTCCACACTTATTCAATTCTTATGCGAAAATCGAAGATCTACAAGCCCGAAAAGTTTTTGTCTTATGGCGGCCAGGGGTCCCCGGCCCCCCTGGACCCCCGCCCCCGTGGACCCCCGCCCCCGTGTACCCCCGGCCCCCTGTGTACCTCCGGACCCCCGTGGACCCCCGGACCCCCATGGACCTCCGGACCCCCGTGGACCCCCGCCCCCGTGTACCCCCGGCCCCCTACCTCCGGACCCCCGTGGACCCCCGCCCCCGTGGACCCCCGGACCCCCGTATACCCCGGACCTCTGTTGGGGGTCAACGGGGGTCCGGGAGTACACGGGGGGGGGCGGGTACTCCCGGACCCCCGTTGACCCCCGGCCCCCCGTTGACCCCCGTGGACCGGGGACCCCCGGCCGCCAAAAGGCAAGCTTTTCACTTGTAGATCTTCGTTTTAGAAATTAGAAATTAGAAAATTATTCTAAGTGTGTAATTATAATTCCAACATTCACTTAAACTCCTTATGTTTAAGCCTAACTGAATTATATATTTATGGTTTGTATATAAATTAATTGCATATTTTTGGACAACTTGTGCATTTAATTTGTCTGCAATACTTTGCCACGCTTTCTCCCTGGATCTATATTTATTGTGGCTGTGTTTCCTCTCTTGCTTATTATACATTTTACTTCCTTGTATGATTTCATGAGCTGCTGCAGTGCTGCTGTTCAGCCACAGAGAAGAACGCCGCTCTGGTTTTGGGCTCCATGATTGGTCAAGTTCAAGGATTCTGCTATCGACTTTCATGGTCTTTTATAGGAATATGTGAACTCACATTCAGCCTGGTTTAACGATCCTGGCTCGACAAACCTCTCCTTCTCAGCCCGGCTTGGCGTTCGTGGAACTGAATAAACCAGGCTGAACAGCGCAGGCTTGTCAAACCTGGATTTGCCTTTCAAACCAGGATAATTTAATTCCGCTTTCGTGGAATAGGGTCTTATGGGCAGGTCAACAAATCATGTCACCACAGATTCAAGAGAGACACATGATAGGCTACTTGTTATTTTCATACAGTTGTTCGACGAGAAAGGCTATAAATTAGCCCTCAGTCTCACTAAACGCTCTTTATATAGTTGCCTCAGGTCTGGATCAAGCTATTCTTGAATGTTTTATTTGTTCTTTTCTGTCTTTCCTTTTTTTTTGTGCTCATTTCACTTCCTCTTATAGCCTAGAAAACAGCAGCCAGACTGACGGACACTGAAATTCAAAAGATATCCAGAAACAAGGGGTAGTCTACATCATTATAAACTGTGATTCGGCTGCTGACAGCTTGATGTCTGTAGAAAAACCAAATACATTGTAAAGATATCTACCATCTACAGAAAGTCTGTCAGCAATTTCATCTTTGTTTCACATTTCTCTCTTGCTCTCTCTCTCTCTCTCTCTCTCTCTCTTTTTTCTCCTCCACCAACTGTTTCAAAGTGTGGTTTTAAACGGCCCCTTCTTCAACCCAGAGTAAAGGCTTGGGATCGCGGAGAATTTCCCAATCACATCTACATTTCACATAATGAAAAACTGCAGCAGCGGCGGCCTGTGTTAGTTCATATGTACTCAATGTAGAGACTGGCAGGGGCTCTGGTGGACCGTGCGCGGAATCAATAAAAGCTCTGGCGTAGGATTCCTTGTGCCCCTGGCTCACGCAGAGAGAAAATATATGAAAAACAAAAAAGAATTGCCGGCGAGCCTTTGGGGACTCTCTGTGTGTGCCTGTGTGTGCGTGTGTGTGTGCGTGTGCGTGTGCGTGTGCGCGCGCGCGTGTGTGTGTGTGTGTCTACAGTACTTACAGTATTACTATACTTGTGAGACCCACATGTTCTCCCAAGTGCAGTTGAATTGGAGACATAGACATTATGAGGAGAATTTCCCTGGTCCTCAAAAAAAATATTTTTAGAGCCATCCTTAAAATTGGGAAAAGATTCATGTTGCTTTTAGGATTGGGCATTTAGGGGTTAGATTTAGGGGTTAAATTTAGGGGTTGGGGTTATGCCTGATTTATAGTTGTGTGCTGGTGTCGCACACCAAAAGTAGCAGTAGACATTTATAAAATAGCTGTCCTACAACTCAAGGTTGATGTCCTCACAGTAATACAAAAATGTGTGTGTGTGTGTGTGTGTGTGTGTGTGTGTGTGTGTGTGTGTGTGTGTGTGTGTGTGTGTGTGTGTGTGTGTGTGTGTGTGTGTGTGTGTGTGTGTGTGCGTGCGTGCGTGTGCGTATGTGTGTGAGAGAGAGATAAAGAGAGAGAGCACCTGTGTGTGTATATGTATGTTTGTGCATGCGTGTGTGTGTGTGTATGTGTATGTGTATGTGTATGTGTATGTGTGTGTGTGTGTGTGTGTGTGTGTGTGTGTGTGTGTGTGTGTGTGTGTGTGTGTGTGTGTGCGCGTGCGTGCGTGCGTGCGTGCGTGCGTGCGTGCGTGCGTGCGTGCGTGCGTGCGTGTGTGTGTGTGTATTTAGTCTAGCTCCCAGTGTCCTTCCCTGGTTTTCAGTTCAAAGCGCACGGGAATCTGAGCCAAAAGCAACTGTGAAAGCCGCCCCCCCTTGATCACAGCAGCGTGGCTTTTGATGGGATTTAGCATTCGGGGGGCTGGGTCAAGCTCCTGGAAAGAAAAGGTGTGTGAGGCAGAACGCACGCACGGGTCGAGGAGGCAGCCATGTCCAATTTTCACACATAGTATGAGATACTCGGATAGTGGAGGGAGAGCGAAGATAGAGGAAGGGAGAGAGAAAGAGAAAGAGAGAGGGGGAGGGGCATCTAACAATGCTACAAATCCGTGAGTAATGCTAGCAGTCAAATACAAACAAAATGCAAGGTGTCTGAAAGATAACAGACTGATGACCTTACTGTGTGTGTGTGTGTGTGTGTGTGTGTGTGTGTGTGTGTGTGTGTGCCTGCCTGCCTGCCTGCGTGCGTGCGTGCGTGCGTGCGTGCCTGCGTGCGTGCCTGCGTGCGTGCGTGCGTGTGTGTCTCTCTCTCTCTCTCTCTCTCTCTCTCTCTCTATCTCTCTCTCTTGAATACACACACTCACCTAAATTAATGACTAATTATGCTCAGGAAGACTCATCTAGGAGGAGCGAGGTGTGGGAAAGGAGAGCAGGGAGCGACGGAGCATTCAGACAGAGAGAGGAGGCAGACGGTGGGTGTTTCCCTCCTCCCCCTGGAGGGAGGCGCATCGCCGCCGCCAGTCTGCTCAACGGCATGCCACACAGCCAGAGAGGAGTGGGGAGACCAGGAGAGATACGTGCATAAGAGCAGGAGGCGCGCACACAGGCGAGGCGTCAGGGAGCCATTGGATGGCATGATGATAATAAGTGCCACCTTCCTCCCCCCTAACGTTGGCCTGTTCGTCTTGCATCGCTTCTCTGACGTGTCGCGTGCATCTGTTGTCCTCTGTGTAGCGTTGTGGTTGCGTGTCTGAGGCTAGCATGTATTCCCACATGGGGGGGTTCTTACTCTGCACTGGGATGCTCCGTGTTCAAGCACTGAGAGAGAAACTAATCTCGCGTCACCAGTGTTTTTGCCACGCGGCGGAAAAGCCTGGTTTTCGTTCCAAACTGACAAGTGTGATCTCTAGGCCACGCCGAGCCTGGAAACCAGACAAATCTGCCATTGCAAAAAAAAAGGAAATTGCCCTCGGCAGATTTGGTCTGGCACCGCTCAGTTGTGATTGGATTTCACTCCCTCCAAAGTAGTGAGGGAGCAATCAGGGCCCAGTGTGCAAATAGGAGGCAAATATGGGGAGGCGTGTTTTGAATTCGCCCCCTGGAAATGCAGGTTCCACACAGTGTGCTAAAAATCACTATTCGTGAATGCCCTACAGCTTAGCACGCATTGCATCACGCGTTAATGGGTATGCCCTAAAATTATGACGCCTCTAGACCGAAGGGGAATCATTTTGGAGGAGCACAGGCTATATTAATATCCACTGTCGACCAGATCAGAAAATTGCTAAACGATTTTATCCTAGTCCAGAGAAAAACTACTTAATGAAAACGAATGCATCAGTGTCATTTGGGATGAAATATGTACAGTATGGCTGTGTGTAACCTCTCCTCTACTACATCTAGAGAGCGAATGGTCACAAAAGAGGGTTCATGTCATGAGGGTTCGTGTCCCGGGCTGCGGTGCCTGCACTCCAACGAACGCAACTGGCAGAGCACATGGGTAGTGTCCTTGTAGCTACACTAGCGACTCCTACTGGTGGGTCGAGGCGCCTGTTTAGCGGGGAGGGCATCTGAGGGAGATAGCCATGAACCTCCCGCTATTCATTATGCTCTCCCGGTGAAACCCCTCACTGTCAAGTGAAAAATAGCGACTGGTGGCTCTATGCGTACCAGGGGAGGCATGTGGTTGTCTGCACCCTCCCCAAGACCAACATGGAGGGGGGGTTGCGGGGGGGGGGGGGGGGGGCTGACAGCGACAGGGGAGATTAGCGGTGACTGAACTGGGGGGAAAATGGAAAATGACAAACAACTGTTAAAAATAAATAAATAAATAGTGAATGGTTTTCTTGGGAGCAAGGAAAATTCAGTGGCACAGAAAAAGGTCCTTCTTTTGTTCCGTGGCTTTTGGACCACAATGGAAATAAGCCCTCAAGATTTATTGTGTTTTATCCTTTAATATGTTCATGCATATCGTTGCTGTCGTGCAGAAACCTTGTGATCTCAATATTTCGTCTTTTTATGTTATGTTTCTCAAAAATGAATGCCCTATTTTATATTTAATTGAATAACAATGTCACGAAAAAGTAGCAACAAATATTTTGCAAATCTTTGCCTATAATGATATGCTCAAACTAGGGACGCCAGATTGAACGTGCGTCTGTGCGGTTTTATGAATTTTGAACCAATGAAAAATATTAACAAGAGCTTAATAATATAACATTGAATCAATCGGAACACAGGTTCTTTCTTCCTTTTCCTGAAGTAATGGTTTTGGACGTACAAGGTTTCCACCTGACAGCAACGATATGATTTTGTCACGTCATTTTTATTCATCAATTTCTATGAAATTTACACCTACAATTACACTCCCAAAATAGGGAAAACCAGGTTGAAAATGGTTAAGACGGATGCTTGCAGCACATTCCTCATCCCTTATCAGAGCATTATCTGTGTAGGTCACGGGGCGGGGGGGTTGGGGGGCGGGGGGGCGGGGGGGGGGGGGGGACTTCCTGGTACCACACTAATGACATACCTCCCACTCCTCCTCCTTCTCAAAGGTCAGAGCTAATTCACCTCCGTCAGGCACCTTGACGCTATACGCAGGCCCAGAGATTGAGGTAGGAGAGTAGCCGTAAAACATGGCAAGATTTAACTCCGAAAAAGACTTTATGGTAAAGAAGATGAGTGCATGGCGGGGCCGTGCGCATGGTTTTAAAATGGATTCATGAGCAGCGGAAGCCAAGAAATGACACAGCTAATTAATGGAAGATCTTCTGGTGCTATTCTCCAAAGGTCATAGCTGATACCCTACATCAGGTGACTTGGCACCGTGCAGGACGCCGTGGGGGGGTCTATAAAGATGAAGAATCTGGTCCTTCCTTCATATTCACCATTTAGTGAAGACCACTTCTTTTGTTTCTGAGAACATGTTTTCATATCTTTGCTCGCGTGGCGCTCTAATCCCAAGACCACTTGACCTGCATGTCCTTGTTTCACAACTCTGTGCTCACTCCGGATAAGAGTGTCTGCTAAATGCCAAAATTGTAAATTGTAAAGAAAATTAAAATTAAAATGATGAGATATGTATGTGACTTAAAGGAAGATTTTGAAGCAAAGTTCAAGATTGCCTTGAGACCAAGTCCTAAAAATAAAGATATTAAATAAAGTTAATTTCCACTTATAGCGACATCGTGCTTGCACGTCAAACAGAAGAGGAAGTCATCAGTCCGCGGGGGCTCTGTGTTTGTTCCATATGAAGATTTTTTAATCCTGTGTGGGGGAAATTCCGTTTTTCAGCTTCACCCAGCTCATGGCTGCTCAGATGGTTATGATGTGGGGGAGCTGTTAGGGGTGTTAGTGTCTTGTTAGTGTCTTGCCCAGGGACACTCCGACACAGATCGGTGGGCGGGAGGCGAACCGTTGACCTTCTGATTATTACCAGAGGACCTCTCTAACCAACGGCAGCCCCAAGAAGCGTTGGTTATGGTATCAATAGCAATAAGTGTCATCAGGTAACACAGCAAAGTAGCTGGTTATGAACATGGAAGTAGGTTGCTTATTACCTATTCATACCATTATCCATTTGAAGCTGTGTAGAACAAAGGCTGTGATAATAAACACTTTTTTTAATCACATGTAGCTCTTAAAAACTGCCTGTCGACATTTCCATTTGTATCGCAGAAACAACAAAGATAAAGATAAGTAGAGAAAGATAAGCCGCTGAGTCAGTTCCGTATGCACGAGCAGAGGAACACACCTCGCTTATCAGATGGACAGTTTAATATGAATTTATCGCGCACCAAAAATAGCAGATCTGCAAGCTCACAACACGTCACATCGAGCTGGTAGATCGACTATTTTAAGTATAAATCATGTCACACCGCAAGATGGACAGGTAGGTAGGGTGGGCGGGAAAACTAACATGGGCCGGGGGTTCCGAAGTCCTCCTTTTCCGTCCGTCCAGACAGACAAGAGAGACGGACACAGACGCCTTCTACTGTCTGGTCGCAGACGACGCCACATCCTCCATTAACCATAAATCACCTGATGGGGATCACCAGCCGTGGCAGGAGGACACTGATTCTATCAGTTCAACTTGACATCCCTGCAGGTGAAACGTCTACACTGACCGGGGTTTGCAACACGTGGCTGATAATTACACTGATATTCAACGTCGGTACATGGCAGAGATAACATAATAGACATTAGGGGTACGACAGTTAATCAAACTAAGCGATTAAGTCGAATAGTAAATTATCGAATTTATGGATCATTATAGGTGACAATTTGTGTTCCCAAATAGCACAACACAGTTGTACGATGAAGTATAAAACAGGGCATACATCGTAAAAATCTATTACAATAAAAAAGACGCTTCTCAATTATTCAATTAATCAAATTAATCGATAGAATAATCGCTAAGAAAATAATCAATAGCTGCAGACCAATAGGCATGACAGCAGGACAAACGACCCGGCACTCAAGTAGAGTACATAGTCTTTGGACAAATCATAATAATCTTGGCGCTCTTGGAATGATGGGAACAAAGTTATATCCAAACAAGACAGCGAAGGTCCCATGCAGGAACCAAAAGAAAAAACTGTAACAGGAAAGAACAAATATATTTAAAAAGCCATTATTTTTAGGTGGCTACATAATTAAAAAGGACAGCAAACCGTTTTGACAGAAACATGTTGGCATCCTTTTTAATTATGTAGCCACCTTACAATAAAGGCTTTTTAAATATAATTGTTCCTTCCTGTTTCAGTTTTTTTAGTGCCTGGGACCTACGCTTTCTTGTTTGTCATGATAATTTATTGCAATATAATTGAATTGAATTTGTTATTCTTTGAAGGAAATTCGTGTGCAGCAACTGGTACAGCACGTTTGCAACACAGTGCAAATAAATTAAATAGTAAATACACACATACTACAAAAGCACCCACAACTTGTGCGCTGCATGTATGTATGTGTGTGTGTGTGTGTGTGTGTGTGTGTGTGTGTGTGTGTGTGTGTGTGTGTGTGTGTGTGTGTGTGTGTGTGTGTGTGTGTGTGTGTGTGTGTGTGTGTGTGTGCACACGCGCATGCATGAGTGCGTGCGTGAGTGCGTGCGTGTGTGTACACAAACACAAGCAGTGTGAGTGTTTATGTTTGTGGGCGTGTGCATGCATGCATACAGCAGTGCAAGCAGCATTTTAAGCCACCAACACTGGTCTTCTCTCCTGTATTAATTCACCTTTCATGTACAAAGGTCCTGACAGTACAGCCCAGTCTCCCTGTGTGCATGTATAGTGTAGCAGTGCTTGACTAATCTGATACCACAGTACATGCAGTTCTGATTTACAGTTACACTATCTCTGGTATGTCAACTCGGGACCCAGCCATGGCAGGCAGGCTATGACAATAGCCTCAGGCTACATTCATTTTCTCCGACATTGACATTGAAGAGACACGCACTTACAGTTGCATGTTTTGCCATCTCATGGTTCACTGTTTGAAACCCGACACCATCAGCATAGCAATAATCAATACTTTACAATTAACCAGAGGAAACCAAATTTCCGGACAAAACAAAACAGAATAAAAGCCAGAATCTCAGTAAACCAAAAGAATGTCACACATACATTTGGATAGTCGGGCTCCCTAAAGGGTTAAAAATGTATGGTGGAAATGTATTACCAACTGTTGCTGCAAAAAAACATTGCCCAAGACGTAATCATTGTTATTTGAGATGACAGAAATAACAGACATTAAACCGTAACATTAAATGAGACAGGTGACTTAAAAACGCTAAACTATCCCTTTAGGTCTCGTGTTTGCCTTGCCTGTCTGGAGGTTAGTTGTTTGGAACCATCATGTTGCGTAATACCCTGCTGGACTAATTAGAACATCAAAACCTTTACATCAAACATGGGAGTTTTAATTGGCCAACCTGTTGTCTCGTTTCACCTCAACAACTAACACCGGATTTATTTTTTAATTGTACAACGGTATCCAACGGCGCATTAGTTGATCGAGACACCACGGAACTGTTTGACCATAGCGGGCATTAAACCAGTGACCTTTCCATTACAGTGCGGCCTCACGCGTACCCTCGAGTCTTGGAATAGCGAGTCCCACTAGAGCGTGCTGTCTAAACAAAAGATGCATAGGAGAGTGGACTACCATTCTCGTTTCTTATGTTACTAGTCGATACCCACATTTCCGCCCACCCACCGTCCATCCGGGCTATGGGACAGAGACCGCGAGCCACAGCCCATGGTGAAAATGCTAATAAACAGCTTAAATGTGGGAAAAGTTAAAGAACAGCTTCCTCACTCCCTACAAATTGCAATGAGGAATGGCAGTGTGCAGGTTCAGATTCATTGGTGAAGCCACTGAGGAGAGAAATGGATGAGGAGGTATGGACTGAGTTTTGACTGAGTATATTGCTGTCTATATAAAGCAACATGTAGCCCGTATCAAGGTTCTAGTTCATAGCATTCATTATCCTTTCTGTAAGGTTATCGCTCATTCATGTTTGATGATAATAATCTTGTTTGAAAAGACATTATTTAGACATCATTAAGCAGTCATCATCTGTCTTACCCACCCATTTCCTATTTCCACTGTGCGTGTTTCCACTGTGTATGGACCCCAAGCATGCACGCACACACACACACACACACACACACACACACACACACACACACACACACACACACACACACACACACACACACACACTCTGACACATTCAACAGTTTTTATGAGTTCTGGCAGTTATTTCTGTATATTTCAAGTTATACCTTTATACTTGCACATGCACGCACGTGCGCGCACATGCACGCACATGTGGAGTGTGTGTGTGTGTGTGTGTGTGTGTGTGTGTGTGCGCTTATGCACGAGTGTGCACGTGCGCACGTGTGTGTGTGTGTGTGTGTGTGTGTGTGTGTGTGTGTGTGTGTGTGTGTGTGTGTGTAAGTAAGTATGTTGAAGATGACACATGAGTGGCCTCATTGCCTGCAGCCAGTGTTCTGTTCACTGTCACGGCAGTAACCGTGCCCAGGCTAGCTGGATTTAAACTGTCGACCCAAAGCTAACCACTGAAGAAACGATCCGTTTACATGAAAACACTTCCTAAAAGCAATAACAAGGGGGTAAAAAAATACAATTACATTGTTTAGTTTAGTTTAGTTTGGCTTCATTTAGCTTGGTTACAGCAATAAAAATACAAAGTACAGCAAAGATCAGATGGCAGTCCCCGGGCCAAATACATATCAATTTGGGGGTACTTCACATGAAAATGTTTGAGAACCACTGTTATAAACAAAGATCTGTGCTACATCGATGGAAGCAATGAGCTTTGAGGCTGCTGTGTGTGTACAGGCAGACTTTACAGAAACACCTCTGGGGCAGCATGGAGGAGATGCTATCAGCCCCGCTGAACAAGCCCTGCTGTCAGAGTCACCATCCATCTCCAAGGACACGGGATCCGAACCCAACCAGGTCTAGACTTAAAGGCTGCGTTTTGACACAGACGGCAAGGCAGGGACAGAGATAAAGAGCGATGTATACAGCAGAGAAAGAGGGAGAGAGAGAGAGAGAGAGTTTCGTTGTTCCATTTTCTGCACCACCTTGTACAAATGTTTTGATTCGGAATTGATTTCTTCCTCGCTCAGACTGTACAAGTTGCAAGTGGGGAGGGAGGGTGTGTGTGTGTGTGTGTGTGTGTGTGTGTGTGTGTGTGTGTGTGTGTGTGTGTGTGTGTGTGTGTGTGTGTGTGTGTGTGTGTGTGTGTGTGTGTGTGTGTGTGTGTGTGTGTGTGTGTGTGCGCGTGCGTGCGTGCGTGCGAGCGAGAGAGAGAGAGGGAGTGAGAGAGAGAGAGCAAGAGAGAGAGAGAGAGAGAGGTAGATAGAGAGTAAGTGACAGAAACAAACAGGGAGGGGTGGGGGGTAGACAAGTACCTTTTTATGAACTACCCCTATACTCTAATGAATACAAATGAGCCCCCTCATGTGCTCCACTTTGCAAGGCTGGCGGAGGGGGCAGTGTGCAGCCTTGGCTGCTGTGGACAGTAAGAGGAGCTAATCATTAGCCCTCTCGCTGGCTATCTATCACCTGGCTGGCCCTACTAATCTCCCCATGTCTCCAAGTGATGGATGTTTTGCCACCTCTAATGCCAGCTCACTCGTGCATGCAGACAGATAATCAGAAAGGGGAAGAGAAAGCATATCTCATAATTACGATTATGAGCCGTACCGACGAATTACTACGAGCTACTGCGTTTTTTTCCTTTTCTTTTCTTTTTTTGCCGTTTTCTTTTTTTCTGGTTCCTCAGCAACTTGGTCCCTTGATAGCATTCATTATCATTGATCATAGTGGGAGATACTGCTGACGGTAATAAATGAGTTATGGCAGAGAGGCCTGAAGATGGATGGGAGGTGTCTTGCCTCGCTATGAAAATGGGAGGATATATGGGTTAAAGAACGGCTGTTATTCAGGAAGCCCAGATCTTTATTCCATTGGATGCCTATGGATGGACAAAGACAGCCTTGCATACAGGCACAGCACAATATGCATTCTATGTACAAGGGACAATGGGTTTGTGGTTATTTTGGGATTTTCCAATATTTTCCAATAGAATCCAGTGCAGAATTGCGTTCCAAGCCAATGACTGAACCATTGCAAGGCAATGGCTGGATTCTGTTGCTGTAACCTGGCCCATGCATGTACTCTATAGAACCTGGGATGTTTTGGTATATTTAAGGATTAAATATACAAATGTGGTTTGTTATTCAGGGGCTTTAGTTGGACAACATAATATGTATAGTACAAAAGGCCACCTTCATTGCACTGCAAGCCAATGAATAGATGAAAAGTATTTTTGACAATATGCTCTTGTGAAGCGTGGCATTCTGCAACATGTGTTTGAGAGACCAGGGACTCTTGTTGATGAGATGAGAGCGGTGCCTCAAA
>NC_137618.1:15259405-15264405 GCF_963280865.1 Gymnoscopelus braueri | reverse complement strand
TAATTCATTCAGATGGGACACACTGACATAACATCACACCTTAACAATGCATTTATCATACATTTAAGGTGATTCTTCATGTAGCTGTAGCACCGCAAATGATCTCCCAGTTTGTTGTGCTAATTACTGAGACCCTTATCATGTACCCCTTCCTGGCCTATAGGGTTGAATCCCACAGTGTCACTCTGTTGTCTCCCTGTCAGCTCTCCTACTGTCTCAATACAAAACAAACACAAAAATTAAGGGGTGAGAACTGCCCACTCACTTTTTATTATTATAGTGGCCTTATCACTGCTACTTTGATTGGAGTGATGTTGTCCCTGGTAAACACTTGTAATCAAACATGGGCCTTTGTGTTATGTCACCGGAGGTCAAGCTCTAGTCATTGTGTCAAAGTGATCCTTGAATTCGCCCCCCCCCTTTTCCCTTTCCCATCAGCAGACAACTGAGGGAAGGGGTCGGGGGGATATCGGTGTGTGTGACAGGGCGAGAGCTGAGTTTCCTTTTCTCAAAGTCCCATTAAAACAGGCTCCCAGGCTCTCCTGGCGGAACATGTCTGTCTAGACTGCCTCATCTCTCTCCATGCAGCAGAGGCCCTGGTCCCCCTCTGCGCGTTCATCCTCTCATCCCCATTGTCTCGTCCCTGCGGCCCCTCCGTCTTCCCCCGCTGGCTCGGGACAATTCCCAGTCAGCGCCACTTCCTAAACTTGTCGTCTGGGGTGAGTTGGGTGTAGTTGGGTTGGGTATATACAGGTATATATGTGTGTGGTTTTATATATGTATGTACATGTGTGTGTGTGTGTGTGTGTGTGTGTGTGTGTGTGTGTGTGTGTGTGTGTGTGTGTGTGTGTGTGTGTGTGTGTGTGTGTGTGTGTGTGTGTGTGTGTGTGTGTGTGTGCGCGTGTGTGTGTGAGATCACAGGGACAAGATAACTAGAGCTTGACCTTCCCTTGTTGACTGACTTGCAAGGCTGATCTTGCAAGGCACAGTTACTAAGCATTTATACATGAAGCAACTGAAAGCAACATCCTCATCAGCAAAGCATTGGTGATAGTGATGAACTTGAACATAATGTGCATTTCAAAATATGATATATATATACCTGAAATTAAATAATAATGCCCAGTTGTTTGGGTTTTGAAAGCATGAGTACGTATGTCAATTGTTCTTACATTATAATAATAATATAATGTGAAAGTTAGATACAGTACACTGAATCCTATGGTTAACAGAAAAGGAGTATATCAAGCATTTCAACATATCACTATCAGAATCAGGTATTTTTTGTCTCAGTGAGGTTGGTTCATTACTCTGAAACAACAGTTAAGAAACTTCTCAGTTATTCACGACTATTTACGCAAATATCAAGACAAGCATAAAGATAGAAACTTCACATTATATGTAATATATTATGCATACCATCTACAGAATATAGAGGCTACTGGTATAGTCTACCTATGGTTTATTTGGGTGTGGGAGGCACCCGCAACAAGGCTTCTACTGGCCCACCAACCCCCACGAGGTCTGGGCTCAGATCGGGGTTCAGGGTCCGGGGGAAACGGGGATGAAACCCCTTTTTTTTCTTTCCGCGATCGTCCAAGCAGAGCCGAGACACAAGGGAATGGCTGGCTGCCCTCCAAGTGCCTAGCGGATGCAGGTGTCAATCATGGGGGAATAGGAGCAGAGGAAGAACAGAATGCAGGGGGGGGGGGGGGGGTGGGGCATCACCCATGATCATGACAGTAGGCTGGGTGTTTGTGTGTGGTTATTATTGTGGCCGTGATATTGACGTGATGCACATTCACTTATTAACCACACGATGATATTTACCCAATATTGACTCAATGATTACTTCAAAGAAAGAAGAGGCAGACATGGAAAACAAGGCCATTAATGGAAAAATGGCCTATGTTTATGTACGACAAAAGTTACGTTGTATATCGTCGGTAGTGGCCCCTTTTCTGTATGGCTGGCGAATCCAATTTGTTTCTCAAATATGATCTTTAGTACTGAGTCTGACTGTCAACACTGTTATTTGCAAGTGATCCGATCGGATTTTTTGTATTCAGAAATCACTGAAAAAAGCAGATCTACAAGATCACAACATGTCAGATCGCAGTGCGCTGTGAGCTTGTAGATTGTGTATTTTCAGTGAGCAACACCATCGCACGACAAAGTATAAATCAGGCTTCAGTGCCCGCATGTCCAGACTGAGAGACATCTTTAAAAATCTGGTTTGAATCGAATTTCAAAACACCTACACCTGCTGGAATGTGATTCAAATTATGATACCTGCTGTTCAGACTTGATAAAAAAAACAATCTGATTCCAATCTGGATTATAGGCCAAAAATCGGATTTGGGCTGCCAGTCTGATCATACCCCATGTGGCCCTGCCGGGGCCCTCTCTCTCCTGTGCCTCAAGTCATTCTCTCTCTCTCTCTCTTGGCTTTCATTTCTGTCTATCGCCATGAAATTTCTTTTTAATAAAAATACAATAACCTCCACACCTCCTACTCTGTTTACAATGAGATAAAAAATTATAACAAATTTTGATCATGATTAAAAATCGTTCACATGAAAGCAACTAATCTAAAGCAAATAAAGGTCCACATCCTTTTTATTTTCTCGAATTGGATCCTGTTCTCTTCCCCCCCCCCCCCCCCACCCCACCCACCCCCACCCCGCTGCCCCCCCACCTTCCCCTTGGCTTATCACTAGCTAATGACTACATCGCCGCACCAGCGAGGGGGAGGACCAACAGTGTGTCTGGGGTCTTTCATGCCAGAGGGGCCTCTGCCACAAAGGGGGCCCTCCACAAAGGAGGCCCTCTTATTCTCTCATTATTGACACCCTTAATTGTTTGCGCTGTCTGATAATGGGCCCTCAAAGCCTCTCCATATCAGCAATAACCTTCTGTCTCGGATGTATGAGGAGGGTGTGAGGGTGGGGTGGGGTGGGGTGGGGGCATATTGGAGCCATGTCCCACCGCTGGAGGACGGACAGAATCCAGTGCGGATCTATCAGCAGCTTTCGCTGCGTTTCGTGTTCTATCACTTTTTTCAGAAGGCGGTGGTAATGCTCTGTATTCATAACTGTTAGGCCCCCTCCCTTGAAATGCATGTGGGGTGTGGGTGTGTGGGTGTGTGCGTGCGCGCGTGTGTGTGTATGTGTGTGTGTGTGTGTGTGTGTGTGTGTGTGTGTGTGTGTGTGTGTGTGTGTGTGTGTGTGTGTGTGTGTGTGTGTGTGTGTGTGTGTGAATTCTTCAGCCCTGCGGAGGAGGTCACTGGGGAAATCCCCCATTTCCATAATGTTTATTAGCAAGGCTTTGTGTTTGCCGTTTGTTCACCGGGGTACTTCGCCGATTCCGGATTCTGAACCACGGGCGCCTACCACCGCCGCCGCCTGCGATATTGTTGTCTTATTAATTACGTGCGGGGGTGTAAGTACAAATCTCCTGATACGTCGGGCCACGGTCTTCAACGGCGGCGCTTTATTATGTGAGGAAGCGTTTGCCTTAATTAAACGACACACTTTTATTAGCACGCCGTGTAATGGAGGCTTCCTTCTCTTGTCAGTGGGGCGGGCGAGGCAACGCCTGACGTTAGCGGTTATGGCACTCAATGGCCTTTAAGACATAGGAAAAAAAACGCTCTAATCCCATTTCAACTTGTGTAATTAGAGCGAATGCGCCCGTCATTAGGCAGTGGCAGATCACCCACTTACACTGGGTTATAAATATTTGAGTGGCACTTCGTATAAATTGTTAGGGTATTGAAAGGAATTTGCCTGAGAGCAAATTAATAAGTTATTTATGAAGAGTGTTAATCACTTCAGTTTATCTCTTTGTATATGTAACTGTAGCACAGCGTTTGTTTGTGTAACCTACGTTGGAGTGGGCATACTGATTGAGACGAGTTCAAGCACCAAGTCAAAACTATTGTACTATCTTTAATCACCTGAAGGTTGACTTGAAAGTTTGAATTATAGCCTAATTGTGTACCGCGCTTAAAGGGAAAAAAATCCCCAAATGCTAAACTAGCAGAAATAGTAGATCTACAAGGTCACAACGCATCGTGATGCGACGTGTTGTGAGCTTGTATACATTGTCATAATGATGAAGTATAATTGTAATATGACAAAGTATAAAATAGGGCATTCATTTATGAAAAAAACATAAAAAGGTATGGAGATACAACGTTTCTGCTCGAGAGCGACGACATACTTGTGTACACGTATATAAGAGCACTCTGCACACCCATGCAAGCAAGTGTGCATGGACACAAACGCACACATTTACACGCTCACACATCCCACACAACGTGATGACTGGAGCGAGTGCGGAGTCCCCAGTGATAACAGAACTATTCCAGCATGGTTGTGGTCACTCTAAATACTGTTACTCACGCTACACCAGTAGCAGTGGCTGGTTGGATGGTGGACACTGGGCTGCAAGGAGAGAGGGTTGCTGAGGGTGGTGAGGTGACAGCGAGAGAAGCCAACAGGTCTATTTGTGGCGGGGAGAGCACGGAGGAGGTTTTCAACACTCCCAAAGCAGTGAGGATCATCTGCAAGAGGTGATCCAAGGATCTGCTTGGCCTGTCTAGACAACGTTTGGCCGTCAACCAACCAAACAAGCTTTGTATTACACAATACTTTTTCAACTGCACGCTTCCTTATCTGAACTGTGAGGGTTCAATTTGCTGGGGGCGGGGGTGAATCCATGCCGGTGCTTTTGATATCCCCGCTCTGGTCATTCATTTTTAATCTTTCTGTCAAAATACATGCATTTCCGTTTGGGAAATGTAGACTGTCTGGTGTCTTTCATATTATGATTCCTAATATCACTATTGAACAATTTTATAATAATAAAAGAAAAAGTATGTTAACCACATTAACCTCAAAATCTTCTCAAAATCTTAAAAATGTGTCAACATTTGACAAACCTTTTAAAAATTTCTTTTTTTAATTCAAGTTAACATGTTGTGAGGTTAGATAGAC